>NW_024346771.1:8886314-8983875 GCF_902729225.1 Pteropus medius
TGGAATGTTCAGAAATGGGATCTGATACAGAAGTGAAATGAATGAACTACAGCTACATTTACAAATATGAATGAACCTTAGAAATATTGTTTTGAGGGAAAAGAAAGTCACAGAAGAATGTGTAGAGTATCTTATATTTTTTAAAGAAGAAAATATACCAAACTAAATAACCATGTATCTTTTAGAGACACGTACATTGTGATAAAACTCTACAAAGTAAGTAGCTGCGAAACAAATTTAGAAGGGTGATTTGTTTGAGGAGACAGGTGTCAAAAATCCAGAACAGTAACAATTAAAACCAGTAAAATAGTATTTAGAAAGCGTTTATTGTGTACAAAAGAACAATTTGTAAAGTGGGAGCTTTCACCCACAAAACTGATAGGAAGCTCAGAGGCAGAACATATAAAATGCATGGCTGATAGAGTGAAAATAAGTTGTTTAACCTTCACAATGATTGGTTATTGCAATGGGGGTTTCTAGACAGCAAGGGATTGGTTAAAACTGATCATCTCATACTATTTGAGGAAGATGACTTAGTTTTTTTAATGATCATTAGAGGCATTTACAAGAAATAACCTAAATTGTTTCACTTATGTTCATGAAATAAGGAAGATTTAGTTTTGCTTACATGGTTGAGATGGTTTTGTCTGCATAGGGAATTTTTCGGTTTAATGATGTTTGTGTTCTGGCTCATAATTTGGGTGCTGGGCTCATGATGTTTGATCTATTTTTATAGCTCATAGCTTAAATATATGTTATATAGCAGGTCCTTGAATAACATCACTTCATTCAGCGTTATTTTGTTACAACATCAACAAGCTGCCGTAGGAACTTAACTCTTGTTTCTATCAATTAGCCTACGGTAAAATTGTTGTCGTTATACGATGTTTTGCTTAAAGTTGCAGAACTTATTGACAATGTTAATTGAGGACTTACAGTATATGTTTTCTTTTGTCTCATCAAATATTTCATAATTTAAACACAAAAATGTGTGAGGATACTAAGTTATAAGGTGATTTAGATGAGTCTCTTATTAATTCTTTGGGTTATCATAGACAGAAATCCCTAAATTTTCAACTTTTGTGGAGAACATATCTGTGAGCTTTCATTCAAGCAATGCCATGCTACATGCCCAGTCTCCTATCAGGCCTGTGTCTGAGGGGGAGGCCCCGAATATAGGACATTATCATCATTTATAGGATACCCTTTCTGCACATGGAATGGAGGAAGGGAGAGCATAGAGAATCTCCTTCCAGTTTCTCACGGCCCCTTGAGCCCCCAAACATTGGGGAGGCTTCGTTCCCTTTGGCTCCTGTTCCTGCTCAGTTCACTCCTCTCCCACTTAGTTTTGCCTCCTAATAAAGTTCGAAAGGAGAAATGGTTCTGATGTTGTCCAAATTTTTATTGATCACAGAGGGTCCTGCTTTTTCAGCCAAGTCTGAGGCCCCTTACACTCTGTGTGAGACAATCTCCAAAAGGATGGCTGCTCTTGGAAACATCAGGTTGCAGAAGAGACATGTCTGAGGAGGACTGGCTTGCTGAGCACCTTTCTCGATCCTTCTAACCTGCATTCCTTGACTGCTGGGCTTGTTTCCATGTGTGACAAGGTTCTGCCAAGGAGACGTGCCTTGCAAAATGAGAAGCAGCTTTTGTTCAGGGACACAATGGTGGTGACATTTGGTACACCTGAAGGCAGCTCAGGTGTAGGTTCTAGCTTGTCCCACAGTGTCATGGCCACCAAACAGCAGGTGAACCACCGAGGTTTGTCCCCTTATCTGGGAAGGAATGTTCCCTGTCTGCTGTTGTTCCTGGATGAGTGGCACCCAACCCTGGCTCTCCTGAAGATAATGTCAACTACATACCCGCTGCAAGAAACCCCTTCTGCTTAAACTAACTGGAGGGGACACCATCATTTGTAATGGGGAATTGGAGCAACAGAGACAGACAACTCAGAACATCCAACTGAAGATAAAACACCTAAATAAATCATGGCTTAGCCTTTTGATTAAATCCTATTCAGCCATGTAAAACAGTCTGTTCAAAGAATTCTTAAATACATGGCAAATGCTCATAAATAACGTTAAGTGGAAAATAAAAAGGGAAGATTTTCTCTTCTGATAATGGTATACTAGATAATTTTGGGTAAAGCCCTTCTATAGATGGTAACTAAAAAGCTGGACAAACATTTTGAAAATTTAATTGAAGCATCAGAGAGTTAACAAGGTAGTGAAAATAATTAGGAGTTACTGGGAATTAGCATGAGAAGATGGAGATCTGGGGACATGAACCTAGCACCTAGGGCAACTTGTGTCCTGGGGGTGTTTGCTGATCCAGCAAAGAAAATTAATGACCGAGATGTAGAGCAAGGCTTTTGACAGGTAGAACTGATGTGATCCAAATTGCTATTGCCCCAAGTTCTTGGCAGAAACAAACATAAATTTTCTCTGGAGGAAGATAACATCATCTAAGCCACAGAAATATTGATATGATTTTTAAAGTACACTGTTCAGTACACTCTAAGTAGTAACTGGCCACATGAGGGGACAAGACGACATGAACAAAGACTAACAGAAAAGAACAGACAATGAGGAAAGATCCATAAGGGCTCCAACTACTGGTGTTATCAAACGCAGAATTTAAAATAACTTCATTTAATAGTCAAAGAGATAAAAGATAAGACTGAGAATTTCTGGGGAGGACTGGAAACTTTTGAAAATCTTCCATATTTTTTAAAAAAGGATATGGTGGAATAAAAAAAAAAGAATTCCAGAATTGAAAAATAGAGTAACTGCAATTAAGAACTCAAGAGATAGAAAAGAAAAAGAGCTCAAGCCAAAAAGATGATTAGGGAAAGGGAAAGAAGGCCAGAAGACAAATGCAACAATGAAGCACAGAGAAACAAAAGGATAGAAAATACAGAAGCTATAAGAGATGTCAAATCCATGGAATAGGAATCCCAGAGAAGATAGAGAATGGAACAGAATGTTATTTTTCACAATATGTTAAAAGGTAATGGCCAAGAATTTTTAAAAATGGCTACAGATATCAAACTGCAAATTAAAAAGTCCAATGAATTCCTGTAAGCAGGGCTGGAAGGAAGGTGCACTTGCATAGCTTCCTTACATTGTGTGCCTTGAGCAGATAGATCATTGTCTCACTCTAGTCCTGATCGTGCCAGTAAGGATAAGTAAAATATCCAAATGTAGGTACATCATAATAAAACTTCATAAAAACAAGACAAAAAAGAAAATCTTGAAAGCATGTAGGGAAAAGCAAAAATTACTTTCAAAAAAAGCAGTAATGAGTCTGTCAGCTGATTTCTTAGCAGAAACAATAGAAAACAGAAGGTAATGACATTCCATACTCAACAAAAACATCCTGTCAGACAGAAGATGAAATAAATAAAATTTTAGGCAAACAAAATACTATAAAATTCTTCATAAGCAGATCTGCATTAAAAAGTATTAAAGGGGTTTCCTCGGGCAGAAAGAAATGATCACTAATATTAGGTTGTTGTTGCAGGAAGGAATGAAGATTCATTGAAATAGTAGTTATGAAGGCAAATCTAAATGATTCTGACTGTGTGAAACAACAATAATAATGCCCTGCGGAGTTTAAGGTGTACATGGATTTAAAATTCATAACAATGACACAAATAAAAAGGCAGAAAAATGAAGTTAAATCGTCCTAAGAAAGAGAATAGAAGCACTGATTAACATATGAATTTGAAAAATCAAGGATGCATTCAGAAACTCTAGGGAAAACTTAAAAATAAAATTAAAACAGAGTGAGTGTGTAACTTCCAAACTAATAAAAAGAGGGAAACTGCACAATAAAAAATAATCAATCCAAAAGTAGGCAAAAAAAGGAAATATTGCAGATGGGACAAATAGAAAGCACATAGTAAGATATTAGATTTAAGCCAACACATAACTAATTACATTAAATACAAATGAACAGAAAACATCAATGAAATGAAAAATTTTTAGACTGGATTTTAAAAAACCACAACTGTATGCTGTTTCCAAGAAGTACATCTAAACATAAGGATACAGGTTAAGTTGAAAACAGGTCAGAAAAAGGTATACAACACAAGCATTAAATTTTAAAATACACTTCTAAAGAACCCAATGGACAAGGAAGAAATTACAATGAAAATTAGAAGATATATCTAACTGGATAACATATCAAAATTTGTGGAATGCAGCTAAAGCCAAGCTTAGAGGAAAATTTTAGCCATGGATGCACATGGTAGATAGAAGGAAAAGGTAAACATTTATAACAACCACTTATCTCAAGAATTTATAAAAAGAGTAGCAAAATAAACAAAGTATAAGAATGAAAATAATATAATGTAGAAATCAATTAAATTTAAGAATATGTAATTGTAAAAATAAATAAAGAAAAAACAGATTATTTGGAAAGATTAATACACTCCTATTAACAACACTCAAAATTGATAAACTTTTGGTAAGATTGAGATAAAAGGAAAAGACATGAATTATAAATATCAGAAGGAAAACAGGAACATCTTCAGAGATCCTATAGATATTAAAAAGATAATCAAGAACAGTTGTAAAACACATGCAAAAAAGTAAATTTAGATCCCTAGCTCACATCACACATAAAAATTAACTCAAAATGGATCAAAGATTGAAATATAAGAGCTAAAACTATAAAACTCTTAGAAGAAAACAGATGTTATATCTTCAGGACCTGGTATTAGGCAACATGACACCAAAGACACACACAACAAAAAAAATAAAATAGACAAATTGGATTTCATCAAAATTAAAAACTTAAAAATTTTTCATGCTTCAAAAAACATCAAGAAAATGAAAAACCCACCCACAAGATGAGGAAAAATATTTGCTGATTATGTTTCTGATCAGGGAGTTATATCCAGGATATATAAAGAACTCTTACAAGTCAACGATAAAAAACAAATCACCCGATTTAAAAATGGGCAAAGGATCTCAATGGACTTCCCCCCCGCCACCACCAAAAAAAAAAAAAAGAATTTTAAAAAAGGATATATAAATGGCCAACAATCACATGAAAAATGAATGTCATTAGTCATTAAAGAAATGCAAATCAAAATCAAAATGAAATACCACTTCACACTCATTAAAATGGTCAGAGTCAAAAAGTTAGATAATAACAATATTGATAAATATGTGGGAAAATAGGAACCCTCATATATTGTTGGTGTGACTGTAAAATGTTGCAACCACTTTGGAAAACAGTCTGGCTGTGCCTCAAAAAGTTAAATATAGAGTTGCCATATGACTCAGAAATTTCAAACTTAGATATTTACCAAAGAGAACTGAATATATGTTCACACAATAACTTATAAAAGAATGTTTATAGCAACATTATTTATAATATCCCAAAAGTAGAAACACAAATGTCCATCAGCTGACGAATAGATAAAGTGTAGTATCTCCATACAATGAAATATTATTTGGCCATAAAAACTAATGAAGTACTTTTACACACTGCAGCATGAATAAGCCTTAAAAACGTCATGCTAAGAGAAAGAAGCCAGTAACAAAGGCTACATATTATGTGATTCCATATGTATGAAATGTCCAGAATAGGCAAATCTATAGAGACAGAAAGTGGATTAGTAGTGGCCAAGGCTGGCTGTGGGAAGGGAGAATGGGAGTGACTGCTAATGGATAATGAGTTTCTTTTGGGGATAATTGAAATATTCTGGAATTAAATAGTGGTGAGAGATGTATGAATATGTGGATATACTAGGTATTGCAGATCTAAAAATAAAAATAAAGAAGATGAGTATATAAAATATAATATTATGCTAAAATGTAGCCAAAATGGACAAATTGTAGAAAATACAATAACCAAAACTGACACAAGAAAAAAAGAAATTGTTAATAGTCTTATAGCTATTAAAGAATTGAATATATAACTTTAAACCTTCACACAAAGTCCAGATGGCTGCACTTGTGCATTTGACAAAACATGTAAGGAAGGAAAAAAAGCCAAGCCCACAACTCCTCCAGATAATAGAATACAAGGAAACACTACCTGATCAGGTCAGGATAACCTTGATACCCAACCTGATAAGATGTTAAGAGAAAGGAAAGTTACAGGTTAACCTCATTCATTAACATAGATGCAAAAATCCTAAACAAAATATTAGCAAATTGAATCATGTAATATATTATTTTCAAACTGTGTTTATTCCAGGGTTGGTTTAACATAAGAAAATCAATTCGTGAAAGTCATCAAATAAACAGAGTATAGAGGAAAAATCATAATCATCTTAGAAACAGCATTTGATAAGAGTCAACATCCATTCGTGATTTTAAACATACTTTTGAAAACTCAGAATAGAAGGAAATTTTCTTAATCTGATAAAAGTTGCCTATTAAAAAACCTAGAGCAAATATCATACTTAATGATGACATGTTGAAAGCTTTCTCTTTGATATTGGGAACAAGGCAAGGATGCACGTTATTGCTACCTCTACAGAAAGTTGCACTGAAGGCCCTGTAAAGAGCTAAGTGTAGAAGGGCAAGAAAAAAAAAAAGAGATTAAAGTCAGAAGAATTGGAAAGAAAGAGATAAAAATGCCATAATTTGTGGATGAAATGAGTTTGTAAATAGGAAGTCCAAAGAATTTACAGATAAATTATTGGAATTATAATGAATTTGGCAAAGTTGCTGATAAAATTCGATAAAAATAAACTGTATTTCCATGTCAGCAACAAATAGGAAATGAAAATTTTAAATAGATATTGTTGGCAATAGAATAGAAATTTCTAATACCTAAAAATAAATCTAACAAGAAAAATGGACAAGACTTTTCCGAAGAAAACTATACAAATATTCTTGAGAGAAAATGAGTAACTAAATGAGAGATATCTTCATTGGAAGACATAGTATTGTAAATGTCAGTTCTCTCCTAAGTGATCTATATATTTAATGCAATTATAATAAAAATTTCGAGTGATTTTATGTATCTTAAAAAGCTGATTTTAAACTATGTAGAATTCCAAAGGGACAAAAATAGCCAAGACACTAAAAGAAAAACAAGGTAGAAGGATTTGTTCTACTAAAAATCAAGAATTTTTAAGATTTATTGGGCGATCACTCTTTAAGTTATATAAATGTCTAATCACTATGTTGTATACCTGAAAGCAATATAATATTGTATGCCAATTATAATTAAAATATATAAAAATTATTTTAAAAAATAATTTTTACAAAACTCACAATAGTTAAAGTAGTATGGTGTTCTGTAGTAATGGACAAACAGATAACGAGAATAAATATAGATTCAGAAATAGACGCATGCATATTTGGACATTGAATTTAGGTGGCACTGCAAAGCAGTGGGAAAACAAAAGTATTTTCAGTAAGTAGACTGTGTCAACTAGACAGAAATATGGGGGTTGGGGTATAGAAACTTGACCCCTACCTTGTACCATGCACAAAAAATTAATTCCAGGGGGAATTGTAGGTGTACATATAAAAGGAGAAACAATATATCTTTGAGAAGACAATTAAGAATATTGTCATAACCTCAAGGTAGGGAAGTTCTCTTAACTAGGACACAAAGAGCAATCATAAAGGAATGAACTCATAATAACTTCTAGTTATTAGAATTGACTCTAATAACTTCTAGTCATCAAAGATTCATTAAAAGAATGAAAATGTAAACTAGAGAGTATGAAACTATATTTGCACTATATTTAACCAACGAAAGTCTGAATATCAAAATATGTAAAAGAAAAACTCCTGTAAATCAGTAAGAAAGAAAAAACACTCCAGAAGACAAGTGGACAACAAGCTAACAGTTTGCAAAATGAGTTAAGAGGAGGTGCTCAGCCCTATCAGTAATCGGGAAGATGCAAGTTGAGACGCTTCAGGCGCCCACCCACCAGGAAGGCGTAAACTAAAAGGCGGAGCAACACCAAGACTGGTGCAATGGGCGTTCTTATGCAAGCAGCTTGGGAGTCCAGATTGCACTTCTGAGGTTGAACAAGGCGCATCCTATAATGCAGCAATTTTACTCCACGTATTCACCCAACGGGAAAGTATCAGGGCGCCAGGAGACAAAAGAATGTTCATAGAAGCGTTATTTATGATGTTCCCGCTTCCCCCGCAAACCCCCAAACTCTGTAAGCAATGGAAATGCCTATCAGCAGCAGAATGGAGAAACTGCCACGTGTTCATGCAACGGAACACTTCACAGCAACACAAATGAACAAACTACATTTATCAAACATAACGTTCACCAACGAAAACAGACACAAATAAATACAAATGATATAATTATATAAAGTTCAGAAAGAAATGGAAGTAAAATAAATACAAATGATATAATTATATAAAGTTCAGAAAGAAATGGAAGTAACCTATAGTGTTTAATGATGAACACTTCGAAAGTTAAAGTATAAAGAAAATCAAGGGGGAGAACAAATCAAGAGACCACATGAAGAGCCCAGACAAATCATCCACATGTATATCTGCTATGAATGTTTTTAGTAATAAAATTTTAGCCTCACTTGCTTTTAGTAACTATTATGTAATGCAGTTTGTGTTGTGGTATTCTAACATTTACATATATAAAATCTCAAAATAGTATACTTCTCTGACTTGTTTACAAGTGCTGTAAAAAAAAAAAAAGCATGCTTTTCCTTCAAAAAAATAAAAAGAATAGTATTGCCAAAAAACATGCTGACTCAGTTTACTTATTGAAAATACTTTCTTTTACTCGCTGTTTTGCAGTGCCGCACTGGTCATAAATCAAATATCCATACCATTCAATCAGGACAGTGGTTACCTTTAGGGACATGGTCGGGAAGCAGCATGTGGACGGGGCTGGGCTGCTGACAAGGTTCTGTTTTTGTTCTGAGTGATAACTGCATGGATGTTAACATTGTAAAGATTCATTAAGCTGTACATTTATGTTCTATGCACTCTTTTGCACATTTAAAAAAGATATTAGCCATATATAATAATCTCAACTATGAAATTATATATATGTATAAAGAAAGATAACATAATTTGTAGTTGTCTTTGTAAGAACAACATTTTTCTGCTTCATTATATTTTCCTGTATTTTCTAAGTTTTCTTTGCTGTGTCTATGTTACTTGCAGAAATAAAATTAACATAAATAAAAATCTCCCCAGATTCAGCAAAAAGAAAAAGAAAAATAGGAAAAAAAATGAAACAGAAAAGTAAGTAAAAAAAATGTGGCAAATTGTTAACATTGTTGGGCTTAGAGAGTGGCTATATTGGTATTTTTTATACTCTAAAGTTTTCTGTATGTTAGAAAATTTTCATAACGAAAAGTTGAAAAACGGTAGGTTGTAAAAGAGGATGTGCTCCCGGCCCGGAGAGAGTGTGACCTGCCCCTTGGAGGGAGATGGAACTGGGAAAGGGCCACCAATGAGCTTTCTGTTTCCCTAGAGACATGAGGGAAAGAGACAGGGCCTGGAGGTCCCCACGGAAGTTGCTTCTTGAAAACCAGACTTGTGGATCCTCTTTCCTTTGTATGTTTATTTCCCACTTGGCCTCCCTCTTGGTCTCCTGATGCCCAACTGTGAAACCAGGCTCTCCTAGAGAGGCATCATTTCCCTGCAGGGCCTGATCGCCCTCCCAGGCGATAGCAGGACTGACCCCCACTCTCTCAAGTTGTTTAGTCACTGTTGATGATGAGAGTCTGATCTAGTGTTACAAGCTGTGTCATGTCCCTACCCCCAATTCATATGTTGATTCTAACCCCCAGTGCCTCAGAATGTGACTATATTTACAGATGGGACCTTTAAAAAGGTGATTAAGTTAAAATGGGTTGTTAGGGTGGGCTCTAAGCCAATATAACAGGTATCCTTATAAGGAGAGGAAATTTGGCCATGCAAAGAGATAGCTGGGATGTACAGTGCACATAAGAAAGACCATGTGAGGATACAGCAAGAAGGAGGCCATCTGCAAGCCAAGGAGAGAGTCTTTGGAACAAAATCAACCCTGCTGACACCTTGAGTTTGGACTTCCAGCCTCTAGAACTGTGAAAAAATAAATTTCTGTAGATTTGTCATGGCAGCCTTAGGTGACTAATGCACCTAAGTAAGGCCAGAGACAGGAGGAACCATGGCAAGACTTTTCCCTCCCCATCAATGCGCCACAGCTTTATCAAAGGAACGATAATTAATTTCCAAGGATAAAAAAGAACAAAAGGTTTAAGTCTTGCCCTCATAGAATTTACAGTCTTATTGAGGAGAGAGAAGGTCATGTAGTAAAATAATTGTCATGTTTACACCAAAAGAAAATGAAAGTCTAGTTTCTAAAGGAAAACCATCTTATTTTGAGGGAGTTGACCTCATTGCACACACAAACATAGACAATAGTTAAAAAATAATAATAATAACCAAAATGGTAGCCAATAGAAAGGGATGTGACTGTGTAAGAGGGCGCCTTTATACTTGATTGTGGGAGTGTAAACTTACGGTATAGTCTTTCTGAAGGACAAGTCAGCTTTACAAACAAAAAGTCTGGAAATGCAAAGCCTTTTGACTTAGGAATTCTACTTTTAGAACTACCTTTAACATAACACAAAACAAGTATATGAAAGTTCATATGTAAGAATGTAATTTAAAATATGACTAGGGTCTAAATTATGACATGCCCATACCACATGTGGTTACTGGAATTTAGGTTCCAGATAAATATTTAGTAATATGGGAAAATGTTTATGACATATTAAATGAAGAAAGCCATTTGTAAAAGACTATAAATACTATGAACCCAATTGTATTTTGTATATGTTCATACGTGAAATAAATCTATTAATTAAAAATTTACCATGCTTACTATAATAGTTTTTATTGCTGCATAACAAATTACCATAAATGAGCAGCTGAGAACAACGCAAATGTATTATTTCAGTTTCCATGATCAGAAGTCCTGTCTTGGGTTATCTGAGTCTTCTGCTCAGGGTCTTGTAAAGCTGAAATCAAGATGTCAGTTGGGCTGCATTCCTTTCTGGAGATGGGTCCTCTTTCAAGCTCACATGGTTGTTGGCAAAGTTCAATTACTTGTGATAGGAGGACTAATCTCCCTTCTTTCCTCTGGCCTGCCCTCCTTCCTAGGAGATGCACTTTCCTGCTGCCTTTTCCTGCCTCTGCCCCTCTCAACAACATGGCAGTTGCTTCTTCAAAGCCAACAAGAGAGCATTTGCTGCATCTTTAAATCTCTCTGACTTCCTTTGTCTCAGACTTCTATATCCACTTTAAAGGGCTTATGTGATTAGGTTGTGTCCACCCACACTCGAGAGTGGAAGTTTGGGGGGGCCATGTTGAGTTCTGCCTACTTCACTTATCCTGAATGGGAGAATTAGAGTATAACATATTTTACATTTTAATAACTAACTTACATTTTACAAAATATTAATTTGTTTTACATTGACATTTAAAAGTAATATTAACTTATTTTGTATATATAATTTTACCTTTTCATATTTATTAACATATTACTAAATGTTTTATAATAAACACACCTTCTTTCATCATAAAAACTGTTATTTAAAAATTTTGCTTACTTTCTCCTTAGAACATTGATGAAAGAGAAAATCTTTAGCCTTAGAAGGACAATCCAGATATCTGTCACAAGCACCTCCAGTCTGGCTCCCAAGTCCCTCAGTTGTCATTAGCCTACCAATGACTGCATCCCAATTTCTCAGTGACACTATGAATGATATGAGCTTTTGGGGATATCCTGGTATAACCTCCCCACCACTGAGTCTAGGGTAAATCACATGCCTTGAACTCCATTAATGAATGTTTGGAACTGCTGGTTTTGTAATCTTGTATTGAGATCCACCATCTGACAGAGGTTTTACACATGGTAGGCATGCAGTATGTGTTTTATACAGTTATTTGCCTGTTCATTCAACCATTTCACTTATTCAACCATGTTGATTGAGTATTGGGCCCCACAACAGGCCCTAGGTTGTTGAATAAATGACCACATTTGAGTCCCACCCCATTTCTCTGTGGTCCAGCTAGTGCTAGAACTGGTACCCTTCCCAAGGCAGTTTGGAAAGAAATGAGCCAAAGGAAAAAAAGTGGAAGATAATTCCTTAGGGAGACAAATATGGGCACCAAGTACAAATAATGAGAGACAAGTTATAAATGGAGTAGAGCCCATGAACAGAGGTCAGTGGAGGTGCCGAGTGGGACAGGAGAGAAGTGGGAAGGGTCCTGGGCCACTGCCAAGCAGATAGAGGGTCTAAAACTCATTATGAAAGGCCTTTTGTACATGATAGATGGACAGCTGAGCTGGTGAAGCAGGATGGGGATAGACTGCATGCTAAACACCCTGGGAGCAGGGGTTGGCTCATAAGCCCCAAGAAACTACTTTAGCAAGGAAAGTTATCAGGGATAAAGAAGGCTATTACATAATGAAAAAGGGGTCAGTTTTTCAAGAAAACGTAACTATCCTTAGTTTGTATGTGCTTAACAGCAAAGTGTCAAATTATGTGGCACAAAAACTAACAGAATTGCAAAGAAAAATAGAGAACTCCATTATCCACTCTCCATTGGAGACGTCAACACTACTATATTGGAAATAAACAGACCTATCAGGCAGAAAATCAGTAAGGATTTCTTTGAATTCAACAACATCATCAATTAACTGAATATAATTAACATCTACAGTCTACTTCATCTAACAACAGAAGAATATATATTCTGCTCAAGTTCACATGACACATTCAGCAAGGCAGACCACATTCTGGGCCATAAAAACACACTTCAACAAATTTAAAAGAAGAAATCTAAATTTAATTGGAAATCATACAACATCTGTTCTTAGACCACAATAAAATTAAACCAGAAATCAATAACAGAAAAACAAATATCAAAATACATGAAGATTAAGCAATACATTTCTAAATAACACATGATTCAAAAAAGAATTCTCAAGAGAAATTTAAAAATATTTTGAACAAATAAAAATAAAAATACAACTTACCAAAATTTGTAGGATGCCCCGAAAGAAGTGCTTAGTGGGAAATTTGTAGTATTGAATACATATTTCAGAATAGAAGAAAGAACTAAAATAAGTAACCTAAATTTCCACGTTAGGAAACTAGAAAAACAACAGCAAATTAAATCCAAGGAAAGCATAAGAAAAGCAATAAGAATCAGAGGAGAAATCAATGAAATTGTAAACAGGAAATCAATAGAGGGAATCAATGAAATTAAAAAGCTGATTCTTTGAAGAGATGTATAAAACCAATAAGCCTCTAACAAAGCAAAACCTAAGGAAAAAAAGAGAGAGAGTACAAATTACTAATATCAGAAAGGAAAGAGGAGACATCTCTAAAATCCTATGGACATTAAAAGGATAATAAAAGAATGCCCATAAATTTGATTATCTAGATGAAATGGACCAATTCTTTGAAAGAAACAATTTGCCAGGCTCACACAAGAAATAGACAATCTGAATAGGCCTATGTGTGTTAAAGAAATTAAATGAATAATTAATAACCTTCCAAAACAGAAAGCACAAGGCCCATATGGATTCACTGGTGGAGTCTTCCAAACATTTAGGGAAGAAATATTCTCTATATTCTTTTTTGGAGATTAAAAGCAGAGAGAATGCTTCTTAACTTGTTCTGTGAGGCCAGCATTACTCTAAATACCGGAGCCAGACAAAGACATTGCAAGAAAGAAAACTATAGACCAATACCTCTCATGAACATAAATGCAAAAATCCTCAACAGAGTATAAGCAAATTGAATTCAACAATGTATGAAAAGAATTATGTACCATGACCAAGTGGGATTTATCCCAAGTATGCAAAGCTGGTTTAACATTCTAAAATAAATTAATTAATAAAATAAATCCATTCAATTAACAGGCTAAAAAAAATCATATGATCATATCAATAGATACAGAAAAGCATTTAACAAAATCCAACACTCGTTCGTTCATGACAAAAACTCTCAGTAAACTAGAAATAGAGGAGAACTTCTTCAACTTGATAAAGAATACCTGCAAAAAACCTACAGCTAACATGATACTTAATGTTGAGAAACTCAAAGCTTTCTCTCTAAGATCATAGACAAGGCAAGGATGCCTCCCCTCATCACTCCTTTTCAACATCATATTGTAAGTTCTAGCTAATGTAATAAGACAAGAAAAGGAAAATAAGCATGTACTGATGCGTACTGTGGCCCTGAGAAATACTGTGACGATATGTGTGATGGAACAGTCTCTGTGTCCAGGTGTGTTTTGTATTTAGAGCTCAGGCCATCTTTGCAAAAACTCAGTGAGCTGGCCACTTTTATCATAACCCTATTTTCCAGAGGAGCAAACTGAAGTACAGAAAGATGAAATCACTTGCCCAAGGGCACACAGCTAGTACATGACAGAGCTGGGCCTGGAACCCAGGTCCTTCATCTCTTAATCTCCATGCTGTTTTGTCCCCTTTTTGCCTGATCAAGTCCTGCTCATCCATCCTATGGACCTTATCCTGCATGTGGTTGACCCTTTAAGACTGGCTTTCCTGTCCCACCTCGCTACTCTCAGGCCCCGGTGACTACAGCCCTCATCTCTTACTTATTGTCAGTTTTGTTCTGTCTTTCATGCTCCCCAGGAGCACAGGCAGGTGTCTCCAGCACTTAGCCCAAGGCCCAGCATGGAGTAGGTGCTCATTGAACATGTTCTGAATTATGGGACAGCTGGATGGATGAGTGTGACTCTCCAAGAGGTTAAATAGTCATTCAAGACTGCACAACAGGGAAGAGACTGAAACTGTACTTAATCCCAAATCCTCAAAAAGCAGGTCCATGTTGGTCTCTGAGTCCCTCTGCCTTTTGGGATCCATATGGAAATGTTTTGCAACAGCTCCACACTTCGTTATGCCTCTTTTAGCTGTTCATTCTATATTGCACAAGAGGGAATAGAAAAGTAGAAGGGGAAATCTCCCAGTATTTGATGGTAGTGGTGTACTAATTATCTGTTGATGCTCATAAGGGGCAGGAACTCATCTCATTGTCATGCACTCTGAGGCTAGCCATATGGATTTTAGTGGATTTTTGTATCGTGAAAAAGGCTTTCTGTTAGACGCAGGGCAGGTCTGCTTCTGCTGTTGCACCCCAGACTGCACTACTTACTCTGGGGAAGCGACTTGGTTTTTTTTTTTTTTTGGTCTCAGTTTCTACAGAACCTGGCATACCCATATTGTCAACATGCACCTGTTAAAAGATGAACCTCAATTTTGTTTGCTTGATCATTGGAGTGCCTGGCTGGAAAGTTGGATTAAAAATAGTTCAAGTGGCTTTTGCTCTGATCACCCACACATATTTTCACAGAGGACAAGCTGGTGCAGAGAAAAGAATAAAGGCTCAGGATCAGACCAAATTCTGGATCAGCTGACATGATTCCGGGTTGGCCAAACTCCCTAAGTCTCAGTGTCTTTGATTTGTACTGTGAGAATTAATCTCAACTAATGGAGTTCTTATAGGGGATAAATAAAATAATGCATGGAAGGCTCTGTACACATTGGTCTTTCTGGTCAACTGGAAAAAAGGACAGACTTGTGGGTCCAGTCCTGAGGCATCTGCTGTCAGAAGGAACCTTCCTTGAAGCAGCCTCAGGGGCCTGACCAAGCTGGTGACCAGCTTGAGAAAACTCAAAAATGAGCTCTGAACATTCTGGCCATGGGATTTAATTTGCTTCATCCTCATGCTGGGCCTGGCAGATGATAAAAGTGCTCAGTTAATGGCTGTTGAATTCAAGAGGAGTGTTGTTGGAAAGCAGAGTGAGTTCCACTGAGGGATCCTTTGGAAACAAACCTCTGAGGCTGGTGAGGAGCCACTCACCTAGATCTTTTTTACCCCCTAACTCTAACCCTAACCCTAACCCTAACCCTAACCCTAATCCTAACCCTCACCTGGGTCTTTTGTATCATGTTTCCAAGGGCTTTCTTGCTGACAAGCTTCAGTTTTCTGGATAAAGCAACCATCTGACCATCGGAAAGTTGGGAACCAGTGATGAAAGGAAATATTTATGGGATTTCTAAAATCTCAACCTTTTTAAGGATGGTCTTCTTAGGATGGAACAGGAGACCCCATCTTGAGTTTCACATGGTGTCATAGGAAACACTAGATGTAGGTTGGAGTTCCTTTTATTCCTCCTCTGTCTGCATAAGAGTTGGTTGTGCCCGCTTCTTGTCTGAGAATTAGGATTAAATGATACAGCTGGAAACAGAAGCCAATGCTTAAGCCAGAGATGACAAATGCTAGTATGTGTGCAATAGCTCAGCCCTCACCTGCCCATGGCAGACATACACAATCAATCACCACAATGTCTATGCAGTCCCTGGAATGGCAGAGGAAATATGGACTTATAGGCCATTTGCAATTACTCTAATAATTTTTACACCCTATAATATCAATGCAAGAGCCAAAATGTGAATTTCTTCCCTTAAATATTTTCTGGTTCTTATATAGTGGTAGTATGACATGGTGGCACAGGCTGTAGAGATGCACATAACTCATCAAACACTGGTGAGGTCACTGAGTAGCTGTGCCTCCTTGGGCAAGTGCTCAGATGTGCAAAGCTTCTGGGTTTTTTTTTTTAATTTGTGAAACGGAAATATGAATTGTTCAGCTCTGAGTAGAGAACTCGATAATGGAACCGCATTATTATTATTTCAATGTTATCTCTGCTTACCTACCTCTAAGTACAAAGAGACTTGCTTCCCTCCTGACCTGTCCCTGTTTGGATCTGTTTCCACTCAGCTTCTGGCCTCTGATTCCAGGCTATAGCCCTTTGGCAGCTCTTCGAACCTTGTGTTTGTGATTGTTCTCCAAGGAGGCTGGAGGCTTGATAGCATCTGAGAGACATAGGGCTGGAGTCTGCCCCCCTGGTGGGCAGCTGGAGTGCCCAGAATGCAGCTTTGGCAGAGCCATCAGCAGCCTCCCCTGGAACCACCATGCTCCTGGGCCATGCCACCTCCCTTGTTCATGCCCACCCTCACCTCTGCCTCCTGGGTTCTATCTTCAGCAGGCTCCTAAGCACCTGTGCTATGCAGGTCACTGGGCAGGCACCAGGCATCAGGTAAGTCAAAAGCTCCCATCTTCTGGGAGGAGACAAGCATAAACATGTCTGTGACATGATGATGCAGCATTAGGGGGACAAGGCCAGGGGATCCCAGGAATTAGAGAAGCCCAGAGGAGGGCACTCCATATGGCTTGGAGGTGAAGAGTGCAAGGGAGGCAAGAACACAAGGTTTCTCAGAAGTACTATATGAATTGAATTTTAAAACATATGCAGAGCACTCTAAGCTGTGGGAAGAGCATATGCTTAGGCCCAGCAGCGTGTGAGAGGATGAAAGTTCTGAGTGAGGGATATGTGTTGGTGGAAGGTGGGTGTAAAGAGTGGAGAGAGGAGTGGTGACCTCTCTCATTCCCTCACATCCGACTCCAAAGCAGGTGCTCAGTCCTATACTCAAGGTCTTATTCTTATTCTCACCCCCAAAAGGTTCTTTACTTAATGTGCTAATGCAAAACTTTATTCCTGTGGGATCTGAGCTTTTAGTGATCCTGTTTATGTTGGATTACCTCGTCTTCCATTGATTTTACCACTGGACATAGCTATATCAGGAATAGTCCCTGAGGATTTCCTGGCCCCATGTGAAGCAGTAACTATATCTCCTCTTAAAAATTAAGGTCAATCACACTTGTAAACATTATAACTCTCCCTTTTCTTGTTTGTTTAGTGGCATGAGAGACCCCAAATGGCCAGGTGAGAATTTCATCCTCTAATTTAATTTAATTTAATTTAATTTAATTTAATTTAATTTAATTTAATTCTTCTAGTGAGTATGTGCGTTCCATGACTACTTAAATAATAGAGCCCCATATTGTGGAGATATAAAGACAAATGTCTTGTGAGTGGTCATTAATTGTAACATGAAGGAGGTGACTGGCCATTCAACTCCTGGACCCATGTATTCTGATTAAAAAGAAGAAACAGGGCTATGAATTGGTAACTGATTTGGGACATACATTGTATTATGTAAAATGGGAACTCAGTTTTGTGAGGTATTGCCTCTTGTCTGTACTATAGCCAAGACTTTAACAGGCCATTCCACTGCTCTATAAGACTAACTGTTTTGGGGTGATCAAGTATGTGGTAAAACCCATGAATCCCATGGGCATTATTGGACCATTGCCTTACTTTTCTTTTTGTTGTGAAATAAGTTTCTTGATCAGTAGCAATGCTGAGTGACTAAGGCCTTCGATAAGTCCATAGATGGTACTGACAGCAGAAGCATAGCAGATAGAGAAGGAAAATCCATTTGCAGAATGAATGTCTACCCCAATGCGAAAAAAATCACTGCCACTTCCATGATGTAGGAAGCTCGATGCAACCAACCTTCACCAGGCGGCAGACTGGACCCCCAAGGTATGGTGCCATATTGAGGGCAGTTGGTAATGACAGTTTTAGAGTGGTCAATTTCATGCTGTTGAGTCAATATACAACCTCTATCTCTGCAATTTTCCACTTTGTCAATGGGTAATTTCTGGTTAGGAAAAGAGTTTGGTTATTAAAAACCTCCTCTGCAATGGGTGTCCTTGTGGGGAATAGTCATACAAGGCATAAATATGCTCACATTTTGGTCCCATTCTCCCTCTTTCTCTAACCTCCCTGTTCTTAGGCTTTCAATCTTATTTCTAACTTCCTGACCTTAGCTCCCACTGACAAATCAAGAAAGCCTCAGTTCATATCATCTCTCCTTCTGGGCAAAGAGAATCATGTGATGATGTACTGCATGAAGTTCTATGCTTTGGGAGGATTTCTCGTCTCTACTGTCCTTCAGCACATCACTGAGTATTGCTATAGCTCCACAGCAATTTATCTTTAGCTGGCAGTAGCATATTGTTCAGAGCCATCTGACTAACAGGTGTCTGTGTTTTCTTCCTCAGTCAGCTCGTCTCAGGGTGGGTCAAGGGAGGAAGTATGGTAGGAATAAGAGCACTGGGTGGGTGAGATACCTGCTCCTGAAGCTTACTTGCATCTCCAGGACTTGCATGAGTCTGATCCCATCTGTTTGATGGTGGAGTGAACAGACAACCTCCAGTTCACAGTCAAGGTCATCTGGTATCTCATAGTATTCACTCTCAACCAGAGCAAAAACTATTTCTCAAGAGAATCGGTACTCACAGAAGAGAGTATGGCTTTGCTCTAGATTTGCCACAGGCAGACTGAGTTTCATTGAATACACTGAATCATAAGGGCCAAGGGACCAGTAGGATGTCCAGGTGGATGGTGAGAGGATCCAGACCCCTGGGTTCTAATTTACTGCCCAGAAGTAGAGGGTTCACATAGTTCTGAGGCACGATGCTAAAGATATGTTCAGGTCCTTGTCAAGTACAAGTAAATGTCTTCTGGATCTTTTGGGGATCATGAAAATGTTCTGGAATTAGATAATGGTGCACGACTTTGAAATTTTAGCACTCTAAAAGAGTGAATTTTATACCAATATAGAAGAAATCTCCTTCTAGAGTTTCCTGTTTCTTTGCCAGATCAATAGCTGCATACTGGCATCAGGATCTATGAATATCTGTGCCAGTAAAAAGAGAACACCTGGAAAAGCTGCATTTGGAGTCACCACCTTATTAAGCTTTCCAGTCCCCAAGAATCAGTTATCTTGTCTACAGTTTAAATATGTAAACTACACAGGCTATGATAGGGATTACTACTGTGTATCTGTGATGTCTTTGATGGTAGTATTAATCTTTATTAATGTGGTACAGCTTTTAATGACTAATTTTCATTGGAGGAAGACTTCAGAATTTTCCTTTTAGCCTTTGCTACTATGGCAGCTCAACTCCCTGAGTTAAAGAAAGAGCTCCTTGGGGATTTGGAGAGTTGTTAAGAGACAGTCAATGGATGTGTTTACAGACCCATTGGACCCTTGGGCCTGAACTCCATCTATCACCTGATTCTCATAAACCTCTATTTGACCAGAGGTCTCGGAATTTACGTGAGCTCAGAGGTTATGTCCTATGTACACAATTATTCTGATAAATGGCCACAAGTACCTTTAAGGAATGCTGGAAAGACTGAGGGTTCATCTTCAAGTGTTCCAGCCTCCCCTGCACTTAGTGGGATTCTCTCAGGTGTGAGGATTGGATGGAGGCCAGGGACTCTGTATTGTGTTGTCTCGGGTCGCACCTCTACCTCTACTGTCAATACCTAGAACGCCTCAGTGGCATAGATCACTGAGGAACTTAGCATATTGCCCCTTGAGTTTAGTCCCTGAGATACCCATGCTCAGAGAGTTGTTACCCTGGTGGCTGTCATGCCTTGCATCTGGAAGAGGTGCTATGTGACCTCTGCCACCCAGGATTCCTTCATTCCACTGAACACATGGATCTCTTTTCAATCACTCACTTCACCACAGGCTTTTCAGGGACTCTGGCACTTGCTCATGGATCTATTTCCCACTATTCTGGTGAAGGGGGTATATTATGGTCCTCTTAGAGGATCAGGTTGGGAGGGTATATTATGGTCACATATGCTAACTTCCCTCCCATAGTTCTGTCCCTAAGTATTTTGATTCCTTTTTCTAAATTTTGCAAATGAATCTCTGCCTCCTGACTTCATTAGCTTTGGCCACTGCTAGCAAACAGGACCATGATCGGCTAGTCCAGCTGTCACATTGAATCCAGACTCCACTCATTCATTTCACAAATATTTATTGAGCACCTAGTGTGTGCCAGGCACTCTTCCAAGTGCTGAGGATTTAGCAGTGAGCAAAAGAGGAGAAACATTCTTCCCTCCTGGAGCTTACATCTTAGGGGGGAAGGGGAATAGCTCTGGAGAAAAATGAAGTAGGGAAGGGGCTTAGGGAGTCCTGAGTAGGGGAGGATGACAGTGAAATAAGATGGTCAGAAGGTCTCCTTGGTAGTTGGCATTTAAACAGAGACTGCAAGGAGTGAAAGAATGTAGACATTGAGGGAAGAATATCCTAGCAAAGAGAAAGCCAGTAGCAAAGGTCTCAAGGCAGGTTTGGAGCTGAGCGAGAAGACTGGTGAGGCCTAGGCAGAATGAGTTAAGAGAAGGGTAGGTGACAAATCAGAGCTTCACGGGAACAGACTATGTAGGGCTATGTAGGTCATGATGAGGATTCCACTTTCACTCTGAGATGAGAAGTTGTGGCAGAGGCTGCTCACTGTTTGCCAGTTTGCTTTTCCTCCTGGACACACAGAGCTGGGCTACGTTTTTAAAGTTTCTGTGCCATTTTGTATGGCCATGTAACTAAATTGTTGTCAGTCAATGTGGGTGGAAGAGACTTTGTCTTTGCTACAATAGGTGATGCCTATGAAAATCTCCCATGTGATTCTCCATATTCCCTCTTCCTCCATCTGCTGGCTGGCTGTTGTGTCAATGATGATGGGGTCTCTATCTTCATGCTGCATGGAGCAGCACAGCCCCCCCCACCAAGCGGACTTTACTTGAGTGAGAAATAAACTTCAACTGCGTGAGGCCACTGAGAGTTTTGGATTGTTTGTTAAAGCTGTTAGCCAGTCCTCACCAAGACAGAGGTCATTGGCAGTCTTTGAGTAGAGGAGTGGAAGGGTCAGACCTAAGTTTCCAAAGGCCACTTGGACTATGAAGAAGAGACTAGGGATGTGGGTGTGAAGCAGAAACCTAGTAAGGAGGCTGCTGCACGAATCCAGGTATGAGAGATGTTAGGTTGGATTGTGGTGACACAAGCAGGCATGGGGTAGGAGTGGGGAGGTGGAAACGGAGAAGAAGAAAAGTTCAGAATGATTCCAGATTTTTTTGGCTTGAGTGTTTGAACGGAGTGTTTACTGAGATGAGGGAGGACTGCAGGAAGAGCAGGTTTAGAGAATATAATCAAGAGTTTAGTTTGGAAATTCCAAAATCTGTATGCGGTAAGTTCACTTATTTTCAAAATTTACTCAGGTCTGAAATTTGGTTCCTTTCGCTTCATCTACCACCCTCAGAATTCACTCCAATGCAAACTCCTTAAGTTTTTTTTCTTTCCTGATATAAATATGAAACTTCTACTATTATTGCAATGTATAAGCATCCCCACTCCCAGGTTTTACTTGGTAAGAATCATCCTAAGGTTTGGTGAGATACGATTCTACTACATATCTGAAAGTAACCCAGCCTGGTAAGGGTGGAGAATAGGGGGAATTGTCATGCCTTATATGAGTCTTCTAACAAAGCAGGACTAGCCGCATCTTATGGGGAGGAGTGAATACCCCCACTGGTAGGGATGGAAAGCCCTTAGGGTACTTTGAGTCCTTGAATTCTCCTAAGTGTCCCTTTCTAATACCTGAGGTCTACTTTTCCTTTTTCAATGCCTTATCAAAAAAGAAAACTAGTGAGGCTGAAATTCAACCTACATGTGACTCAGCAACCTATCGACTCAGGTCTGCTCCTGTGTTCTAAATACATCAGTCCCATAGATTTAAGAGAGAGAAATTCTCAGTGGTTCTCTACTAGAGGCAGCTTGGAAATATGTGTGGTATTTTTGATTGTTTCTCATAAAACTAACAGCAATTAGCATATGACCCAGCAATTGCAGTCTTGGACATTTATTTCTGAGGAACAAAAACTTAGACCGACACAAAAATCTGTATAATAAATTGTGGTATATCCACACTATAAAATACTACTAAGCAGTCAAAAAGAACAAATTAGTGATACAGGCAATGTCTTGGATGAATCTCTAGGAAATTATACTGAGTGAAAAAAGCCAAACCCAGACGATTACATACGGTATGAGTTCATTTATGTAACTTCTATAAATGATAAAATTTCAGAAATAGAGAACAGATTTAGTGGTTGGCAGAGTTTAGGGAGATGGGGATGAGAGAGGAAGGAAGGCGAGTGTGGTTATAAAAGAGCAGTGAGTACATGAGCCTACACATGTGATGAAAATGCATAGAACTAAACATACACACAATGAGTCCAAGCAAAACTGGAAAAATTTGGATGAGATTGGTGAATTGTATCAATGTCAACATCCTGGCTGTGATATTGTACTACAGTTTTGCAAAATGTTATCATCGAAGGAAAATGGTTAAAAAGTAAATGAGATCTTTCTGTATTATTTGTATGTCAATCTACAATTATCTCAATAATTTTTTTCAATTAAAAAATGCTTGATACTTTACACCATACACAAAAATTAACTCAAAATGGATTGAAGACCTAAAAATAAGACACAAAACTATAAAACTCTTAGAAGAAAAGATAGGTGAAAACTTCATGATATTGGATTTGGCACTGTTTTTTTGAAGATGACACAAAACGCATGAGCCATGAAAGAAAAAAATAAATAGAACTTCATGAAACTTAAAAACTTCTGTGCATCAAAGGACCCAATCAGCAGAATGAAAAGGCCATCTAGGGAATGGGAGAAAATACTTTTAAATTATATATCTGACAAGAAAATACTTTTAAATTAAATTAATATCCAAAAAATATAAGGAACTTTTATAACTCAATAGAAGAAAGCAAACAACCCAATTGAAAAATGAACAAAGAACTTGAATAGACATTTCTCCAAAGATGATATGCAAGTGGCTAAAAAGCACTTTAAAAGATACTCAACATCACTAATCGCTAGAGAAATGCAAATGAAAACCAAAGGAAATATTACTTCACATTTATTAGAATTGCTACTATTAAAAAAAATTTATAAAATAGTAAGCGTTGATGAAGATGTGGAGAAAGTGTAACTCTTGTGCATTCTGGTAGGAATTCTGATAAAATGGTGTAGCCTCTGTGCAAAAGAGTGTGGCAATTTCTCAAAAAATTAAAAACAGAATTACTATATGATTCAGCAATTCCACTTATAGGTTAATACCGAAAGGATAAAAGCAGGATCTTGAAGAGATTTGCGCACCTATATTCATAGCAGTACTACTCACAATAGCCAAGAGGTGGAAGTTATCCAAATGTTCTAGATGATAAATGGATGAAAACATGTGGTCTATACATACAATGAAATGTTATTCAGCCTTAAAAAGGAAGGAAATTCTGACACATATTATAACATGAACAGTCCTTGAGGACATTACGCTAAGTGAAATAAGCCAGTCACAAAAGGACAAACACTATATGATTTTACTTACATGAAGTACCTAGAACAGTCAAATTCATAGAGACAGAAAGTAGAACTGTGTCAAATTCATAGAGACAGAAAGTAGAACTGGGGCTAAGAGAAGGGGAAAATAGGGAGTCGTTTAATGGGTCCAGAGTTTTATTTTGCAGATGAGAAAGTTTTGGTGATCTATTGCACAACACTGTGAATATTACTAACATTACTAAAAACGATTTAGATAATACATTTTATGTTATGTGGTTTTTTAAAACCGCAATTAAAAATAAAAGAAATTAATTTTTAAAAATTTATAGGAGGGGTAGTTACTGGTGATTAACAGCCAGGGACCAGAAATCAAGACCCTGCAATGTGTGAAAGAGCTTCTCACCAAAAGGAGTTACCTTGCTCAAAATGTCAATAGCACTCCTCTTGAAAAGCACTGTTTTGGGGCAGAAAGACTCTCTTGTTCTTTTACTTCTTTTAAGCTAAAAACGTGTAAACTTTGGCTTGTCATTATATTTCTTAAGTGTTCCAGTACAGTGTAATATCATCCTTGTATTTTCAGCCATCTTTCTAATCATTCTAATTCTGGTCTATCAGAGGAGACACCCAGTCTCCCAAAGCTCAGCATTCACTAGATATTTTAGTCCAAATAAGCAGAGGTGATAATTTCTTCTCCAACAGTTTATTTCATTTTTTTTCAAATGCAATGGGGAAGTTGAAAGAATTACACAATGAACATCCTTATACTCCCCGCTGGATTCTTCAGTGAACGTCGTAGTCTAGCTGCTATATCATGTATTCATCCATCAACACACTCCATTTAACAAAATTTTTACATAAGTTTAGTTGGTATACAATATTATATTGGTTTCATTGGTTTCAGGTGTACAATGTAGTAATTCAACATTTTTATACCTACAGTGTGCTTACCTAGCTAATTCTAGTAATCATCTGTCACTGTTTAAACTTACCACGATATTATTGACTATATTCCCTTTCATCTTTTTCACCCATCCCCCTCACCCACTGGCAACCATTACTTTGGTCTTTGTTTCTATGAGTCTGTTTTTGTTTTGTTTTGTTTGTTCATTTGTTTTTGTTTTGTTTTTGTCTTAGATTCCACATATAAGTGAAACCATATGGTATTTGTTTTTCTCTGCTTGACTTATTTCACTTAGTATAACACCCTCTAGATCCATCCATGTTGTCACAAATGGCAAGATTCCTTCTTTTTTTATTGCTGTGCAATATTCTATTGTATGTGTATACCACTTCTTTATCCATTCATCTATCGATGGACACAGCAATTCCATTTCTGGGTATTTATCCAAAGAAAACAAAAACACAAATTTGAAAAGATATATGCACCCTTCTGATCACTGCAGGATTATTTCAATAGCCAAGATGTGGAAACAAATCCACCTTATTTTTTGATGAATTTCAAAGTAAGACACCAGTAAATACCTCATTATGAGCATCGATAATTAGAGTTCAATATTTGCTTATGTTTCTAAAGCAAAATATATGTTCCATGAAATGCATGAATGTTGACAAATGCATGTACCTGTGTAACTCAAACTCTATCAAAATAAATTAAATTACCACCACCCCAGAAAGTTCCCTTATGCCTGTTCCCAATCAATACCTATCCTTACAACCCAATGGCAACCCCTGTTCTGATTTATTTTTCCACCATGGATTAGGTTAGCTTGTTCTAGCACTTCATATAAGTGGAATCATAAGTCTCTACTCTTTTGCGGCTGGCTTATTTCACTCAGCATGTTTTCAAAATTCATTTATGTTTTGCATATATTAGTAGTCTATTCCTATTTTATTGCCAAATAGTATACCACTGTATGAGAGATCGGGTTGCTCCACATTCTCACCAGCATTTGGTGTAGTCAGTCTTTTTAGATTAGCCATTGAGTGGGTATGTAGTGGTAGCTCACTGTGCTTTTACTATGCATTCCCCGAATTATTAACGATACTAAACACTTTTTTTTCATGTGGGTATTGACCCAGCCATTAGTATAGCTTCCTTTGTGAAGTATATGCTCAAATATTTTGCATATTTCTTATTGAGTCATTCATCTTTTAATTATTGAGTTTTTGAAGTTCTTTCGTATATCCTAATAGTCCTTTGTCAGATATATCTTGTGAACACTTTTCACCAATATGTGGCCTATTAATTTTAACAGTCTCTTTTTATTATCAGAAGTTTCTAATAATTTCTTTTATGGTCATTGCTTTCTATGTCCTAAGAAATCTTTGCCTACCTCCAAGTTACAAAGATTATCTCTTATGTTTTCTTATAAAAGCTCAAGTCAGTTTGAATGTTTAGGTCTATAATCCATTTCAATTTAATTTTTACACATTTTATGTATGATATGAAGGAGGAGTCAAGGTTCACTTTTTTCCATGTGGATACACAGTTGTTCCAATATCATTTGTTGAAAAGAATTTTCTTTCTCTATTGGATTACTTTAGTGTTTGTTGAAAATCAAGTGACCAAGTAAACGTGGGTCTACATCTGGGCTCTCTAGTCTATCTTATTGGTCTATTTGTTGATCCTCATGTCTATACCTCACTGCCCTGATTACTGAAGCGTTATGGAGAATGTTGATGTCAGGTAGTTGAAGTCTATGCTCTGTTTGTCTTTTTGAAGACTGCTTTATATATGCTAAATTCTTCCCATTTTCATACAGATTTTAGAATCGGTTTGTCAATTTATAGAAAATAAAAATCCTAGTGAGGTTATGACTGAGACTACATTGGATCTATAAATAAATTTGGAGCCAACCGACATTTTAACAATATTGGGTTATAATGAAACTGGTATGTCTCTCCATTGATCCAGGTCTTTACGTCTTTGGTTAAATTTACTTCTAAGTATTGTATACATTTTATGGTATAAATGGAATTTATTTTAATTTAACTTTCCAATTGTTTCCACACTGATTTGTGTGATCTTGCTAAGTTAACTTTTAAATTCTTATAATTGTTTTGCAGAGTTCTATGAAAAATTATCTATGTAAACAACCATATCATTTGAGAAGAGAGAGAGTATTGATTCTTCCTTTTTGACTTATGGGCCTTTTCTTTCTTTTACTTGCTTTACTGCACTGGATAGTGCCTCCAGTACAATGTTTATACAAGTAGTGACAGTGGACTTCCTTGTTTTATTACTGATACTGGGGTGGGGAGGGGGGAGCGGCAAGATATTTATACCAAAATAAACTAAAATCTTAAACTAGATGCTAAAACAAATCTCAAATTAAAAAAAAAAAAAAAAAAGCCCCGAAATCATGCAAGGTATGTCCCCTGACCACAATGTAATTACATAAAAATAAATGTCAATATTAAATTTCAAGAACCTTTAAACTGTATAGATACATTTACTTTGCCCACCTTTTATGCTGAGCAATCAGATGAATATTAAAGACATAAAGAGAAAAAATATTTTATTATTTTTATCCACATATTTTTGATTTCTGGTGCTCATATTCCTTACTGAATATTCTCTCTGCTATTACTCCCTTCGGCCTGAAGAATATCTTTTGCATATCGTGTAGTGCAGATCTGCCAGCAATGAATTGTTTTAGTTTTCATTTATATGAGAACATATTTGTTTTTTTAATTATTGTGGAAGACTATTTTCTCTGAATAAAAAATTTGGAGTTTTTTCAGAACTTTAAAGATGTCATTCTACTATGTTTGACTCCCATTGTTACTGATGAGAGGGTAGTCACACTTTTTATCATTGATTTTCTGTATATAATGCATTCTTTTTCCTCTGGCTGCTTTAAAAATTTTTGCTTTATCTTTGATTTTCCCCATTTGACAATAAGATACCTTGTTGCAATTGTCTGATATTTATTCTATGTGAGGATTGCTGATCTTTTTGAATCTGTAAATGTGTGTCCTTTACTAACTTTGAGAAAAGTCGCAGACTGGTCCAAAGGCGTGCAGGTGCCCTCTGTGCCTATTCAGCAGTTTCCTACTGACTGGAGCGCTCAGCCTGCCACTGAAGACTGGTTTGCAGCCCCCATTGCTCAGACCACTGAATGGATAGGAACAACCACTGAGTGATCTTAAGCTGGCCTTCCAGAAACTCTTAAACAAAATGGAAATAAGGTTGACAGAAAATAAACAGTTTCTAAAATAAATAAATAAATAAATAATTTCTTCAAATATTTTTACTACACAATTTTATTTCTCTTATATTTCTAGGATGCCAATACAAATGTGTTGGCATTTTTAATATTGTTTACAGGTCTCTGAGATTGTGTAATTTTATTGTCAATTTTTTTTTCTCTCCCTTCTTTTGTTTGGATCCATTCTATTAATCTCTCAATAGAATGGTTCTGACATTTACAATCTTGTGTTAAGTAAATCCAGTAAATTTTTATTTCAGATGTTATGTTTTTCAGTTTAGAATTTTTTAAAATTAATTAATTTTTTTAATGATGACATTGGTTAACGAAATCCAATAAGTTTCAGCTGTACACTTTATCAGTAAGGCATATATATATATTTACACTGTGTGTTCACTTCCCATGGTTAGATTTCTTTCTGTCACCACATATTTGACCCCTTTTGTCCCATCTACCACTCCCTCAACCCCCTACACTCTGGTAATCACTAGTCCATTGTCCACATCCATGAGTCTCTGTTTGTTTGTCCTGTTCATTTGTTGCTTTTAGGTTTATATCCCACATATAACTGTTATCATGTGATTTTCAACTTTTTCTGTCTGACTTATTTTGCTTAGCATGATTATCTTGGGGTCCATCCACGTTGTCGCAAATAGCAATATTTCATCTCTTCTTATAACTGAGTAATATTCCCTTGTATATATGTACCACAACTTCTTTAGACAATCATCTATCGTAGAACGCTTTGGTTGCTTCCATGTCCTGGCCACTGTGAATACTGCTGCTATGAACATCGGTGTGCAAATATCTTTTCGGATGTGAATTTTCAAGAATTTGGGGTAAATACCCAGTAGAGAGATTGCTGGATCATATGGTAGATCAATTCATAGTTTTTTGAGAAACCTCCGTATTGTTTTCCATAGTAGCCTTACCAATTTGCAGTCCCATCAGCAGTGTATGAGGGTTCCTTTTTCTTCGCATCCTCTCCAGCATTTTTTATTACTAGTCCTGTTGATTATAGCTATTCTAACAGGTGTGAGATGGTATCTCATTGTGGTTTTGATTTGCATTTCTCTAATAGCCAGAGATGTTGAGCATCTTTTCAAATGTTTGTTGGCCATTTGTATGTTCTCTAGGGAGGAGTATCTGTTCAGGTCCTCTGCCCATTTTTGATTGGATTTTTTTTTTTTTGTTATTGAGTTGTATGAGTTCTTTGTATATTTTGGATATTAGGCCCTTATCGGAGGCGTTGCTTGCAAATATATTTTCCCATTGAGATGGTTGTCTCTTGACCTTGTTGATGATTTCTTTTGCTGAGCAGAAGCTTTTGAGTTTGATGTAGTCCCATTCATTTATTTTTGCTTTTACTTCCCTTGCCTTTGAGGTCAAATTCATAAAATTCTCTTTAAGTCCAAGGTCCTTGAGTTTAGTTCCTATGTTTTCTTCTATGTATTTTATAATTTCAGGTCTTATATTCAGGTCCTTAATCCATTTCGAGTTAACTTTGGTGTGTGATGATAGATAACAGTCTAGTTTCATTCTTTTGCAGGTGGCTTTCCAGTTTTCCCAGACCATTTATTGAAGAAGCTTTCCTTTCTCCACTGTATGTTTTTGGCTTTTTTTGTCGAAAATTATTTGCCCAGATAAATATGGGTTTACTTCTGGACTCTCAATTCTGTTCCACTGGTCAGTGTGTCTGTTTTGCTGCCAATACCATGCCATTTTGATTACTGTCACTTTGTAGTATAATTTGAAGTCGAGCAGAGTGATGCCTTCAGCCTCATTCTTTTTTCTCAGGATGGCTTTGGCGTTTAGGAGCCTTTTGTGCTTTCATATAAATCTGATAATTTTTTTTTGTTTTATTTCTTTAAAAAGTGCCGATGGGATTTTGATGGAGATTGCATTAAATCTGTATAATGCTTTAGGTAACATGGTCATTTTAACTATGTTGATTCTTCCAGTCCAAGAACATGAAATATCTTTCCATTTCTTTATATCTTGTTCGATTTCTTTTAATAGGGTCTTGTAGTTTTCACTTGTTTCATTAAATTTATCACTAGATATTTTATTCTTTTTGTTGCAATTGCAAAAGGAATTATTTTTTCCACTTTTTTTTCTGACACTTCATTATTAGAGTATAGGAAAGCTATGGATTTTTGAACGTTGATTTTGTATCCAGAGACTTTACTGTATTTGCTTATTGTTTCTAGTAGTGTTCTTGTCTTGTGGAGTCTTTAGGGTTTTCTATATAGAGAATCATATATTCCGCAAATAGTGACAGTTTCACTTTTTCGTTTTCTATTTGGATGCCTTTTATATCCTTCTCTTGCATAATTGTACTTGCTAAGACCTCCACTCTTATATTGAATAAGAGTGGTGATAGTGAACGGCCTTTCCTAATTCCTGATCTTGGAGAGGAGGTTTTTAGTTTTTCACCATTAAGTATAATGTTGGCTAAGGGTTTGTCATATACGGCCTTTATTATGTTAAGGTATTTTCCTTCTATACTGATTTTGTTAAGTGTTTTCATCGTAAATGGATGCTGTATCTTGTTGAAGGCTTTTTCTGCACCTATTGATATGATCACATGATTCTTATTTTTTAATTTGTTTATGTGGTGTAGCACATTAATCGATTTGTGTATGTTGAACCATCCCTGTGCCCTGAGATGAAGCCCACTTGATCGTGGTGTATAATCTTTTTAGTATGTTGCTGTATTCAGTTCGCTAGTATCTTATTTAGGATTTTTGCATCTGTGTTCATGAGAGATATTGGTCTGTAGTTTTGTGTGTGTGTGTGTTATCTTTACCAGGTTTTGGTATCAGGGTAATATTGACCTCATAGTATGAGTTGGGAAGTATTGCCTCCTCTTTGATTTTTTGGAAGAGTTTGAGGAGAATAAGTATTAAATCTCCTTTGAATGTTTGGTAGAATTCACTGGTGAAGCCATCTGGTCCTAGACTTTTACTTTTTGGTAGGTTTTGGATGATTGTTTTAATTTTCATACTGCTGATCAGTCTATTTACATTTTCCAGTTCCTCTTGATCCGGTCTAGGAAGGTTGTATTTTTCTAAGTACTGATCCCTTTCTTCTAGGTTATTAAATTTGGTGTTATATACTTTTTCATAGTATTCTTGTATGATCCTTTGTATTTCTGCGACGCCAGTCGTGATTTCCCCTCTTTCACCCCTGATTTTGTTTATTTGTGTCCTTTCTCTTTTTTCTTTAGTGAGGCTAGCCAGGGATTTGTCAATTTTATTAACCTTCTCAAAGAACCAGATCTTTGTTGCATTTATTTTTTCTATTTTTTTTGTTTTGTTTTCAGTTTCATTTATTTCTGCTCTAATTTTGATTATTTCTTTCTTTCTGCTGACTTTAGGCTTCATTTGTTCTTCCTTTTCTCATTTTTTAAGGTGAAGCGTTAGGTTGTTTATTTGGGCTCGTTCTTGTTTTTTGAGATAGGCCTGTAATGATAAGAAATTTTCTCTTATGACCGCTTTTGCTGTGTCCCAAAAGTTTTGATATGTTGTACTATCATTATCATTCGTTTCTTAGCATGTAGTTTAATCTCCATATATTTGTGGTTCTTCCCGATTTATTTTTTCAGTTGATCTCTAGTTTCAAAGCATTATGATTGGAGAATATGGTTGGCATGGTTTGAACCCTCTTATGTTTGTGGAAGCTATCTGTGTCCCAGTACGTGATCGATTCTTGAGAATGTTCCATGTGCCCTAGAGAAAAATGTATGAGCAGCTGTTTTAGGATGAAAGGCTCTGTAAATGTTAATTATGTCCAGTTCGTCTAATGTGTCATTTAAAGATGTCATTTCCTTATTGATTTTTTGTTTGGGCGATCTGTCCATATTTAGTTCCCCTACTATGATAGTGTTTTGGTCTGTTTCTCCTTTTAGTTTTGTTAGTAATTGCTTTACATATTTCAGGGCTCTCTGATTGGGAGCATAGATATTAACAAGTGTTATGTCTTCATAGTGCAAGATTGTCTTTATCATTATAAAGTGTCCCTTAGTATCTTTCTTTTTTTTTTAATGGTTTATTATTATTTTATTTACATTGGTTAGACATCTATATAGTTCATAAAATGATCCCTCCAACTGCACCCTCCCTCCGCTGACCCTCCACCTAGCCAACTGACTGCATTCTTTACGCCTTGCTCCCCATCCCCGTGACCATCCAGCAGTTACTAATTTGTACTTCTTTAGCCCTTCATCCCATTTTCCCAGCCCCAAACCCCCTCCTCTCTGTCGGACATTAAATTGTCCACTATATTTGTGAGTATGTTTTTGATTAGTTTGTTCTTTTTATTCCTTAGATTCTGCATATAAGTGAAATCATATAGTGCTTATCTTTCTCTGTCTGACTTAAATACCTTCTAGGTCCATCAAAGCAATATCTTTTTCCATCTCCTTTCTTTTCATATATAGGGGTCTTGTATTCTTATCCTTTCAGCCATTCTATCTTTTTGTTGGAGCACTTAATTCTTTTCTATTTAAGGTACTTATTGATAGGAATGTAGTTGCCATTCTTTATTCTTGTTTTTCATACATGTTTTTTCTTCTTAAAGAAATCCATCCAATATTTACTGGCTTGGTGGTGGTAAATTCCTTTAGCTTATTTTTGTCTGGGCAGCTCTTTATCTGTCCTTCAACTCTAAATGTTAGCTTTGTTGGATAAAGTATTCTTGGTTGTAGATCCTGGGTCTTCATCCTGTTGAATATTTTTTGCCAAGCCCTTCTGTCCTGCATAGTTTCTTTTGAGAAATCACCTGCCATTCTTATGGGTTTTTCCTTATAAGTAACTATTTGTTTTTCTCTTGCTACTTTTAATATTCTTTTTTTGTATTTAACTTTTGGCATTTTAATTAAGATATGTTGTGGTGTGAGCCTCTTTGGATCCCTGATTTTTGGAATTCTCTGAGTCTCCTGGGGTTTTATGTCTATTTCCTTCACCAGGTTAGGGAAGTTTTTCATCATTATTTCTTCAAATAGCTGTTAAACATTTTGATTTTCTTCAGTTACACCGATCGGACAAATATTTGGACCCTTAATAGTGTCCTATATTTTCCTTGAATTATTTTTATAGTCTTGGCATCTTTTTTCTTGCCATTCTGATTGAGTGTGCTGATTGGCTTTCTTGTCCTCTGGATAGGGCATTTGATCTTCTTCTTTATTCACTTTGTTTATTCTTTTGTTTATTCCATTTAATATACTTCTCATCTCAGATAATGTGTTCTTCATTTCAGACTGGTTCTCTTTTATAATTTCTGTTTCCATTTTTATGTTTTTTTTAATCTTTTTGTTAAAATTCTCATTGAATTTATCTACACTTCTCAAAAATTCATTGAACATCTTTATAATCAGTGTTTTGAACTCTGCATCTGTTAGATTACTTGACTCCATTATATCTGGATCTCTGTTCTCTTCTCTCATATGGTTTCTGCTTCTTTGTCTTTTCATTTTGCCTGTCTTTCCATGTCTGTTTCTATGTTCTAAACAAAGCTCCTAAATCTACTGGTCTTATTAGTGTGGATTTGTAAAGTAGGTGTCCAGTGGCACAGTCATGAGAGGGGTTCAGCTGCAGGCCAAACTTAGCCCAAGCCTCTACACTTCCAGGGCCACCTGTTAAGATTCAGCAAGCAATCCACAGATGCTGTGTTTATAGTTGCCTGAAAAGGCCACACCAGAAACCGAGGCCAACTGCCTTGAGTGTGAATCTAGGTGCTACTCAGCAAGGAGCACCTGAGTCGCTGAAGATATACCTGGATGTGGCTTTGTGGGGCCAAGAGTTGGAGGAGGCAGGGTTTCAGGGAATCCTCTGGGCGGAGCGACCTCTGTTATCCAGTTTGATGACTTCACGGCTATGGCGGTGCTGTGTCCGTGCACTGGGAGCGGGGAAGGCTCAACACGGAACAATGGATACCACTGGCACTTTTGTACAAGCAAGTCTCAGCCCTCACTCTGACAATGTCTCCCTGTAAGTCCTTGGTGCCCCCTGCGCGCAGCTGAATCAGCACTGATGCTCAGAGCGAGCAGGTCCGTCACCACAAAAGTCTGCTCATGGATGCGGCCCCTTTAAGAGGCTTCTGCTGCTGCCACAGCCTCCATCTCACTCAGCCTCTTGGGACCAGACAGTCCCGTGTCCTTATTCCATCCTACCTTATGCTGTTGAAGGTGCTTTCTTGGATTTCTCCCTAGTTGTATGGCTTGTTCATCTAGATCCCATGCAATTTTTCCTTGGTGCTGCTCCTTGTTTCTGTTACAACTTTGATTTGGTTGCCAGAGTGATGAATAGAGCCTCTATCATCTACGTCATTTTTTTTCCCCTTAGGCCTCTCAGTATCTTTCTTTATAGTTTTTATTATGAAGTCAATTTTGTCTGATATTAGTACTGCTACTCCTGCTTTTCTCTGAATGCCATTTGCTTGAAACATTATTTTCTACCTTTTCACTTTGAGTCTGTATTTGTCTGTGGAACTGAGATTTGTCTCCTGGAGGCAGCATATGGTTGGGTTTTGTGTTTTGATCCATTCTACAACTCTGTGCCTTTTTATTGGTGAGTTCAGTCCATTTACATTTAGGGTGATTATTGAAATATGAGGTCTTCTCATAGCCATTTTATCTTTTGCTTTCTGGTACCTCAGTGTTTCCATTGCTTCTTTGTTCTTGTGTTTCTGTTTATTTTGGTTGGCTTTTGTGGGTTTTCCCTCTGGTTCTTCTTGTTTTATGTTATATACTTCAGTTCTGAATATTCTGTGTGTGGTTATCATTATAAATATGTAAAGGATAGTTATATATAAAGTCATCCATTTTCTACTACGCATGCCTTATCTGCATTCTCCTTTGCCAATTAGGATCTTTGAATCCTCCTCTTTCAGTCATTGTTATCTCAATTTGTCCCTATACATGCTGAATGTTCATTACTATCTTGCTATAGCAATTCTCTTATTATTTAAGCTTATAATATCCTGTTCTTAGAGTTGCACTCCTCTGCTTCTATTTGCCTGATAGTCACTTTACTCCTAATTATTTATATATATTTTTGTCATTTTGTTTTAGGTGAGCTGACTCCTTTCAGTATTTCCTGTAGTGCAAGATTCGTAGTGGAGAATTCCCTCAATTTTCGTATGTTTGGAAAAGTCTTAATTTCTTCTTCATATCTAAAGCAGAGCTTAGCTGGGTACATTATTCTAGGCTGGTAGTTCCTTTCACTTAATAGTTTAAATATTTGATTCCATTCCTTCCTGGCTTGTAAGGTTTGCTCTGAGAAGCCCAAGAATAATCTAATGGATTTTCCTTTATAAGTTACCATTTTCTTATCCCTGGCTCTCCTAAGAATTTTGCCTTTGTCATTGATTTTTGATAATTTTAGTACAATGTGTCTTGGCGAAGGCCTTTTTGGGTTGTGATAATTGGGTGTTCTATCGACTTTCTGAATTCCAAGCTCTAGCTCATTCCTTAGATTTTGGAAATTCTTATCCACTATTTGACTGAAAATTCTTTCTAGTCCCTGCTCCTTTTTCTCACCTTCGATTATGCCCATTATTCTTATGTTTCCTCTCCTAATGATATCAGCTAGTTCTTGAATTTCTCTCTCATTATTTTTCATTCTTTGGTTTCTCTCTTCTTCCTTCTGATTTATTTCTAGATTTCTGTCTGCGATATCACTGATCCTTTCCTCCATTTGGTCAACTCTATTTCTCAAGCTTGCTATTTCTTTTTTTAACTCTTGTAGTGTGTTTTTTTATCTCTAGAAGATCTATTCTGTTCTTTTTGAGGGTTTCAATCTCCTTGCTCTGTTCATCTAGGTGTTGCTTCAATTCTTGAAATTGTTTATATGACTCATTTTGGAATTCATTGAGTTTTTTCAGAAGTACTGTCCTGAATTCTCTGTTATTTAAGTTGCATATTTCTATGTTTGTAAGCTTATTTTATGGAGATTTTTCTCTTTCTTTCTGAGATCCCTTTTCACCTTGGTTATTCATGGTGTTTAATGGACTATTTCTCTGCCTGAGAATGAATGGAAATGCATTCTGCTTTTTTTTTTTTCCAGAAGATTTATTATATAAAGGTCTCTCTGTAGCCTGCTGCTAAGAAGGTGCTTTTCTTTTGGTTTCCAGTAGGTGGCGACTAAGCCTCTTGGATCCTTGCTTTATATAAAGCCTTAACGATGCCTTTTTATTTTATTATAGATATCTAATGACGCTCACTACCCTCAGTTTCAGTCCCTGTCAGTGTTAGCAACAGTTTTGGTAGCGTTTGTTCTATTCCCCTGGGGCTCCGTGGTGTCTGGCCTCAGAGGGTATGGGGGAAGGGGCTCTCTGGGTTGTGGGATGGAGGCTGTGGCTCAGCTCTGGTTTTGCAACCACAGCTGGTAAAAATCAACTGTTGTTTTTCTGCCTTCTTGTTTCTCTGCTTTTTGCCCTGATGACTGGGCCTTGCCTCAGCTGCGTGGAACTCACAACTCTCCCAGGCAGGACTGTTCGGGGAAGTCGCCACACCTTCTCCCCTCCCCGCCCCTTCTCCTACAGGTAGCTCCAGCAGCTGTGAGAGACAGCTTCTTTGTTTCTCCCAGTCCACCACCCAACACCGGGGGTTCTGACCTGTGGTAGCTCTTATGTGCAGATCCCACGCTCAGATGTGCTGGTGTGCAGTTTGTGTGTTTTTTGTTGAGTTTTAGATGTTCGGCTTATTGTTATTTCAAGGGGAGAGATCTGGAGGCGTCTATTACTCTACCATGTTTGCGAAATCCTCCAATAGATTTCTTAATGTTTCCTCTCTCTGGTAGTCTATTTCCTCCTAGTTAATTCTCACTCCTAAACCCCCATGCCATATTTGGGTGTTTTGGTCTTTATCTTTTATGTTCTCCCATGTAGGATGATCTATATGATTCTCTGCCCATATTAAGAGAGGCTAAGTGGCTGATTGGTAGCTCAGAATGTGTGAGAGGGGCTTGACTGACTCACTGCAGGGCTGATTCCCCTGGGTTCTTTCACTGGGGAGCCCCAATGCCAAATTCTTCAAAAAAATTCTTCCAAAATCCTACTTCAAGGGTGAAGGCTAGGAAGCTGGCAATCTGGGGATGGAACCAGCTGGGGCTGGGATCAGGGAAGGGAGAGGGTCCAGAGCTCTCAGCATTTAGTATATAAACATTTACTTAATTCCTGTTCTCATAATGGTACCCCTACCTCTAATTATTCCTGTTGGCCCCAATGGCAGTGGCATGAGACTGTGCCTGCAGACTTCAAATTCAGACACTCTGTTCCCCAATCCCTCTGGGTTTTCACCGTGGACACACTTCCCCTGTTCTCCCAGCCACCCAGCAACTCTTCCCAGGAAACTGCATTGCAGACTTCCTTAGAGCGCAGGGCCATTCTGGATGCTTCTCTTTGACCTCTCTCTGTCTCTCCTTTGTTCAGTCGGGCCAACATTGCAGTCTGTGACTCTCCCTTCTTCTAGGCCCTTCCCAATAAAATCCTTACACATGTAGTTCCACCTTGGCATCTGCTTCTTGGAGGATCTGGGCTAACACCCACAATACAATTCGGCGGTCCCCGATGTACCTCCTTCATGGAGAGGAAAGGAGGATATGAAATTTAAACTTTTCTTAACAAATTTCCACCCATCTCTCCAGGCAACAATGCTGTGATTCCCAGCTTCTGGGGGGAATCTGACATGATAATTAGGTTGCTCTGCTGGTTTTGTCCATCACTAGCTCAGCTTCTCTCTCTATGAGGAGACTTTCACCCCTCAGCCATCTGCTTTCCAGATTCTAGGCCTTTGTGGCTGTGGTCTCTTCCCATCCTATTTGTCTTTATGCATTTATGTCCTAAAAAAAGTCTTCACTTTCATCATGGAGAGTTTCAGGAAGACGCAGTGATAGATGCTGATATTTGGTCTACCTCTTTCCGGAAAGGGTTGGGATGAGTGAGTAAGAGGGAGAGAACCCCTCAGGCAGGAGACTCCTGGGTATAAAGGCTCGGAGCCAGTAGAGACAGCCTCTCTGAAGAGAACAGGAGAATAAGAAAGTTTGCTAAGTTTGAGTCCTGCTTCCTTCTCTCAGGCACTAAGACTTCGCAGCCTTGTCCAACTTCTCCTGCCTCCCTGGGGAGATATCCTGGGCCTGGCTCTAGGCAGTCTCTCTCCTTTCAGCCCAGCACAGTGGACAGAGCCCATCCTGGCTCTACCACTCTCTTGCTGTGCAAAATTAGACAAGTTGCCGAGTCTCAGAGCCCCGGTTTTCTCATCAGTGAAGTGGATATGATGACATCTGTCTCCCTAAGATGTTGAGAGAGTTAAATAGAATAATGAGTGGGAAGCTTAAACACCTTGGCTAGGCCCCTCGAGAGGGGCTCTCTGCAGCCTCACCCCTTGCTTTCTCCTATTTCTCTAGAGTAGCACACCCCTAGGAAAGAGATGCTACATGTGGGCTCCCTGCAGAGGCTGGTAGTTGTAAGTGGGGAGGTTTGCAGAAGGAAGCTTGGAGCAGATAACAGGCCTCTTGTTTGCTCCCTGAAGGGGAGGCACTGTGCCAAAATGCATGTGGTTGACTCTGCCTAGGGCAATTCACTGTGACTGCCTAGCCGGGAGTATAGGGCACTTCTCCTCAGAATGAGGATACTTGACTGCCCCAAAGACTGAGAATCTAGGGAGAAAGAGGAGAATTTGTGGAGGGCAGTACTACAGTCTTTGGAGTGGGAGGGCAGGGGGTTCAAATCCCAGCTCCTCCACTTGTCAGTCACGAGCCCCTGTGCAGGCTGCCTGACGTCTTGGCCTTCTTGGGCCTCCACAGCCTCATTTGTGAAATGAGTACATTAGCTGTCTTACAGGGCCATTGCGAGAACTAGACAAGCTAGTAAACATAAAGTTCCCACACAGCACTTGGAACATGCTAAGGGCTGGCTACACAATAGTTGTTTCTTAGAATATATCTACCCTGTCTGGGCTATTTGGTGAAGTTAAAAGTGATGATACCTTTGAGCTTTGTTTTAAGAACACCAAACAACACATGCCCAAATGTACCAATTTTAATTTTGGAATTCTGAAGGAACATTTTTTAAAAAGAATATTTTCATTTTGGAATAATTTTAGACTTACAGAAAAGTTGCCAACATAATCCACAGAATTCTCATGTACCCTTCACCCTGTTTCCTCCATTGTTAACATCTTAGGTTACTGTGTACATTTGTCAAAGCTAAGAAACTGAGATTGTACAGTGCTATTAAGTAAACTCCAGGCTTATCTGAATTGGAAGGAGTATCTTTGAAAAATCACTGTCATATCTTGAGAGAGCAAGTAAAGTTCTTGGCAGAGAAACTGCTTATCACCATGATGGAAGTGACCATTGGCCAATGGGATTCAAAGAACAAAAATGCGATATAGCCATGCTTGCAGGGTAGCAGGGTGTGATGATCAGACAACCGGATATCAGGAGAGCTCAGTTCATGCTTGAGTCTGCCATTTACTCTGTGTCTTCATAAGTGTCTTTACCCATGTGCCTCTGCTTCTTCATCTGTAAAATGCAAGTAATATTCTTTGCCTGGTACCCCTGGCAATGTATGGCAGAAATTATTCCTTCTTCAGGTCTATCCTCCCATCTTTCTCAGTAAGAAACTTGATATTTAGCTGGGCACATGACGCTCCAATAAGAACTATATTTCCTAGCTTCCCATACAGCAAGATGAGGCCAGATTCCCACCAATGGGAAGTAAACAGAAGTGGTGTATACAACTTCCCTGAAGAGAAAAGGTGTGCCTTATTTTTGCCTTCTTTTCTGTGGCTGGCTAGAATGCTGCCATAATGGCTGGAGCTCCAGCATCCGTTCTAGATTGTGCCACAATCTTGCAGATGGAAGGTAAACATGGCAAAGAAACAAGATATGAGAATTCTGAGTTCCTGACATTAAAGAATACCATGGAATAATTAAGCTAGGGTTCCTCAGCCTAAGCCCTATTAACATTTTGTGCTGGATAATTCATTGTTGTGGGGGGCAGTCCTATTCATTGTAGGATGTTTAGCAGAAGCCCTGGCCTCTACCCACTAGATGCCACTAGCCCCCACCCCCCAAATTATGATAACCAAAAATGACTCTAGAGATGGCTATGTGTCCTCTGGGGGGCGCAAAGTCACCTCTGCTTGAGAACCACTACTCTAGACCAGTTCTGTCCAGTAGGAATACAAACGCAAGCCATGTGTTTGAATTTAAATTTTCCAGTAGTCACATTTTAAAAAGTAAAGATAAACAGATGAAATTAATTTTGATACTGTATATAGTATTTAACTCAACATATTAAACATATTATCATTTATCATGGGATCAGTATAAAAATTATTGATAGGCTACTTATCTTCTTTTTTCATACAAAATCTTTGAATTTGGTGTGTGCTTTACACGTATAACACATTTTTATTAAGATCAGCCATATTTTAAGTGCTCAGTGGTCATATGTGGCTCATGGGTACTATACTAGATGGTGTTGACTATAGACTTCTAGAACTTAAAGGAGAAATGAACCTCAACCTCGTTTAAGCCATTTTTATTTTGAGATTTCCGTTACTTGTAGCAGAACATAATCCTAATTAGCAGTTGGCATTTTCAAGCCATTACACAGTTTTGAACATTCAAGAAGTAATTAAAAATGAGATTGGTGATATGCAGCTGAAAAACTACAAGTGCTTTGAAGAAGGCTAGGAGAGGGTGTGTCGCACACCCCACGCATTGTCTTCCTTAGTCCCCCCACCCCACAGCTCCAGAAGGCATGTACTTTCATCGTCGTTCCACAAATGGAGACTCAGTTCGGAGAGCATGGTGGGTGCTGTCGTGCCCAGACAAGGTGTTTCCTCGTGGGCCGAGGCACCCAGGCCCCTGCTTCAGGGAGCACTGGCAGTTGATACCACTGACTAGGTCTCTCTTTGGGATTTGCTCTGAGCTGAGTTGCTTTGCTCAAGGGGCAACCTTCTGACCATCACTGGTCAGTGTGGGTGTATAAAAGGCCTGACTCCCTTGACCAAATTCCTGACAATTTTAAGGGCCCTCCAGGCCCCCGAACTTCTGTAGGATCCATTGAGGTCTCATAGCTTAACTTGCCCCTCTGCCCACTCCTTCCTTTACTCCCAGACAGCTGCCGATCCCAAGGGCAGTTCTCAATAAATGTCCATTGCACAATCGGCAACAAGTGGTTAAGTGATGAGCCCAAGGTGGCACACCCAGTCTACTCCCAAAGTCAGAGGTCACTGGGCCTTGCTCTTGCTTAGCCCCTCCTTACTCCAGGAGCTGCCCCGTGGTCCCATTCTTTTACCCCTGGAGAACCACACTCTTTCCTCCCTCTGCACCTTAGTACATGCTGTTCCTTATGCTGGGAGAACTCCTTTTCTCATTCACGTACAAAAATCCTACCTTTCTCAGGGCCCAGATCTAACTACCCGATCTCCCTTCCCCCAGGAAATCTGCTGAAGTTGAGCACCTCTAAGATTTCTGGATAGTTCTAGCACCCCTAGTGTGCCTCATGGAGACACATGCACCCATGCACATCACCCAGCTTGGGAAGAGCCCATGGGAAGTTTTGAACACAGAAAAGTTGGATGAGTGGAGAAGAGAAGGGGGTGCTGAGATTTTCCTTTCTGAGTATGACCCCTTTGAATTTTGTGCATGTTTCCATGTTATTCTTAAAGGATTAGTTAATTGTGTAATAGACTGTACTAGTGATTTTCCTTTTTGAGGCATCTGCCACGGTATTTCACATCAGTTCACATCAATCAAATTAAACAAGCAGCTCATAAGTAGCCTCTCTGTGATGACTCCATGGCAGGTGCAGGGGATGAATTTTGGAGGAGGACATGGCCCTGACTAGGAGAATCCAGAACCTGGTAGGGCCACAAACTCAAGGAAGATCCCAGCCTTCCTTGTAGGGCATCAGCTCCTGAGGGCCTCAGCAACCCCAGCCTCCCCAGCTGTCTGGTGCAGGTTGGTTGTGGCCCGGGGTTGGGCCCAAACTCTGTACATAGCTTTCTTGCTGATGCTCTGGCCTAGGCTGAGGGTTGAGGGGCTGCGCCAGAACAGAGGACTGAGCATCGAGGTTCAGAATCGAATAGCCATGTTCAGATCTAAGGTTCAGATCTTGAACCTTAGCCACCTTGCCCTGGGCTAGTTACTTGAGCATCTGGAACCTCGGTTTTTCTTCCCCGGGTAATCACACTGAATCTTGCAGGTGTGGAATGGGGATGGAATGTGTTAGTAAAATTAATGCCTGTACAGAGCCAGAGCTCAGTAAATGAGCGCTTCCTCTCTGTGCCCTGCTGCTGCCTGGCCCCTCCATGGGAGTCAGGGGCTCAGGTGCTGTAAAGAGGGCCTGGCATACCAGAGACCAGGTCTAGGAAAGCTCTCTCTGCCAATAGTGGGGTCCACCCCATTGTCTTGCCTGAGCAGTGTGCACAGCAGTGAGGGGTGACCTGGCCTCCGTCCTGAGAACGCAGCATGCTCTGTGTTTTGGCAACTCACCATCTGCCAAGCCTGTTGGCATAACAGGGCCCACAGGAGAGGCTATTTCCAGGAGGAATCCCTGCCCTTGAATTCTGCAGAGGCACCCTGCCTAGGCAGACTCCTCCCAGGAGAAATAGCCAAGGGGCATGAGGGGCATCTCTCTGGGGACAGGTGGACTAGAGACTTCAGCAATTTACTTACTCTGTGGAACCTCAGTTTCTACATCTGTAAATGAACATTCAGCCCCTACCTCTCAGGGCTACTGTGGGAAATGTCCAGCCCAGAGCAGGTATTACAAAATTAACAGTTGGAATTTCAGTTCCCTTCCCCTTCAGGAACCCAAGTCAGGAAGAGCAATGGCTTTTCAGGATCAGACATTGTTGAGTCCCTCCAGCCTTTTCCACCTACTCCCAACCCAACAGTATCTCCGTGTGTGGGCCCTGGGTAGCTGATACTGGGGAATGGGGTGTTGCCTGTCCAGGGAAGGGATACGGTGTCTGGGTCGATGCAAGTTGCTTGCTACCTGTGGATACCTGGGGGCATCCACACCTGCCTTTTCCAGTTGTTTCAGAAGGGGCTCCATTTTCTCCAGGCAAAACATGTTAAACTTGAATGCTGGAGCATTCAGGGCCTTCAAGGCCTTTAGTTTTTGCATAGACTTAAAAATAAAACTATTAATGAAATATTTCGGATCGCCAAAATATATAAAGAATATTATAATGGCCACTCATGTACCACCTGTACCACCTAAGAAATAATTACATAAAGAACTCATAGAGTGGAAGTTCCCTATGTGAGCCCTTTCTCCCCAGAGGTAATCACCACTCTGAGTATTGTGCTTATCACGTCCTAGTTTCAAAAGTAAGGGCCCTTGAACAATATCTAGTACGTTTCACATGATTTTAAACCTTATACAGCAATATCATACAAAGTGTATATACAACTTGTCTTTCTTTGCTCAACTTTATGTTTGCGAGCTTCATCCATGCAGCTCTAACTCATTTTCACGCTTGTAGAGGATTTCATCGTGCGACTAGACCACAGTTGATTTATCTAGTTTGCTACTGATGGACATTTAGTTTGTCTCCAATTTTTGCTGTTATAAACAATACTGTGATAAACATATTTATATAGCCTTTTCTCTCTGGCTAGAATTCCCCCTTTTCCCACCTTGGCCACCTTAAACTCCTATTCATCCATCAAAACCATCCTCTCAGGCACGAGGCCCCAGAGTCTTTATGGTGACTTCCTCTAAGAACAGCTGGGATATCTTGTAGAGCTGCCAAGACAGTGTTGGCCCTGAGAACTAGTAGGGCCCTGGGCTGCTCCTTGGGAGCAGACACACATCTGACCACAGGGCATTTACGCAGCCATTTGTGAAGGAAGGAATGCAGGGCCTTAGGACAGGAATTGATTATAGCCAAAGAACATAGGCCCTGAGCTCTCAGAACTGGCGTCAAAACCCAGGACCTCTGTTTGTTCATCTGTAAGATGGGGATGATGTGCCTACTTCTCAGCATTGAGAGCGTCTAGTGTGCGGCCTGGGCCTGGCACAGAGTAAAAGTCAATGTTCCAGTATAAGTGAATGGTGGATACTTATAAAATAAAAAAAGGGACTGGCAGGCCATTGCCTTTATATCTGTCTTCTCCTCTTCTCTTCACTGGATTAGATGCCCCGGGGGTCCAGACTGGGTCTAATTGTGCCCTGCAACACCAAGGAATCATAGGCAGGGATATGTCACAGTGACTCAGATGCAGTTTCTGTGGACATTGTCAAATCCTATCCTCAAGAGGGTCGAAATCTAGAAAAGAAGGTATGCAGTCACCTGAAATATAGGTCAGAGAGTCAGACATTCCTGAGAGGCTACACTCATCTGACCCTGAGCTTCATCACAACCCTGAAGCTAAGGTTTATTACCCCTATTTTACCAATGGCCAAACTGTGGTACGAAGGGCCCAAGATATCATTTCTCCATTGGTATAAAACAAACCATCCTATAACTTAGTAGCTTAAAACCACAACCATTGATTTCCTCCTAAGTCTGCATTTTGAGCAGGGCTTGGTGGGATGTCTTAACTGTGCTCCCTGTAACCTCTGCTGGAGCAGATCCACTAACACATCTAAGACATTTATGCTGGTGGCTCAAGTGGCTGGGGGCTGGCTAGGCCTTGCTCTCCAATGAGGCAGTTAGACCCTACATGGTGGTCTGGAACTCCAAGAGAGTTGAGGCAGCAGCTGCCCTGCCTCCTAGGGACCAGCCTGGAACAGCGACAGCATCATTTCTGCTGCATTCTATGGTCAATGTCAGTCACACAGCCAGCCCAGATGGGAGGGGAAATAGATGCCATCTTTTAAGACTAGCATACAGTCAATTTACCTTACCCAAGGTCACATATCTTCACAGAGCCAGCTAGGAAACCCAGGTCTGAGCCACTGTAATCTCTGTTTCACATGTTCAATGCCCTTCCTCCAAGCTTCTGCATCTGCTGTGTGTTCAGCTGGAGACCTTCCTCTATCCCCCAATTCACAGACTGGCCTAACTTCCACCTACCCATCCATCAGGAGACATCTCTTTACTAAGGAGAGTTTCTAGAGCTCCAAAGTCTTGTCTCGTATTCCCAGAGCAGTCTCTATATCCTTGATTATACTTCCTGTAATTTGTGCGTACCCACTGGTCTCTTCAGTTAGAACGCAAGCTTGCATCCCAGTGACCAGTGCCATGCCTGGGATGTGGCAAGTGCTCTGGGGGATATCTGTCCAATGAAAGAATCCAGTAAAGGGGGTGCTCTTTCCTCACTACCCCAGAACACTTCTCTTGTAGTGGACCCCGAGGCAGAACTTAGTGCTCAGGATGTTTATTAGGATGTTCCCTTGAGATTAAAATCTGTGCAAGGTGAGAAGGAAGCAGGAATGGACTGAGGGAGGCCCTGAAACAGCTTCAACTGGTGTCACGGGGAGTCCTGGGGCTAAAACAGCCCGTCTGTCCGTGGAGATGGCCAGACTTACACTCCTGACTCCATAGTGGCTCTCTGCAGCAGAGGCATTCCCTGAAGAGGCTGGCAGCTGAGGGCTGTCTGCTTACAGCACTACCTGTGCCTAGTGCCACAGGTTTTTCCTTGAGGGGAGATCTGAGAGGCACCTTCTCATTTCCTCATGGAACAGAAGTACAGTGGGGAGGTGGTAGTCCTTGAGAGCTGCTCAGCGCAAGTTGCTTACCAACTGTGGCGGGAGGGAGGGGAGCAGAGAGAACAGACTGAGGAAGGAGCTGGAAATTCCTAATCTCCATGGGACTTCATTCCATTCGATTAACACTCAGGGACAGAAACTAGGGTGTGGATTATGGCTCTTTGACCTCCACTCCCTCCTAACTGACCCCTCACTGTGACCCACTGTCCACACTTCTTCCAGATTGATCTTTCCCAAAGGCAAATCAGATATGTGACTGCTCTGCTTAAACCACACAGAATTAAATCCAGCTCTTTGCAGGGCCTGCTAGGCCCTCTGTGATCGGCCCTGCACACCTCTCCCACCTCATCCCCTAAGCCTTCCCTTTGGTCATCCAGCCCCAGCCATGTCAAAGTAAGTCAGCCTCAGGGCCTTGGCCATTACTCTTGTTCCAGACTGGAACCGCATTTCCTCTAGATGTTCATAGAGATGCTTCCTCATCATCCATAAGGCCTCAGCTCAATGTCACCTCCAGGAAGACTTCTCTGATTACTTACTGGATGCATTTCTTTTCTCTCTTTTTTTTTTTCATACTTATTTAATAAATACTTATCAAGCACTTACTATGTCTCAAGCACTTTTCTAGGCAGGGGAGATAACACGGTGAGTTATAGAACAGGCCTTGCTCTTTCGGAGCTTACATTCTAGGAGGAAAGACAACACACAAAAATAAAAATACCACTATTTCAGAGAGAGTAAAGTGCTATAAATCTATCAATAAATAAGAGCATGCTAAGGAGCAGAGCATGTCTTGGCCCTGGTGCCTGACATCCAAGCTCAGATCGGCCTCTCCCCAACCACGGTGCGGCTCTGGGGACCAGCATGGCGCGCAGAGCCAATGGGCGGGGCGCGGAGAAGGTGCGTGAGGCCATTCGAGGGGCGGTGAGGGTCACCTGAGCCCCACCCCCGGTGGGAGGGAGAGGAGCTGGGCTTCAGCCTCAGCCAGCAGCCCCGCCGCCCGCTCTATCTAGTCCGGCGCCGGGGAGGCGCACTAGCTCGCGGGAAGGGCGCGCCAGTGCGGTCAGCCAGGTGCGGTGGCCGCGGGGAGCCGCCTCCCGGTCGCGCGGCCTGAGGGGAGGGTCTGGCCTCGGTCCCGCCCCCTGGGCCGTCCATAAAGGCGCCCCGCGGGCGGGCGCGGCGTTTCGGAGCGCACTTTCAGGTGACCATTTGGGGGTCTCGCGTCCTGTGTCCAGTTCTGCACGCCCAGGTCGTGGCGGGCTTGGAGCTCCAGCCATGCTGTTCTGGCACACGCAGCCCGAGCACTACAACCAGCACAACTCCAGCAGCTACCTGCGGTAAGGGCCGCGCTGCCCAGCCCAACGGGGATCCCACCGGGGTGTTGGGCCAAGTCAGCGGGCGAGGGTCGTCGGACATGCGGGGCGTAGAGGGTAGCTGCAAGGTCCGGGGTGCTCAGCGCCCCCGCTGTGCCCCTCTTGCCCACTGTCTGCTCTTTGCGATCTGAGGGAGAGAGAGCTGCCCAGAGTCCCGCTTAGGGACGGACGGACAGACCCACGGACCCTGGCAGGAGTGGAAGCGCAGTGTTGGGGGCCCGTCTTGCAGAGACCGGTGCCGGGAACGGCTCCTCCCATGATGACCTCCGGCGGGCGCGGGACGCGCTCTTGCTGGCCGCAGCCTCCTCCGCTGCGTACTCGTCCCCTGTCTCTTCACCGCTGGCGTCGGAGGGGTGCCTGCCCCTGGGAAGTCTAGTCCCCTGCTCTTTGCCCCTCTTCGCCCGGTCCCTCTCCGAGCCTCGCGCCTTCTCTAGTGTCCTTGGTCCGGCCGAGGGGCTAGTGAGCGGTGAGCGCTGAGCGCTGAGCGCTGAGCGCTGAGCGCTGACCTGTGCTGCAGCTTCGAGGGCGCCAGCAAAGGCTTGGGAGGGGCAGGTTGCCCCCTCCTTCCAGGTGGTCTTGAGCGTTTTGGCCTGAGGCCCCTATGTTTATGGTTCTTGATGGAAGTCTTTCTTCTGCGGGGATTTTACTGACTAGTGCTTTTCAAAAGAAAAAGTAAGTCCTGCCTGTTCGGAAAGTTTTCTCCTGTCCCCCAAAGGAAGAAGGACCCCGTTAGCTTCCGTCCCTGGAGGATCGTTTGCCCCTTTTCTGCAGCTGATCGGGTACTAATGGGCAGTCATTTCGCTTTCTGAACTCAACTGAACCAGCTTTGGCCTGTCTTTATTTCTATCCTGGTCACAGTTTATGAAATGTGCCTAATTTAACCCAAACGGCTTGGTAGGGCTCAGAGAAAGTGAATTGTGAGGCTGAGGGAGTCGCTGGCACGGAGAACCCCAAAGAGATACACCGAGAGTGCTTTTTTTGATCCCAAGAAGTTCCTTCTGAGATTTAACAGTACACGTTATTTGTAAATTCTGACTTCTACTAGGTATTTGTCCAGTCGTCCTCCCCGAAGACCTGCCCCTTCTGAAAGGCAAAAGAATGAGTTGATGTGTCCGCAGTTTTTTATTCATGGCCAGAGTAGTAGGAGATGGCATAAGTATAAGGCCTTAATTAAAGACTGATGACCTCCCTGCAGACCTTGGTGATGTCTGCAGAGGGAAGCTGCTCTGGGGGATGTCCAAGCCCACTGGGCAGATGTTAATCCCAGGCGGAAGATTAAGTGTCCATTCACTTACACAAAAGGCTACAACGAAATACATTTTTATTGTACTGCGTGATGCAATTTTAGGTGTAGTTTTCCGTAAGTTTTAGTTTGTTGCCATCAAGTGTATTCCCATACCTTAAAAATGATTTTAAAGGTGACCTTGAGTGGAGGGTGAGTGTATTAAAAATTTCCTGGGTACTTAAAATAGCATCCCATTAGAGGATAATTTTCTTTGCATGGGAGGTTCCTCTGCTATGAAATGAAAATTTATCTGTGGAATAACTGAGATACCTTTTAGGACTTTGGTATTGCATTGAGAGGTGGGCAGGAGTTGGGGTGAAAGGTGCCATAAAGACATATTGGTTTCTGGGGTCATTTTGGGTCCATGGATAAAGAAGCATTTGGTCCCTCCTCCCCCACGCCCTTTTTACTTCTTAGAAGCTGGGAATTTCGCCTCGTAGAGGTTGACCTCAGTGAAGGCCAAGGTAGGGGTCAATGAATATATCCCTGATCCTCCCAACTCTAGAGTGAGGGTCTTGTTCATTTCCTTGTTTTTTTTTTTTTTTTTTTTTTTTGTATTTTATATTTGGTTTTCTCCTCATTGCAGAACTTCTGCAAGTTGTTTGACCATACAGGAGTACAGGGGTAGTAGCCTTTACTCCCTTCTTCCTTTTTTCTGTTTGGTGTTCTAGTGACTTTTATTCCTTGGCAAATAAGGATGCCAGGCTTGAAACAAGTTACTGTTGAGTGATGGTTCTTACCCTCCCCCCCACTTTTTTTTTTTTAATTTAAAGGCAGCAGCCCATGGATTATTAACTTAACATGGTCTGGGCAAACATAAAATTATGCAATCCCCAGGTGAGCAGGCCTGCCTGCCTCTCACCTGTTCCTCGATAACCACCTAGGCTAGGAGTGTGCCAGTCTTTTTAAAAGGAAGGCTGAGTGTGAGGGGAGCCAAGTCAGCACTGCGCTCTGGTCTTATGGGCCACACACGGTGGCAGGCGAGGTGTACACACAGCTGTACTCCGAGCCCAGCTTTTCCTTCTGAGAATTAGTTAGACATTTTTGGGGTGTGTGCTGGGTTTGTGTTTTAGAGACGCTCATTTATTGTGTTGTATGAGGAACAAATTGTACCAGTGACTGCTGTTTATACAGTGAAGTGGGGTCAATGAATCTGATTCATAACCTGGGACACAGGGAGGGAGGAGGGTTATCAAGATAAGGGCACTGGTACTTTTTTGGCACCTGTTTTCTTGCCACTCATAATTTAGAGATCTTAAAAGAGTCTCTCCTGCCTGCAGGTCATCCATGACAATCTCAAAGTTTTTTTTTTTTATTTATTTGAGCCTTTAAAAATACTTCTCCAGTCATAGGCTGATGTGAGGCTGATTTTTTGGGATATGGTGGGGAGTTTTGTTCATAGGTGGAAGAAAAGAATCTGAGCATCTTACTATTTTTCATTTGGATAAGAAAATGGAATTGAAACCAAAGTCCTTCCTTCTTGTTTTATATTTTAAGAGATATTAGTATGACCTTTCGAATAGGGGTTATGGGTCAACTGTCTTTTTTCTCTTTTTTTTAGAAGGGTCAGGGGATGTCTCAACCTGGGAGAGTGAAGCAAACAGTTTCTGTATTTGCATAGTTTACAGAGCCCTGAGGGCAGGGTATTGGTCTGAGAAGTGGCCAATAAATAGACTAGTTTATTTAAAAATTAATTTTTGTTCAGTCTTATTCTAAAATAAGACGATAATTATCACTATCTGGTAGTTGGAAACCATACGGCATCTAAAGTTCACTCCATCGCTGGTAGTCCCTTTGTTACAGAGATTTCCGTAACTTTAGATATTAGATAACTATGTATTTTTACCTCATTGATGATTTGTTTGAATAAATCTCTTGAGGATCATTGAGAGAAAGTAGAATCATCACAGACTGGTTTGCTCTGTCTGAAGCTTCAAAGAGTTTGTGATATGAGGTGTGAGAAGCTGAACCAGCACACGGCCATATGCTTTGCTGAGCTGCCCTTGATCCCCTCCCTCTCTCTGCATCCACCTCTCCAACTTGGCTCTCTCTTTGCAAATGGGCTCTTGGGGCTCTGCTCCTGACAACCCCCTCCCATGTGTTGCAGTGATGTGCTCGCTCTGCCCATCTTCAAGCAGGAGGAGCCCCAGCTCTCCCCTGAGAATGATGCCCGCCTGCCACCCCTGCAGTACGTGCTGTGCGCTGCCACGTCCCCAGCTGTGAAGCTGCATGAAGAGACACTGACCTACCTCAACCAAGGTAGTGGCCAGAGCACTGGGTTAGGGCAGAACCCGGGGTCCGGGGAGACTACCTAGAGGGAAGGGGAAGTTGTCCGGAACCACCCATTTGGCCTCATTACCTTGTCACAGTGGGAGAGGTGGGGTTTGGGAAGAGGCTGTGGTGTCAGATAGATTCCATTTTCTAGTTGTGAGACCCTGAACCTCGCCTCAGGGTCTTCATCTGAAAAATGTACACATCAACTTTGTTGTTATTCAGGCCAAATGGGGTAACGTTCCTCGTACAGACCCTCCACACAGCACATGCTCAGTGATTGCAGACACTGTCGTAATTGTTATTTACTATGACCACAACTGATGTCTTTTCCTGGACATAGATTAAACACCTGTGGTGTACTATATCTGCTGTCCTTTCTGGAGCTGTACCTGGCAGTGGTGGGAAGACTGGCCCTGTCCTAGGGCAGCAGTGGGGCCGGATTCCACATGTGCCAGACAGAAATGCTTTGTGATGATGGGGACAAGATCTCTCACTGTGTCCTGAGAGAAATGGCATGGGCTTTGGAGTTTAAATTCCAACTCTAGCACTTCCTAGCGCTGTGACTCTGAGCTGTCTTTTTCTCTGAGCCTCAGTGTTCTCATGTGTAAAATGGCAAGTGTAATTTTGTGATGTTCGAAAGAATGAGGGTGTGTGAAGTGTTCGGTATGATAGCGGCTGTTCGATTTCTGATTTCCTTTGTCAGGACCCGTGGGTCAGTGTCCTGATGGATAGTGATTTTGTGTTTTCTGGATGATTATGTGTTTATGTTTATTGCACTTCCTTCCTGGGCCACCTCATAAACACCCTGGCATCAAGTGGATTAATTGCCCCTCAGCTTTAGATGGGAAGAGCAGAGGAGCAGGGGAACACAGCGGTTTCTGTAGGGTTGCACTAAGTTGCAAGGGAGCTGCAGCGTGCTAGTGGTTTGTCCCACACAAGCTGCCTCTTTTCTGTAGAACTTTGACTCCTCAGTTTGGGGTGCTAGTCGGAGGTGGAGATCCAACCTGATCATCAAGCTCTCCTCTTACTGCTGAACTTGCCAGCTTCCGGGCAAAAGAACCAGCTCAGAATCAGCAGGTGGCTCTGCATCTGCCTCTGGATGGAAACAGCCCCTTCCCATTGTTGACGTGGCTCCGTGGAAGGGCATGCTTATCCCTGTACGTAGCTTTGGGGCATCTGTGAGTCACCAAGCCATGCTCAGTCAACAGTAGGGTGCCTGGCTCAGGCTCTAAGATCTGTGCTCCATTTCCTGAGGCTGGTGGTTGTTGATGGCGGTGATGTGGCCATGTGGATGATACTTCTGTGCATCTGCTTGTTTGTAGAGTGGCTTCCGCCACTTTCCTTTCTCTTTCATGGGAGATCAGATGCTACCAACTTGTTGTGTACCTTTAGGCAGTTCCTCTTTGGACCTCTGCCTTCTTGCCTAAATGTAGCATGAAGAAATTGGGTGATATTTACGGAGTGTTGTACTCCGAGGCAGTTCTTATTCTTGGCCCTGTCCAGTGGTGCTGAAGAGTGAGTGGTTCTGAGGCCCTGCTGCTGGACCCGGACCCTGAGTGTGCCTGCCTCTGCCCCGTCTGTAAGGCTTTTGACTGCCTTCCCCACCTTCCCTCCAGTCCCTCCCTCCTTTAATAAGTCCGCTTTGGACAGAGTTTGGCAGTCAGCGTACCACGTCTTCTTAAAGGAGTTTATCCTTTGCTCAATACAGATAAGTTAAGAGAGGGAAAAAGAGTTGCCCTATGGTCTTACCATCTTGTTTTAATTTTGTGTATTCATTTTTTAAGATGCATTTTCCTGATTATTAAAATAATACATGTTCATTATAAAAATTTTGGATGATTTAGAAAAGTGTAAGGAAGAAAATTTAAAAAAAATCACGATCTCTAATTGAACCTCAGAACTACTGCTAAACTTGTTGCTACATTATTTGTTTATAAATCTTTTGAAGTTATAACCACACATATCCTGTTTTCTTAATTTCCTCATGTCATTAAAAATGTTTTGCGAACTTAAGTTTCTGTAACAGCTGCATAGTGTTACATTTCATAGTTGTGTTACTTATCTAGTTTCACAGTATGGACACTTAGTTTTAGTTGTTGTTTTTGTGAAATGTTGATTATTTATTTATTTTTAGATAAATATCTTAGAAGTAAATTATTGGATCACAGAGTTTGAATAAGGTTTTTGATATATTTACCAAATTGCCTTTTCGGCAGAATATGCCAATTTCTATGCTGGCCAGTGAGATACATTTCACTGTCTCATTCCCAATGTTAGACATTATCATTTTTCATCTGATTAGTGAAACAGAATTTAATCTTAAATTAGCATTTCTATCATCACTAATATTGTTGAATATTTTAAAATGTTTATTGAGCTTTTTTATTTCTTCATCAATTATGTTCACGTCCTTTGCACATTTTCCTATCAGGATGTTTATGTCTTATTGACTGTAAGAGCATACCGTATATGGGCTATCATCAACCTTTTACCTGCCGTACGTTGCGAACATTTTTCCCTGTTGGTAGCTGGCCATTTAACTATATTTATTGTGTGATAACTCTATTTATGGTGTAGGATATATGTCATGATTTTTTTCTGTGTAGAAATTCAAATCTTTGTCTTTTAAAATGGTTTTACTCTTATGCTTAGAATGCCTGCCAACTGCAAAATTAGTTTAGTAGTTTCCTAAATTTCATTTAATGGTTTTAAAATTTTACCATCGAAATGCACTTAGAATTTTTTGCAACTTAATAATTTGTTATTTGATGATATTTTGGATTTATTACTACATAAAATATATATATTATTTTCAGCTTTATCAGTGAGATTCATATTGCATTTGAAATTTCATATTGCATTTGAAATTTATGATGTGATACAAATGTCTAAGTTTATTTTTCTAAATAGTTAACCTACTAGTTATTGCCTGGTTTATCCTTTTCTCACTGGTTTAAAATGCCACTTTTAAAACATTTGAAAAACCATATTAGTCCAGAAACAGACCCTTGTATAGGTGTCTGTCCTATACAAGGACAGACACCTATACAAGGGTCATTCTGAGATTCATTGATTCTCACCCATTTCTTATTGAACAATTTATTGTAGCTTGGAAATATGTTTTCCTATTTGGGAGCAGAAGTTCTTTTTATCATTCTTCTTAGCCAGTCTCAATTATTTATTCTTATAAATGGATGTTACAACCATTAAATCTTCCTTCTATACCTTTTTAAAAAAAATACCGATGAGATCATAAGCCTTATAAAATTGTTTCTTGCTTTTATTAAATACTATTCTTGTAATAAATTTTTCTGTCATTATTGAAACCTCTTAGACATTATTTACTATGTCTACATATTATTTTACTATTTCCTCTTATTTAGGATGGAATATTGTCATTACTGCTGGAAGAAAACACAGCGTAATTCTTTTAGTGCCTATCTCCCATAATAGAATGGAAGCTCTATGAGGGCAGGGCCGTATGTTTTTAATATTGTATCCCTAGCATTAGGCTTGGTGCCCTGATGCTTTATGAATATGCGGGCAATTAAAAATTAGGCATGATTTGTTTAATGCCATTTTATTTTTTTCTCTTTGTTGCTATTATCAGTACGCTGTACTGGGTATCTTTGTTAGCATACTTTATTTAAAGTGTCATATGATGAATAAATAGGCATTGATTCAGTTAAAAAATAGTTTTGACACATCTGTTATAACCTTCTTGGCAAATTGAAAAATTTGCTATTAAGTAATGTTTATTGAATTGGCTCTATGATGTTGTATTCTTTCTATGAAGCCACCCCATGTCCTCTTCCTTGTAATGATGTGTTTAAAGTTGTCTGAAAACATGGGAGAGATGCTGTATCTATAACTTAAAAAGTCATTAAAACCATTGGATGCCCATTTCTCAATGCAGTGTTAAACCAATGCTCTGATATCACGTGGCTTGGGCAAAGTCTATTACATATGGGCTTCCCATCATCAAGCTCAGTGGTTAATTTTGGATATGGTGAAAATGATTTGAAAAACGAAGTATGTCCTCTGAAATGGAGTCCTGAGGAAAGGGGGTGGCAGCTATTGAATGGAGGTCTGAAAACTTCCATTTCCAGATCAACTTCTGTCAGTGACCAAAGGTCACAGTGGGCAGATCTTTCCCGAAAGCAGACTGGAGCCAGAGGGAAAGGATGGAGTGGGTTGTAAGGGAGGAGTGACAGAGAATAGAAGACAACCCCAGGCAATCTGTGTAGTGAATTCTGGCTTTGAGATAAGAAACAACTTTGCAAGAATAACTTGTTATGGAGAAAGCTTTGGTATTTCCTACCAGAGCAGCTCTTGAACCTTGAACATAGTAATACATTTTTACAGGACTCTTACTTTCATTCACTTATGGAATAAAACTTCCTGCCAATTGGAAGAGGTGGGTAGTTCAGTGAGTAAAGAGAAAAGTCATGTACAAAGGCAAGAATGGGTTTTTGGGTGGTGGTGGTGCAGTTAAGCACACTGTCTATCCAAAGAATCCTAAGTTGTTCAGGATGACTAGGGTTTGGAACACAAGGAGGAGTGTGAATGATATGGATGGAGAAGTAGACCAGATGGCCAAGATCTGCCTTGCTGAGGCTGAGCAATCATTGGGCATTCACCTGGGCAAGTCGCTTAACCTCTCAGTGCCTCCAATTGCTCATCTGTAAAATGGAGGAAATAAAACTCCTACAAAGTAGGTGCTATTATATGGATAGACTGAGTAAATACATGTAGGGCACTGAAAATGGTTTCTGGTGCATCGTAAGCATTCACAAATTAGCCATTATTAATGATAAAGTGGACACATGTTTACCCTAATCCTGTTTTGGAAGTTAGCAAGGTCATCAAACTGGGACTTTCAAAATTTTCACTATTTTTATCCTAATTCAGAGGTTAACACAAGGATGGTTCTACACCTAAGCATTGTACTTAGACTTGACAGGCGGTAGTTTTGGGACAGATTAAAGGCAAGAAGCCCTGCTGAACTGTTCTATTTGCTTTTCATTCACTGTACAACCAGATAACAGACATAACCTGGAGGAGACATGTCCTATGCAGGGTGTTAAAACACATCTTTAAAACTGTGATTACAAAAAGCACCGAACTCCTAAGTGATGTGAGCTTTTGTGTCAATGACTACATGGGGACATTTACGTGGGGACCTCAACTAAGTAAAGCTTTATATGGAACCGTGCACAGCCTTTAGAGTAATACTTTGTTTAGCACTTTAGAATTTACGAAATACTTTCTGATATTCTCTTTTGAGTGATTTTCCCAGAATGTCTTATGTATTCCCATTTTACGGAAGGCAGGATGGCAGGCTGAGAGAAGACGAAATCAGGTTCCCCTTTCCTTATCACATAATCAGGCAAGCCGGGGGAGTGGTTAAGCTGTGAAGTGTTAATGAAAGGAGTTCTGGAAGGGAGGCAGCCATTTTCTGGCCACTTTTCCTAAGACTTTCTATGGGCTGGATTCGAGGCTAGGCATATCCACGAGTGGTGCAACTTTGAGGGAAGATGAAAGAGACTTGCAGGGGAGAGGACCATGAAGGAATGGAGAAGGGAGAAAATGCCTCCTTGAACAAAAAAAAAACCCATAATTGATTGCTCCTACTCCACTCATACCCATCAGTGTCTCCACCCACAGTGACCTGAGGGAATGGCCAGGGAGATAAGAGCTCTAGGCCAGACATGCTGTCTTCCTGGCTCCTAGACCCCAGACAGAATGGCTACTGCCTCTTTTTACCAGTTTCTACTCTGGGGAAATCACTTAATCTCTAGGAGCCTCTGTTTCCTCATCTGGAATTGGGACAGTTTCATTTTGTATGTTGCCTTGAAAATTAAGTGAATAAACAACTGTCTGGCAAATAGTAAGTATACAGTTATATTTTCCCTTCTTTTGAATTATATCAGTGACTTTGAATTTAAGGAATGAGGCAAAGGATTAGTTACTTTGTTATCCTTTCTCTGTAGCTGAAGTTTTCTTTCCAGATTAATTTTTAGCCTGAAGTTTGAGAACATAAACTGAGTAAACGAAATGACACTTAAATAGATTACTTTTTTAAAAAAATGCTTTCTCCCTTATTGTTTTTTTCCAGAGTTTAAAAATAGCACATATTTATTATAAAATAAAACAAACAGTACAGAAATTCACACTCTAGAAAGTTTCCAGTAACCTCACTTCCCAGATTTTTCTTAGTCATATGTTAACCTACATATATCTAATTCTATACACACACACACACACACACACACACACACTTGTAGAAATGTGTATGCCTCTTTTTAAGAGATATGGGGTCGTATTATATACCATTCAGCAACTTGCTTTTCTTTCCCTCAAACAAAGTATTCTTAGTACCATATGGGTACATTAAAAACTGTAAACCAAAGCTGATCCTTACTGGTTACATTATGACCCATTGCATGGATATTGCATAACTTGTTCTCTTGAGGAACATTAGGCTTGTCTCCACGTTTTTTCATAATTACACTCGGCACTCCAGTGAGCATTTGTGTACACATATCTTTGTCCTTACAGGAGTGAAAATATCCGTAGGATAAATATCTAGAAATAGAATTGCCGGCACAACATTTTGGTAGATAACTGCCATATTGCCCTGCAGTGATGTTGTACTTATTTGTACTTTTACAAACAATAACTGTCTGAATAATTATTTATTTCTTTCTCCTTTATTATCTATCTCCCATCTCTACCACACCGAGAATATGAATTCCTTGAAGGCAGAGACTTTGAATGCCTTGTTCACTGCTAGTCCTAGCACAGTGCCTGGCATGTATAACTTCTTTGAATGAATGGAGAATATCTATTTTTCTGTAACTTTGCGAACACTTTTTAACCTTTGGTCATTAAAGGGGAAAATACAAGGTATTCTTGTTTTAATTTTCACTTCCTCAATTATATTTATATTTCATATTTTATTTGGTTACTTTCTCCTTTTGCCTTTCATGTGATTTACGCGGTTTTTCAAGTGGGGGGTTTCATCCTTATTTGTCAGTGCTTTTTGCATCTTTGGGATAATGTTAGAAATATTTTTCCACTTTTTTATTTATTTCATTCATTTTTTGTTTGCTTGCTTGCTCTTTTATGTAATAAAAGTTTTAATAAATTTCTATGTGATCAGGTTTATTGGATTTCACCTTAATTTTTTGATTGTTAGGAAAGCCTTCTTCACTTTAAGATTTTAATAATATTTACCTGTTATTTAAAGCACTACAGTGAGTTGCACCCCACTCTTTGACACTTAGGCGTTCATTTTGGTGTGTAAAATATGAGGAAGGTATCTAACTCTTATTTTCCTCTTTGTCCTATGATAACCTATTGAATTGGAGCTGTCACATAGTAGAATACAGCATAACCATAAAAAGCATGAGGTAGATCCTTAAGTATATCCACAAAAGCTATCCATCCTGTGTTGTTAAATTAAAAAACAAACAAACTGTATTTACCTTAGTTGGTAACACTGGTTTGGATGACAGTAGTAATTATTCTTTCTTAGAAAAATTCCAAAAACCAGGAATTTTAGAGTTGAATCCACACAGGTTCCAATTCTGGCTCTCTCTTTTTCTCCCAAGTTACTGAACCTGTCAACCCTGTTTTTTGTAAAATAGATATAACACCCATTTCAGGTTTTGTCTTGAGAATTAAATGAGATATTTGTTGTTGTTTGTTTTGTTTGTGCCATGTGAAGATATTTTTATTATGGCTACATAAAATTTAGAAATGTTTATTCCGCAAAGAATTTTATAAACCGCATCACAAAGGTTAAAGAGAAGAACCATGGCTGTCAGCATGGCCTCTCTGGTGCCAAAGGGCACTGCAGATCTGCCCCAGGCTGCTGGCTTGCAGGCTACAACTGTCTGCCGGGAACCCTGTAGGTGGTCTACCCCTAAATCAACAAGTGCCTGGCAACCGGGACAGACCATTATAATGGGTACCAAGTATAATAAACCTTGCTCTAGTCACTGCACAAGTAGAAAGGTTATAATTTGTATGGTACATTGTAGGAAGATAATAATTTTTAAATGCCATGTACATCAATGGGTTTTAATGGAGGTTATTTCTTTTCTGCTGTTAAGTTTGACTGGTTTTCATGGATATTTGGTGGGGAGGAGAGCAGGGAAAAAGATCAGGGGTAGAAAGGCCCACCTTACTCTTGTAAATGGATTCCTGAGTCAGGTTTCAGGGGCCACTGAACTATGGTTAGAATTACTATGTAGAAGAATGTATGCAGATTATCTGCTCTGAATAAGGAGGGCGTTTTTTGTATTTTGTTATGCTTTAAATTAGCCATTCTATACAAATAGGTACCATGATTGTTCCAACCTCTTCATTTCACAAGAGAAAGAAGGAAGCCCAGAGTAAAGGTGGAATGTTTCTGGGCTGTACACCCTGCTGAGGCAGGGCCAGGTATAACCCCAGAGCTGGACAGCTTTGGAGTCTATAGAGGCCACAGGAAGAAGGACACGTGCTTATTTGTGTTAATTAGGAACTGGCGTTCCTACCTCATTTTCCACAGGCCTCTGAGTCTCTCTCATAGACACTCTTCCTTGCAGAGCTATCTGGCAAAGAAATCCATTGCTTCAATGGGTTGGTGTTTATTGGGTGGACATAGACAGCTAGCCTCCCTACCTTCAACTTTGTCCCTCATCTTGTCTTTTGGGCACCTTGAGATGTATCTCATTCAACCCCCATGTATCGATAGGGAAACTGATGTCTGGAGGGTACAATCTGACTTGTCAGCATGTGTAGTGGTTTCCTGACAATTTCTTGGAGTGCATTCTTGTCTTCTCTCCAGAGTGGCTCTAGGGGGGTATTTGGCCTTGAACTCAAATGCTGCAGCATCAAGATCTCCTGGAGTATGTGTTTCCTATTGGGTTAGAACTGGGAGGGACAGGACTGTGTTTTCGCTAAGCACCCCAATGATTGATGCTTGGGTACACTAGGGTTTGTTAGCCACTGCATTGAGGGTACAGCTATTCATCTTTTTCTTTCCAGAAGGAGAGCAGTGGACCTTGCAAAGAAATCTTGGGTCCTGCTTCACTCGTGGCTCTGTGCTTTAGAGGTTGAGGACCTCTCCTGTGCCTGGCCAGGGGCTCTGTGCTCAGGCAGATTTGGGAGGTTCTTGACCTTCCTTTACTACTCTCCAGCCGGTGATAATGCCCTGGAAACTTCCATCTGTATGATTAGAGGACCCTTTGAGTCTTGAATGGGAAAGAAAGACCACAGATACCCTGGGAATTCACAGAGGTGGATGAGAGTAGATTTCTTAAGTATGAGAGCTAGAGGAGGCCTAAGATATCTCTGATGCCTTCTACTGAAAATGTAGTCCACAGACCAGCATTACCTGAAAGCTTGTTTTAAGTGCAGAATCTTAGACTGCTGCTGGACAACAGAATCAGAACCTGCATTTTAACAAGTACCAATGAATTATGAACATATTAAAATTTGAGAAGCACTGATCTAGGCTGTACACCCCTTACCCACTCCCCTGTATTATAGATGGATAAACCGAGACCAAGAAGACTGTGTGACTTGCCTTAGACCACAGAGTGGTATTTTAATCTGGTCTCTTTCTTTTATTTAAAAGTTCTATTAGGATACAGTTCATGTACTGTAAAAGTTCTATTAGGATACAGTCCATCCTTTTAAAGTATACAATTCGTGTTTTTTAGTATACTCAACTAATATGTTAAACAATCATAACTAATATAATATAATATATAATATAATAATAGAACATTTTCATCCCTCTTGAAAGAAACTATGCACCCATCAGTAATCAATCCCATTCTTTCTCCCCACCCTCATCCCTAGGCAACCACTGATCTACTTTCTATTTCTGTAAATTTGCCTGTTTTAGACATTTCAGGTAAATGGTGTCATACAAATAAATGGTGATTTTTTGTCACTGACTTCTTTCACTTAGCATAACATTTTTAAAGGCCATCCACATCGCAGCGTGTATCAGAACTTCATTCCTTTTCATTGCCCAGTAATACTCCATTATATGGATGTGTACCTCATTTTATTTATTCATTCTTCAGTTGATGAGCATTGGGTTATTTCCACTTTTTGGCTGTTATGAATATTTAGTAATGAACATTAACGTACAAGTTTTTATGTAGACCTGTGTTTTCATTTCCACACTCCCGGGGAGGGACTGTTAGCCTGGCTAGGTGACATACTCACCTGGAAAGAATGTGGCCCGAGAGTTGGGCCCTGTATAAGCACGGCTGCTCCCACCCTCTCCCTTTCTCCACTCTGTAAACAGAGGCTGATGGAGCAGTTCTCTGAGATGGTCCATAGGCGTCCACTCTTCTGGAAGGCCTGGGGCTGGTAAGGTGGAGGGAGAGGAGGCTTTGGTTGTCTCAGGGCTGTACTGACAAGCCCTGTTTACCCTATGGCAGCCCCAGAAAGTCCTTCATCTATCTTACCTGAGCTTAAGAGAGAAAATGGGACTGCCCGGGGCCAGACAGTGATGGGCCGCATATATGAGCAACCAGGCTGTCTGGCTCCACTTCCAAGATCTTGGCCAATCGAGGGCACATGATTGCCCTCAGCCCCAGCATGGACATGGTTCTCGCTGGCAGGGCTTGGAGGAGAGGTGCCTAAGCAAGTCACAATTCTCATCTGATCTTGGAAATTTGGTTTTCTATTCTTTACTGTCCTTTGTCTTATTAACTTACGTGTTTATACTTCTACCACCGGTGCAGAGCAGTACCTGTTTCTCTCCATCCTTGCCTGGGCTCTATATTGTCAGCCTTCTGAATCTTTTCTAATATGCACACAGAAAATTAGCACTTTGTTTTCATTTATATTTACTTAATTTCTAATAACTTGTGAATAGAATTGAGCCCACATATTTGCTAAAAATCGACAGTTTGTATCTATTGCCTTTTTTTTCTGTTGCCCTTTTACTTATTAATCTGCAAGACCATTGCATTAGGTGGAACCATATGCAACTGCCATTTTGTGAATTAAAATGGGTTGACAATTTGTAGTTTTGTATTCATTGTAATAGATTAGGTTTAATTTAACGAAAAATTAGTGAATTTCCTATGAACCAGAAATAATCAAGTATAAAATAAAATAGGAAAAAGAGATCCCATTTTCATTACCAAGGCAAATCAAGCAATTTTTGAAAATGCTGATCAAGTGTCCAGGGGTCTAGAGGCCCCCAATTCGGAATCGGCCAGCAGTGTTTATGAACATGCTGACTCATGGGTCTCACCCAGATTTACTATCCACAGTTTTGGGTGGGGCTCGGGAAGCCAGGGCGTTTGGGGGAAAGAAAAAAGAGTCATTTTAGACTTAAAGAAACTCAAAAATGGTAGCGAGAATTCCTGTATACCTTTTAATCAGCTTCTTGTAATGTTAACATATAACTGTATACAATTATTGAAATCAGGCAGTTAAACTGGTGTGATTCTATTAACTCCAATACAGTCTTTATTTAAATTTTACCAATTCCTCCACTACTGTCCCCTTTCTGTTCCAGATTCCAATCCAGGATCCCACATGTCATTTCATTGCCATGTCTCCTTGGTCTCCAATCTGTGACGGTCCCTTAGTCTTTCCATTTCTCCCATGATCTTTACACTTGGAGAGGACTTACTGGTCAGTTTTGTACACCTTCCTCAATTTGGGTTTCTCTAATGTTTTGTAATGACGAGACTGAGGTTAAGCATTTTTTTTGGCAAGAACGCCACAAAAGTGACATTGTGCCCTTGCCAGTGCATCAAGTTAAGGGCTCATAATGCTATTTGTCTCATTGCTTGATGATTTAGTAGTGTCTGTCAGGTTTCTCTACTGTAAAGTTACTCTTTTCCCTTTTGTAATTAATAAATATCTTGAGGTAGGAGAGATACTTGGAGACTAGGCTGATATTTTATCATCCTTAAATTTGACCCACTAATTGTAGCATCCATTGCCGGATCTTGTCCGCATCAATTTTTATTTATTTCCTTCTTTTCACATTTAGTAATTGGAATGCTACTGTAAGAAAGAGATTTCTCTTCTTTACCATTAGTTTATTTATTTACTTATTATATCAGTATAGACTCGTGGGTATTTATTTTACTCTGTGGGTTAAAATTCCACACTATTGTTTTCTAGTCTGTTGCTCAGATCATCCCAGCTGTGGCCGCTGGGAACTCTGGATTGGCTCCTGTGTCCCTCTGACACGCCTCCATCCTTTTTCTGAGCATTTACTCATTTTTGACACTACGAGATGCTTAAAAGAGGAGCATCTTGTATTTTCCCTGCCCCAGCCCTGAAAATATTCTTCTCTAGAAGGTCTCCAGGATATGACTTACTCTCTTACTTTGTACGCACACACACGTACTTACCATCTGCTAAGTATTTACTGGGGATCCAATGTGTGCCAGGTATGGTGACTCTTCCCAGACATTCATAATGGCTCCAAGGACCTCGCCCAAGGTCACCCAGGTGACAGGCCATCAGGACTGGGATCGGGTGTGTTGATGGCAGAGCCTTTTCCCTGAAGCATGCCTGTGTGTGAGAGCTCTGTCGACATACTTGCATAATACTGACAAGACAAACTACACGTGCTGGTGCACTGTGGGCAGCATTATGCTTTCTCTGTCTGCCATTATTAGTACAGCACTGTTGGCTCCTAGCCCTCCTTTCTCTGAGGTAATGATGACCTCCATTATGTTTTATGTGGCATCAATTACCTAAAGCAGTAACTTGGAAAGTAAACAACCTGTAAGTCTTGGCTGGTGGGGGCAATTGCCTCCTGTTCTTGGGAACACTGTGATCCGGGCAGGAGGCCCTGCATCGGGTTCTGCTCGCTGGGCAGAGCCGCTCTGCGGAAGAACCTGGCGGGCACAGCACAGGGGGAGGCGAGCAGGGTGGGCTTGCTGCGGCATTGCCCGTGTGACAGCAGTGGGATCAATATTCCCCACGCCCCTACCCAGACAGTTGGAAGGGAACTCAGGGCTGTTAGCCACACAGCCCAGGGCAGCCCTTGTGGAATCACCCCTTCCTGGGGACATGTTCCAGCTTGGCTGCCTCCTGGCCGTGTGACCTTGGGTGGCCTTGGGCTGCTGGCTCACTTGCTTGGAGCTGTCGTGAGAGCCGTTGTGGGAGCTGTGCAGCTCCCAGTCCGGTGGCTGGTGCGTGGGCGGGGCTCTGTGCCGGAGAGCTCATTCACCGCTTGTTGTTTGGAAATGGCAGTCGTGGCTGGCACTTGAGTGCTTATTACATGCCAGGCTGAAGTACACTATTTCATTTAATCCTCACAACTGTTTTGCAAGGAACATTTCGCAGATGTAGAGAGTGAGATGCAGAGAGGTCCATGAGTTTGCTAGGACGTACATAGGGGAGTCTGACTCAACCCCACCCCTCTTGTTCAGGGCTAGGCGGCAGTCTGCTGAGTCTTCGCCACTCACTGCAGTGTTCCCTTGGGCACATCAGTACCTCCCTGAGCCTCGTTTTCCTCATCTCTAAAATGGGTAGTCATATTGTGCTTATGGGTTCCCAGAGTGGTCTCCCAGAGAGATGCTGGGCTGGAAGGAGCACTGTGTGTCTGACTTCATTGGCATGTGTTTGGTGTTCTATTTATTGGACAAAGATGGTTTTCCCCAAATGCGTACCTGATTGGCTTTTGGGGACCAGCCTGACACTGGATTAAAAAATACCAATCATTATTCCTGCGAGCATCTGTTACATGCTTGGAATAGTATGAACAGCACTCTTTCCTCTTCATTTTGTATTTTTTTCAAATTCACATGTAAGATATTCCTAGTTTAAAAAAAAATTGATGCTGATGATGTATATAATTTAAGAGAGAAAGGTTCTTCTTTATCCACTGTTAGATGCATATATTAGACTCGCAAATATAGGGGTATGTGTATAACATTTTAAAATAAAAGTAGGATTATACTGTGTACATATTATTCAGTACTTTTTTGGTGGGGTTGTTAAGTCACAGATGATGTGTATTTACAATACTGATGGGTATTGTCAAAATGCCCAATAGGCTGTTACAATATCTCCCACCTCTAGTATGTGTGTGGGCCCATTTCTCTATCTTTTGTCCTTGTGGGATATTAGCAATCTGTTAAACTTTTGCCAGTCTGACAGATGACACTGGCATTGCATTATTTGCATTTGGCATTTCTTTGACCATTAGGGAGGCTAAGTATCTTTTCATGCTCTTCCTGGTTTGGCTGCCTAGTTCTAGCTCTGTTATTTGCTTTAGGGAATTTATATCAAATTCTGCCACTATTACATACCAGTACTCTATAGGGGCTGATATACATGTGTATGTTTGTGTGCAAATTTGTTCAGGTAAACTGGTAGCTGGCCTGTTCTCAAGATTTTTCAGTCAAGTTGGGGAGCTATGACTTAGCCATCATGCAAGACAGCTGAGGGGCAAAGTTGCAAGGCGCTTAAAGAAGTTGGGAGGAAGGAATAGGTCAGCAGGAAGAGTGAATGTTATGTAAAAATTCAAATTTCAGTGTTTATAAATAAATTTATTGGAGCACAGCCATGCCCATTCATTCGCATCTTGTCTATGGCTGCTTCCTTGTAAAAATTGCAGAGCCAGGTAGTTATGACAGAGATCTTATTGATCCTCAAGGTTGAATATAGTTACTGCCTAGCCCATTATGGAGAAAGTTTACCAATGCCTGGGCTGGAAGATGTTAGCTGTTGAGGGTTGCATGAGGGAAGAGGGAGGAAACAGGTTTGTCAAGCACCTGCCTGGGCCAGGCACGGTGCATAGTGCTGTACCTGTGCATTTCATTTTCCTTGGGAAAGTTTTCTCTGCTATCTCTTATTCCCATCGCTATTCTTCCTCCATTTCTGTGTGGGGTGGAGGTAAGGAAGGGCAAAGGGATGGAGGCTGGGCACAGCCCAAGGTAGGGGTAGAGGGAAATTCCCACACCCTTTGGAATGGCTTCAGGGCCCTTTGGGCAGGACCTAAGAAGTCTCCTCTAGGTGGTGGCTAAGGTTTCCCCGTGAGCCTCAGTCAGGCTGAGGAGCCCGCATCCCTCCCTGCAGGCTAAAGCTGGAGTGCTAAACTGGATAGGGTCACCAGGGCTGGGCCGGCCACTGCTACTGGGGGTGGGGAGGAGAAGCCTGTGACCACCTCTCTATCTCCTGCTGCTACTGGCACTGGGCTCCTCTGGGCTGGACTGGTGGCCTCTTGTGGAGGGTTAGTTGACATAACCAAGTGCTGACCCAGGGCTCCTTCTTAGCTTTAAAAGGCCTTTAACAACTCCAAAGTAGAGGATGGGGCCAGGGATATTGGAAAGAATCGTCTGGCACGCTTTGGTGAGGCTGTGGAAAGGCCACCACCAGCTCGTAGGGACCCCTGCGCTTCCTACCAGTGCTCTCACTGCGGGGAGGTTTTGAGGTCCAGCCAAAGACCTCCAATGTGCCATCTCTGCTGGATGTATCTTTAATCTTCCAACAATCCTCTGCGTTAAGTACCAGTATTGTCCACTTTTTGGAGATGTGGAAACTGATGCTCAAAAATGGAGCCATTTGCCCAGTTGTAAGTGGTGGGTCTATATGTGAGCCCAGGCTCCAAACCTGGGTGCTGACCAGGTTCTCAAGGCAGTTTTAGGGGTACATAGAAGAACATTGGTAGTCGCATATCTATATAAATTTTACAAGTACTATATTTATGGTATATGATTATGATTTTCTATAGGTATGATACACACTTAAAAAATCAAGTTTAAAAAAGTGAGTTGACGAAATAAAATAGGCTCATCATGTTACCTGTTTTTAATTTCAGTGGCAAAATTGTGGAGTGGTGTGTGAATGAGTGGGGTGAATGCTACCCCTGCCAGCGTCTTGGGATGTCTTGTACCCAGCATATCACTGGCACAAAGCGGGTAGCGGTGGGGGTGTACAGTGACTGCTGAGCACTGGAACCCAACGGACCCTCCCTCTAAGATGGGGCTGGAGAGTTGGAAACACACAGCCAGAGTGCAATGCCAAATGACAACTGACTCCAGTATTCTTCCTCTCTCAACTACTGTGTGTGCGTATGATCGTGTGACAGAATTGTTTTAATTTCAGATCAATTGAATAATGCAGAGAATAAGAACAAATACTCGTGTGCCCAACACAGTTTTTTCAACCTTGCCAAATTTGCTTCTGATTCACCTTTTTCTAATCCTGTTGCCTTTCCTCCTCCCCAGAAGCAAAACCAGTGTTGTGAAATGGGTGTTGGTTTGAATCCCATGCACATTCTTCAATTTTTACTCCTTGCATAGTCAGTCCTAAAAATGAACAGTATTATTTTGCATGCCTTCAAACTTTATATAAACATACATACATGTATATATCATCATTTATCTTTTTTGTTTAATATTATAATATTTGTTTCTGAGATCTCTCCATTTTGATATGTGTCTCTAGAGTGTTCATTTTATGTGCTGTGTGCTATTCCATTCCAAGTCAAATAACAGAATCGACGTATCTCTTTTCCTGTCACTGGATATGTAGGTTGTTGACAGTTTCATATTTCCTGTAATGAGCAATTTTTGCCCATCCCCCTGTACACATCAAGAGCTTCATTACGACATGCTTCTAGAACTCAATTTACTTGCCTGAAGGGCTTGTACATCCTCAGTCTAAATCTTTTGGTAAACTCTTCTCCAAAATGGTTGTATCTGTATAATACTTCCATCAGCAATGCCTGAGTGCTTAGTCTCTACATTCTCATCAACATTTGATATTGTCAGACTGTCACCTTTGGATATAAAATAGGTTTTATTTTACTTTGCATTATCCTGCAGACTTGTAGAGACCAGTATCTTTTCACGTGTTGATTGACCATCTTCTGTTTCCATGGGGTGTCCATATGTCCCAGGTCAGTCCCACTTATAGGGACTATGTAATTATTAATAGCACCCTGGCATTTTCAAAAGTGTCTCACTATAAATTTTAACATAGTTTTCCTGCATAATGTAAAGTAGGGGTCTCCAACCCCTGCCTCAGACTGGTACCGGTCTGTGGTCTGTTAGGAGCTGGGCTGCACGGGTGAGCGAGCTGAAGCTTCATTTGTATTTGCAGCCGCTCCCCAGCGCTAGCATCACCTCTGCAGCTCCACCTTAGATCATCAGGTCTTAGATTCTCATAGGAGCACCGGTCCCTGGTGTCAAAACGGTTCGGGACCGCTGACATAAAGGACATAATTTTTCCTTTGTGTGTGTCTTTCTGGTTTAAGAACTCCTTTCCTACAACACAGTCATAAAGTAGTCTCATATTTTTCTTAGAAAAGTTAAAGTTTTGCTTTTATTTTCTGGCTTCTAATCATTTAGAATTAATTTATTACATATAGTGTCCATTATAGTTTTTTTCCATATGGAAAACCAATCATCCTGCACTCTTGAGAAGCTATCTTTTTTCTCACTGTCATAGATCAAGTTTCCAAGTATCTGAAAGTCTACTTGTGGCCTCTTTGTTCTTTTGCATTGGTCTATTTGTTCCCATGCCAAAAATGACATGGTTTTAGTTACTGTAACCTTATAGTATTTTCTGAATATTTTAAATTTCTAATAGTTTTTTAAATGGGGCAAACTAGTCATGGAGACTAGTTTATCAGGAGGAAATGAATATTAAACCTTACGCCACAGTATGGTTACCTATCCACATGGACTTCTAAGGTCCATCTTGGTTCAGAGAACTGAATCACGGGGCATTAAGGATTTGAATCTTGAAGGGGATGGTTTAGGTGTGTGGAAGAGGGTCATGAAATAAAATGAATATAAAGAAATTCAGAGAAATGTAACAGATGGACTCTAAATATTAGAACCAGAAGGGCCCTTTGAAGCAACTAGATACCATGCAGTGTAGTTTGACTAAGTGATCAGTCCTTGGAGTCAGAGAGACCCAGGTTTGATCTTCAATAAGATATTTCCTCTGTCTGGATCTTAATTTCTTCATCTATAAATTGAGATTGGTGAGAAGACTAAATGAAATCATACACATAGGGGCTTAGCAATGTCCTATCACATAGCTGGACAACAACTAACTGGTAGTTATTTGTTACTCTATTTCCTTAATTCGAAGACCAACTTTTTTTTTTCTTTTTCCACATTTCACCATTCTGAAATTAGAGCAGGCTTTATTATCATTTTCTGCAGTGATTTGTTTTTCCACCCAGATCATTGTTTAGAATGTAGGACAGTATTTTATAGACAAGAAAATGGAATCTTTGCTTTTTCTAAATCTAAGCTCACTTGGCAAGCTGAGTGGTTCATCCTCAGACTCATCTCCATTGCTAGTCCTAAAGGGAAGAAGGAAGGAGAAAAAAACCATCTTAACTTGGGATGGCGATGTTCGGGGTGCTTTTAATGCCACAGATGTAGGCAAACTTTATTCAGCGTGCAAAATGGGATCAGATGCTTTCCAGAAAGGAGTCGTTGAGAGCATCTTGTGGAACTACAGATACCCTCTGATCAGCATACGATGCCCACCAGGTAGGATGTGGCAAAGAATGTGGCAGGTTCTGGAAACAGATTTAGTTTTTCTGCTCCTGGTTCTGCCACTTAGTAGCTGTGCGAACTTGCTCGTCAGGTAACCTCTATGAGTCTCTTCTTTCTATCAGTGGGGCTCATAATGCTAAATACCCCCATTGACATGTTGTGAGATTTGGGGTGACTTAGTACCTGAGCAGACTTTGCCACCGGGTAAGTACCCAGTGGATGAAAGCTGTCAGTTATTGTTCCCTAGATGCATGCCTCTTGAGCCTTCCCACCTCCTTGCTATAGTTTTGCTTAGGAATACATTCTTATTCCCTCTTTCCCTCAGCTATCGAAATCCTGCTCATTTTTCAGAGTCCATCTCTAATGTTATCGCCTTGCTCAAACATTTTTTACCATTCCTCCTTCCCATTTCGGATGAGTGTTGCCCATCTGATAGCAGGAGTTTGTCTTTCCTGTGCTGTTCGATGTAACCTAGAAGAGTGTTAACCTTTTGAGGGCAGGAGTGTGTCTTACTGTAGCTAGTTCTGTAGTTCTAGCCCAAAGTAGTATTGCAAAGATTATGAAATCATGTTTAAGCTTTTGTTAAGTACCTACCATGCATCAAAAAGTAAAATGGTGAGCAAAACAGACACAGTCTGTGCTTTTACATAGCCCATGGCTCCCATCCATGCCCTGAGATGGTCTGGCTATGCCTATGTGCCTTAGGTCAATGCAGCTTTCATGACCTTGCTCTTCCGTTAGTGTGTGACCGTGAACTGTGGCCTTATGGATACTGCTGTGTAAGAGCAGGGTGGCTAGTGTGTGGGCACTGAGGTAGGCATGGGGAGGGAGGCTGGATGTCTGTCCTGCCTGAGGCCTGAGTCAGGGAGATGCGATGTGCCTGGGAGGGACTCTAGAGGGTGCCTCCAGGAGGAAGGGTTGAGGAAGGGAGATTCTGTGGGGAAGCTCATGTGTCAGGTCTCTGTTCCTGGTAGAGGAGGCCATGACCTTGAGCCTAAAGCCCCACTTAATGGAATTACTCTATATGGGACAGGAGATACTTCTTACTGGGCATAAGCTGAGGCTGCCCTGAGGAGCATGGGGTCAGTAGGCCCTGGAGTGCCCATAAACCCACATAATAACCACTTGGGCCTTGGGCCTCATGCCAGAGCCTGTACATTCTTCTTTGAGGAAGGTGGAGGACACTGGAAAAACCAGTTAGGGTATGAGAAGCTCCATTTTATGTTGCTGTCAAGGCAGTGTAGGCTCAGGAGCCTGGAAATGTATGTTAGAAAGTTCTGGCTTTTTCAGAAAGTTAGAGGTGTCGATTAGGTTAGCAAGACCCTTCTGTGAACTGAGTCTTCTGAACTGGCACGTGGGCAGGACAAGAGTTTGAGGTTTACGCCTCTTCCGTCTCACGTGATGTACCCAGCACATCATCCTGAGTAGAGCTGGGCCTTGGCGTGTGTGTTACATGTCCACCAGTCCTGTAAGGTGGGCCACTAAAAGCTAAGTGGAGGGGTCCCACCTTCCTGAGAAGGGAGCTTTGCGAGTGGGTATTTCTGGGCTTGACCAGTGTCATTTTCAGGCCTGGTGGGAGCTGTGGTGATGAGCTCCCTGACACACAGCACTGTGTCCATTCTGCCATCTTCATGTCCTAGGATTTGCACGGCATTTGGCCCATAGTTGTTGTTCAGCAAACATTTGGAATGAATGATTTAATTTCATATTTGCCCATTCTAGTATTCATATGTGTGTGTGTGTGCGGGGGGACACGTATTAGTTTCCTGTGATTGCTTTAACAAATTACTACAAATGTGTTGGCTTAAAACAACAGAAGGTTATCCTCCTGAAGTTCTGGAAGCTAGAAGTTGGAAATCCAGCAGGGCCATGCTCTCTCTGGGGGCTTTAAAGGTGAATCCGTGCTTTGTCTCTTCTAGCTTTTGGTGGCTCTAGGCAGTACTTAGCTTGAGATTGTATCGTTTTAATTTCGGCTCTCATGTTTACACAGCCTCCTCTTCTTTCTGTCTCCTCTGTGTGTCTCTTACAAGGACACTTGTCATTGGATTTAGGGATATTTGGGACAATCCAGGAAGATCTCATGTCAAGATTCTTAACTTAATTGTATCTGCAAATACTCTTTTTCCAACTATAATATAACATACATAGGTTCTGGTGATTAGGGTATAGATGTGGTTTTTTGGGGGGGACACCATTCAGCTCACTATAAGGGGTCTTAGTATTTTTCTAACCATTTCTCTTTTAGTTATTTTAGATAGTTAGCCATGGATTATAAAGATTTTAATATAGCTAGATTTTCCTTTTCCTCCATGATTTTAGGTTCAGAAAGCCCTTCCCTATACTGACTGTCCAACAAGTAGTCATTCATGTTAAAATGAAACCATAGGAAAATAGCTTTTTAATTCAGCGGTCACTTGTTTTGATGGCTGCTGTGATTTGAAGGTCTGCATTCTGAAAAAAATAGCTAATCTCTACATGAGAAAAATTTTATAGGCCTATACCCATAAACACATATGAGAGAGAGAAAGAGAATGAGAGAATATATAAAACCCAGGGAAATATGAGTAAGATCTGGGTCTGGTTGATTGTGTTGTGCCATGGTCAATTTCCTGGTACCACCACTGGGGGAAACTGGGGCTGGGTGCTCAGTACCTTTCTGTACTATTTTTATAATTTCTTATGAGTCTATCATTACTTAAAAAAATTCTTTAAAACAACTAATCAGATTTACCAATACCAGTGATTAAAGCATTTATTCTGTTATTTTAAAAACATCTTTTATTAAGTTATGATATATGCTAGGGTGTTTTAGAGTTGTGGTTAAACTTAACTTGGGAATAATTGACATTTAATATATGGTCTTCCCATCTAGAAACATAGTGTATCTCATTTATTCAAACTATATTTTATCTTCCAATGAAACGTGTAGTTTTCTTCAGGTTATTTATAAACATTTTAAAGTGTTTTGTTGTTATTATGGATGGATCTTTTTTCCATTTATATTCTTTAACCAGCTTGTGCTGGTTATATGTCACCAAATAGAATCCCCACACCCTTTCAAATACATGAAATTCTTTTAACTTGGGAAAATGCTTTTCATTCTGCAATTAGAGACAATGTTTAACAGGCTTTTATTCATTCCTTTAAACCTGCTCTCAGGAAGGGTATGGTCAATTGTTTAATGTGGAGTTAAGTAGCTGTGTTCTCTATCCGAGTGTATGGGGCACATTCTTTATAAAGAAATATGAAGTTATGTTTCATAAATTTAATGCTCAAGATATTTGTTGGATTCTCTTTCTTTGAAAATTGTAGAGGTGCTGTTTCTCACGGGGTCTTGTAGTGTGTTACCTGAGGTGCACTGGGCCCAACCAGGCAGGTGGACAAATGGGGGCATTCAGTTCAGATGGTGATTGGAGCTGGCTGTGAACTTTCTTCTCTGCTTTGCTCCTAGACCGTGAGGCTTGGCTGGGCACTGAGGAGGTTATGAAGGCCTCTTACTAGTGCCCCTAGTTTGAAAACACTCAGGTATGGGGACTGTACCATTAACCTTCTTCCAGGTCAGTCTTATGAAATTCGTCTGTTGGAGAATCGGAAGCTGGGAGACTTTCAAGATCTGAGCACAAAATATGTCAAGGTAAGTCTGTGAGGTGCTCTCCTTCCCTGTGGGGTTGGTTGGGGCCTCAGCACCCGGGCCTGCTGAGGGGGTTCAGGAATGACCTGGGGTTCGGGAAAAGCTCCAGAGGGAGAGCGAGCTCCTGTTCCCTGCAGCGTGTTGTCCAGGGGGACTAGGGCAGGCCGCCGGTGTTGAGTGCTGAAGTAGCATGGGCTGGTAGACTGGCAGACTCCGGGTTCCAGCCTGGCTTTGCCACTTCTGAACTTTTCTGAGCTTCCATTTGCTCATCTGCACAAAAAGTTTATAAATTAACCACGTACGCAAAGCACTTAATAATTGTGCTAAAAGAGTAGGCACTGTTATTCTTACCGTCGTTGGCATTGACCGGTTTCTCCTGAGGGTGTAGAGTGGCGCACGCTGAGAGCTGGGACAGGAAGCACCAGGAGGAGCGGCCTTAAAGGGCAAGGGGTGTGCCCAGGCTCAGAAGGTGGCGGGTAGGTTCCTCTTGGGTCCTTCTTGGCCCCACACTCATCTGTTCCCTGCCGGCCTCTGCTCCCCAGAGCATCATCCGCGTGGTTTTCCATGATCGCCGGCTGCAGTACACGGAGCACCAGCAGCTGGAGGGCTGGCGGTGGAGCCGGCCCGGGGACAGGATCTTGGACATCGGTGAGTTCCCCGGGCCAGGGCAGGCCCAAGACGCTCTAGCACACTGGGGTTCTTCTTGGATGCCGTCTGGATCAATGACTGTGCTGGGCATCTTAGCACACTCTTGTCTCGTGCAAAACCCTGTGGGAGCGGGCAGAGATGAACACACTGCTGGGCCTGCACTCAGGGAGTTCCCCTGTTGGTGGAAGAGAAAGGCAGGTGGAATTCAAAGACCTGCTGTCGGAGTTCCAGGGGAGGCTTCGCAGAAGGATCCTGCCTTAGAGAATTTTGATACATAATGAAGGGGAGGATGGGCATCACAGAGACGGGCAATGAAAATGGAATCTTGGGGTCTTTGGCACTCTCAACAGTCCTTTATCCACAGCCCTTAGGGCCAGATGGGTTTTGGACTTCAGAAGTTAGAAATTAGAATGACAATAGGGTACATAGACCCATAGCATCGGGCAAGGCCTCCAACAGGCAATCAAGCACAATAATCTTCTGCAGCAAAATAAAATGACTGTTTACACTAAATGGTATAAAGGCTGAATAGCTTCATGGCAATTCAAGTCAGGCTTTCTGCCAAAGGAGTTATGCAAAACTTAGTTTTCAGAACTTTTGGCATTTCAAATTGTGGTTAAGGAATTTGGACCTGTAATGAGAGTCCTTCCCTCAATATTTGGGAGTGGCTGACAATTGCACTTTTGTGTGTGTGTATGTGTGCACAGATATTCCACTGTCTGTTGGTATCTTGGACCCCAGGGCCAGCCCGACCCAGCTGAATGCAGTCGAGTTTTTGTGGGACCCTTCGAAGAGAGCCTCCGCATTCATTCAGGTAAGAAGGAGGGATGTTGCCCACTGTGGGGAGGCCGGAGCTTTGGGGTCCATTTTGCAGTTCCTCAAACCTAACGCCTCTGGCAGGGCCCTACTGGGCTTCTGTTCTCTGTTGCAGGGAAGGAGACCAAAGGGGGAGGAAGTGTGGAGTGTTGCTTAATCAGAGCTGGTTGGTCATAGGTTTGAGAAAAGGACTGGAATGTTTTAGAGTCCTGTGTGGGTTTTGCTTATGCATATGTATGCTTTTTATAAAATAAATATTTCCTGGCATGAACGATTTGAAGCAAAAAATTTTCCATTAATACTTTGTTATTAAAATAATTATTTAATTATTAAGCCCTCGACGAGAGTCCAGCTTTATGGTAAACATGACAGAAGATAGAGCTGGCTCAGGGCATGGCCATATGCTGTGCTTCATGGCTTATCCCCGGCTCTCACTTGCCGTGTGTCCCCTGTTTGAGTGTCTTAGTTTTCCCACTGGTCTTATAAATCAGATATTGGAAATAAAGCCATGGCCACAGTGCCTGGTCTATAGTAATCACTCAGTAGAAATTAGTGATTTTTTTTCATAATCACAATATTCTTATTGTATTTTAAAATTAGTATTACAATAGTATTGTATTATTATAATAATATTGTATTATTACAACAAACGGTATTATAATAATAAATAATTATCAAGTGCCTTCTGTGTAGCAGGTACTTACAGAAATACAGAAGTGGTTCCAGCCTTCTGGTCATGCTTCTGGCCTGGCCCGAGTAACCTGGACAGCAGGCCTTTAGGGACTGCTAGGTCCCCGCTCTGCAGTCTGTAGGATTTTCCAAGGCAGAGGTCTCTGAGGAGCTTGGGTGAGGCTACTGGGGTCAGTGGGCCTGGAGCAATAGTCAGGACATAGCCTGTAAGACCAGGCTATGTCCTTTGTGGGCATGGTGATGGGGAGGTTGTCAGCTCAATGGAGCATATGGCTCTGGGAGAGAGCAGGGAGGTTAAGGCAGGTCTGTACCTGACCAGGCAGGAAGGGAACCTCTATTTGGAAAGGAGCCCTTGGGGTGCCCTCACCCCCATCTCGCTACCTGCTCCATGTTTCCCCTTCCAGGTGCACTGTATCAGCACAGAGTTCACCCCGAGGAAGCACGGGGGTGAGAAGGGAGTGCCTTTTCGAGTGCAGATTGATACATTTAAGCAGAACGAGAATGGGGAGTACACCGAGCACTTGCACTCCGCCAGCTGCCAGATCAAGGTGTTCAAGGTAGGACAGCCTCATCATGCCCGCCTGCGGTCACATGCCCACTGATCCACTTGCGCTCATCCGCTCTGGACAGCGATGCCAAAACGGTCTCATGATTCCATGTGGAGGCCCAGCAAGGAGCTCGGCATCCCTTAGGAAGGAAGAAGCCCCAGCTTCTGCCTTCACTCCTGATGAGCACAGGCGTTGTGTCCTGGAATGGCAGCCTGCCCACTGTGGGCATCGAGTGTGGCACCTCCTTAGCTTTTATCATCACTGATGTCGGTGCTCTCCTCTGCTTTACAAAAATGATTGGATTTACACAAGTTTAGATTTTCGATTTCCTCTCAAAGAAACGCTTGGACTTTCTCATGAGGAAAGACAGGGGCTGTGCTATTTATCTCTCTAGCACCTTCCACAGAGCCTGGTGCACAGCAAGCACTTGGCAGTGACTTGGGAAGCATGCCAATCACCGCAGCTGTAGGAGAAGCAGACCCAGAGCTGATGGGTCTGTACATAGGAAACCACATAGCCGGGCTGCTGGCTCATTCGCAGTGATAAGATCTGGCCGCCTGAGGCCGTGGGCAGAGGATTCTGAGGCCTGGCTGGGCTCTGGATGGGATGCTTTGGTCAGTTAGTGATGCTGCCTGGGTGAGAGGGAGAGGTGGTGGCAGGAGCGTGAGTGTCTTTCCCGACAGAGCAGCAGCAGCCTTTAGATACCTGCCTGCTTCAGAATCCTTTCTGAAGCCTTGAAATTAACCTCCAAAGGAGGCTGAGCTTCTTCATTCTGTCTCCTGTTGCTGCTGTAACAAATTACCACACAGTTAGTGGCTTAAAACTACACACATTTATTGTCTTTCAGTGCTGAAGCTCAGAGTCTGAAATGGGTCTCACTGGGCTAAAGTCAAGGTGTCAGCAGCCTGCATTCCTTTCTGGAGGTTCTAGGGGAGAATCTCCTTACTGGTCTTTTCCAGCTTCTTCAGGCCTCCGCATTCCTTGGCTTGTGGCCTCTCTCTCCATCTTTAGAGCCAGCGAGAAGGGACTAAATCCTTTCCACACTGCATCACTCTTCCCCTCTTCTCCCTCGTTCTTCCACTTTTAAGGGCCCTGTGATTACCTTGGGCCCACTGGGATGATCCAGGATAATCTTCCCACTTAATCTCACATTGTTAGCAGTCTTAATTCCATGCAACCTTACCCCTTTTGCTGTGGAAGGTAACATCCTCCCAGGTCCTGCGGGTTAGGACTAGTTCTTTGCTGAACTCAGGGCAGTGATATTACAGCCTCTGGTCTTACTGCCCGCTCCCGGATCTCGTGATTCTGGCTCAAGTGGACGTCTCTACAGCCGTGCTGCTGGTGGCCTTTCCCAGTCCTCCAGGGACACCTCCCTCCCCGTCAGGTACAGACCACATCTACCCTAGGTAGCGGTTCATTTCCCCATCCAGGGACGTCCAGTGTAATCCACTGCTCTAGCAGTGTGTGCCCTGGGGCTCAGACACCATGCTGGGTAGCAAGACAGGGGATCAAGGTGGGGTTTCTATGCCCGTGGAGTGCCCAGTCCTCCGCATGGCCTCCATTAGCTCCCCTTGCTGCACCTCGAGGCAGAAGCTCAGCAGTGAGGGCCTTGCCCACCAGGCTCCTTGACCATGCACCAGGTGTTAATTGGGGGACTGGGCCCAAAGCTGCCATGTCCGAGTGATCCGAGGAAGACCGTGTCACCTCCTGCAGGGGAGTAGGTGCCCCTGTCTCTGGGAACTGGCTCCTCAGAATGCCTGAGGAAGCATGGCCACCCATCTACCCATGTCTGTTCACAGAGGCAGGTCAAATAGGTATTTGGAAGCACTAGCCAAACTGTCTATCACTCTCCCACCTTTAGTCACCCCAGCTCCTGGGAAGCCCCCAGCTTCCTGGAGTTATGCCCTGGGCTCTGTGCGGGGTATCAGGACCTCTGAAATGGAAAGCAGGGTCCCTCTCTGACCAGCTAGCTCCCCACAGGTGTTCCTGGGGCTGAGTGCCATCCCCCGCACAGGCTTGGCCTGCAGTTATGCCACCTTGCTTTGTGGCTTCAGAGCCTCTTCTCAGGAACAGGAGCTTAGAGGTGGAGTAGGTGATGGGTATGGTGGCTTCATGCCTGGCTCTCCTACTGAATACTGACATTGTCATTCATGTCCCTATACGCCCCCCCGCTGCAAACCAGCCTCTGTCCAGTGTGGGCATCATTCTGAGCACTGTTTCCTAAAATCTCTTGAGCTGGGAGTTAAAAGCCGTGCCCTGAGGAAGGTGTACACAGGATAATTCTTGAAGGTGCCCTTGAGCTTGAGAATGAATTTTGTTCACTGACTGCTCACCACGTGTGTTCTGTTGTGTACATAGTAAAACTGCTCAGTCCTGGGGCTGCTTGGGGTCTTGATATCTGAACTCGCCAACCCTGCTGTGAACTTCCAGGAGGTGAGAGTCCAGAGGTTCCCATCAGCCAGCCTGCTGGGGCCAGCCCAGTGGTGGTGCATACCTGGGCTCTCTCATCTGGATTCTGTACCTCGTCAGCACTTGGTTCCTCTTTAGTCTCGATGAATCACTTGAGCCTCAGTTTCCTCACCTATAAATGAGGGGAATAATAGTACCTGTGGGGTCCAGATACCTGTAAGTTCCTCGGGTTGGCTGGTGATCCGGATAGGCTCTTACCCTGTGAACGGAGCATGAGCTGGGAGCAACAGGGGTCCTAGGTGTTGGTTGTATGGAGGCCTTCGTGGTGTGGCCGGGACCTCACAGCCTGCAAGCACAGACCAAACCCTGACCAGCAGCCCCTACTCTTCTGGTTCCCTTCGCTCTCCATGGGTAACCCCAGGAATGCACTGGGATTTGCTCTGGTGCCTGACCTCACGTAGGGAAGGATTTCAAACAGCAGGGCCACATGTTTGATGACTGGGAAGCAAGAGAGATACTAACTGGTCTGCGAGGTCCTCCCTTGGCTTCTGCACCCTGGGTAAGGCAGGAGTTTGCCAGCTTTGGGGGCTGCTACTCAGCCCTGGATCTTCCATCACTGTCCACTTTGGACTAATTGGACCCCTGTGCTCTGCATTTGTAGCCAAAGGGAGCTGACCGGAAACAAAAGACGGACCGGGAGAAGATGGAGAAGAGAACTGCCCAAGAGAAGGAGAAGTACCAGCCGTCCTATGAAACCACCATTCTCACCGAGGTGAGCTGGCCGGGTACTGGGTGAGCCTCCCAGGGCCTTCTGCCAGCAGTGGGCCAGTGGCGCTGTCGGGCTAGAGTCTTCAGAAATTGCCCACCTTGGGTGAATGCTTCTTTTGAGAGTGAGCACCCATTAAATTGTGGTGTATTCCTGGGTCTGGAGCTGTGTTCATCTGATAAGGCCCAGCAGCCGGGAAGGTGTTTCAGAAATAGCTTAACTCTTAGCTGCCATTTGCACTTTTCAAAATTAGGGTATTACTTTTTCTAATAGGTAATAGGTCCAAATTTCAAAGGTATCAGAACATATCTCTCCCAACACTGTCCCAACCTCTCAGTTTCTCTTCTTAGGGCAGCCGGCATCTCTGGTTCCTCCAACTTTCTCTGCAAATAAAGCTAATTCATACAATTTTTTTTTTTTTTTTTTTACACCAACAGCATACATAGGTACACTGTTCTGCAATATCTGTTCATAAAGAGTTTTCTAGTTCTTTATCTAGCTGCATCGCCTTTGTTGTGTGGATGGCCTGTTTGTGGATCCTTGGTTGTTTCCAGGCTCTTGCCTTTTCAGACAGGGCGCTGTGAATAACCTTGTGCAAAAGAAGTTCTGTACATGGGAAGAATGTCTGCAGGGTTCCATTCTTGGAGTGGGACTTCGGGGTCAGAGGATGTGAGCACTTGCTATTTTGTTGTTTGGATAGATATTGTAATACATTTTCTGTTAACCCTGATGCCAACACCCACCTGCTCCAACCATCCTACTGTCCAGGGTACTTCTGAGATGCTCATTATCATAGGCCCTTTTTTCTCCTGTCATCACAGGTCTCTGCTGGTGCCGCCTCTTTTACCTGGCTGTTTTTTTTTTTTTTTTTTTTTTTAAAACAACGATTCCCTGCTGCGTTCTGCAATCAGGCCAGCTCATAGGTGTCGATGTTTGGTCACTGAATAACTTGACTTGCCCAGAAGGCCCTCTACAGAGGCGTAAGGCCCAGAAGTGTCCATAGCGGAGTTCAGGCTGTGATAAGGGTGAGGCCTAGGCACAGAGCATCTTAAGAGGTCAGCGGCCTGGTTCTTGGTTCATGAGCTGTGTGTGCGTGCGTGCATATGTAATAAGCCATATACTGAACAGTATTTGCAACAAGACAGTATAGAAGCTAATTTTGTAGCACAGACAAATGTATACTGGAATTTTATCTGAGGATAATAGTGGGCAGAGAGCCCTAATGCATGACGAATGCTGCCCCCACCCATACTTTGGCAACAAAGCCGTGCCAGCACCACACCATGTGGATTCGAGCTCAGATCAGTGAATTTTTTCCAGGACTAGTTCCTGCCTGTGCTGGTGACGCCTCCGCGTTGCCCTCCATGCTCCCATTCCCCTTCCCAGCTGAGCCTCAGCCTCTCCGCCCCTGACTCTCCTGTGATTTCCTCGGTGGTGGAGAGGTATGTCTGCTTCATGCAATAGCCATCCAAGCCCTTGTCACAGTGTGGTGTGGTTGGTTGAAATCCCCACCTGGTCCATGACCTTGGAAGGTGACGGCTCCCCTTGTATCAGCTCATCAGCTTTCCTCCTCCAGGATTTACACTGCCAAATTCCAGTCCATGCTCAAACCACAGGTAAATATTTACCAACCCTGTGGTTCGGTGGGTGACAGTAAATCTTTAGGAGTGTTTCAAATTAGCCCTCTCCAAGGATGTGTCATCACAGGGAAGGGAGGAAGTGAATACTTTGTTCACTGGCTTCCCCCAACAGGCCAAACCCGTATGTCTTTGCTTTATTTGGGACACTTTCACTTGTGTTCGTTTTTGGCTTCTGCAAAAGCAGTTCCTTGAGGTCGAGGATCACATCTTCATGTTTCTGTGTCTCCCTTAGCTCCTAGCAAAATGTCTGCAGTGTAACAAATACTCAGGATTGTATTGAAGAGCAGCTGCTCTTGATGAATGTGAAAGTGCCTCTTCTGTCCACTGAGCCCCTCAGCAGATTCTGTTTTCAAATAACACAAGTTTTAATACCGAACTTCACTGATGATTTTTTGTTTGGAAGTTGTCTGTGCTCCCTATTTCATGCGTTTACACCCATGTATCTGCACCAAGAAAATTTATTTGTGAGCAACTGGCCTGTTGTGTTTTTCTCTCTCTTGTGGGCCCAAGAATCATGTCGCTAATGATGTTTCACTCTTCGGTTTGACTGCTAAGAGGCTCACAGAGACACATGTCATGCTTTGCTTGTACCGAGTAAGACCTAATGAGTCTCCACTGCTATATCTGATTCTTTGGTGTGGCCCTAGTAACCCACCTATCCTGGGTCATGCAGACACTGGGTAAATGTAGGTTGGGTGTTGAAGGATTGGTGGTTTCACACATTGGCTTCAGTGGATGTTTGCTTGGGAAGGCCTGAGGCGCCTGGAGTCCGCATCTCAGCAGATCCAGCTCCTCCTGAGTGTCACTGCCCTTAAGTCACCACTGTCCTGTGCTCTCTTCCCGCAGTGCTCTCCATGGCCCGACATGGCCTACCAGGTGAACAGCGCTCCATCCCCAAGCTACAACGGCTCTCCAAACAGCTTCAGCCTAGGAGAAGGGTATGTGTCATCTCTCTCCCTTTGGGCTCCCTGGAATGGTGATGGGCGTGGGTTCCTTTCCTGGTCTTCCTCTCTGTGTCTTTTCTCCTTTTGTAGCCTGGCATCGATTTGGGTTTCAGGGTGGCTAACTGGTGTTGTATTTATAACCATTTTTAGCTTTTGTACAGCTTTTTGTGTGTAAATTCACTTATAAATGTTGTCAACTAGGGCAGCAGCCCAGAGCCCACCCTTCCCTTCTCCCTCTAGTAAAGGTAGGGCTGGCCTGCGGGGTATCAGGCTGCCGGGCAGAATGACCTGCCTCCGAGACAGGTACGGCCTTGGAGGTGGGCGTTTGGGTGGCTGCAGTAGTTGCCAGGGCCTTCTTGGATCTTTCTGCAGCCCTCGTGCACATTCACTGGGTAGTGTGGGTCAGCTTAGGATCTTCCTTGGCCTGGGTTTCAGGGCTTCTAACACAGAAGTGGCCTCACTGTTGGTCATCCAGCCTCACTGCTGGTTATCACAGGCTGTGCTGACTCCAAGGTAACAGGAGTGCAGGGGCTGGTAGAGAGCCGTCCATCCCGTTCCAAGCTGTGTGGCACAGGGCCCATGGCGTCACTGCACATTCTGCTCCTGGGGGCTGGGGGAGTTAGGGACAATGCCAGGCGGGTTCAACAGCTGAGTGTGCGGGTTCCTCAAAGCCCATGCTTGGCTGGCAGAGAACTTTACTAATGGGAAAGCAGGACATGCACTTGATTTACAAGGTGAGAAAAGTCCTGTGTGTGTGTGTGTGTGTGTGTCGGGTGGGTGGGTCGCGGGGGGAGTAGGAGACAGAAGAGGTCATATTTAGATTCAGGCACACCCAGTTTTAGATCTTCACCATTTGGGAGTAAGTTTGTTGACCACCCTTAGCCTCAGTTTCTCCACCGTAAAGGGAGTAGGAATTCCATGCAGGGTCAGGGGAACGTGTGTGGAACACGCAGTGCTCCACAGACACTTGATGGAGTTCAGCTGTTTTTACTGACCACTGGTCTGAAGATCATCCCTGTGAGGGTCTTTTTTTCTTATTATGGTAAAATATACATAATGTAAAATTTCCCACTGTAACGTTTTTCAGTGGATAGTTCAGTGGCATAAAGTACATTCATGTTTTATCGTCACCAGTGTCTATGTGGGAGAGTCATCTTCAAATGTTAGCTTTCTCTCAACTTAAAAACCCAGGTGCTGGGCCTGTGCCCCCCGATGAGTGAGCCCTGAGGAAGGCTGGTAGGGTGGGCCTCCCCGTGGGGAAAAACCATAACAATGGTTTTCTCGCAGATGATGGAAAACTGTGAGTGCTTGTTCATTGCACAGTAATTCCCCGAGGGGTGCCTCTGCCCTCTCCTGTTGCCACAGAGGAATGTGTTCAGCTGCCCCTTTGGCCGCTGCTATCTAACGCGGCCACCGTGGGCACTGCCAGGGACGCCCTCGTCCATTGCCCCTCCCTCGGGCTGAGGCTGGGCTGGGAACTCCCAGGGGAAGGGAATACTGACCAAAACAAGCTGAGAGCCAGGGGATGGAGGGGTCATTGCTGGCCAGGAGAGTGTAGCTAATCAGAACTTCCTGTCCACACTGAAGAGTTAATTAGAGATTTGGAGGGATTGGACGGTGGCCCTGCCTTTATTCCTTTGACTCTGGAAATTCCCGTTTAAAACAAGCGTAGAGCCGAGGGAAGTAGAAGCAGTGGGCAGATGAGGAGACCTTCACCAGCCCCAGAAGGCGCTCGCCCTCACCACCTTGTTCTCTTTGCAGCAACAGCTCGCCGGCCCACCCCCACCTGGCAGAGGCCCTGCCCGTGAGCAGTGACGTAAGTGTCTGCGGGGTTCTCTGGTGGCCTGCCTCTGCGCAGACCCCGAGTTGTCATTTCAAGGCCTCCTCTCTCTGCCTGCAGCACCTGCTCCCGTCAGCATCGATCCAGGACGCCCAGCAGTGGCTCCACCGCAACAGGTTCTCACAGTTCTGCCGGCTCTTTGCTAGCTTCTCAGGTAAGTGTCCCTAGATTGTATTTAAAATCTGCAGAGACCTTGGAAACACTGAGCAAGGCCAGTCACCTTCCAGCACTTGCCCTCAGTGCCTGGGGCTGTGGTTCTGTTTGGGGACTTAAAGTAATGTGAGTCACTTACACTTGCTGGCCTTGGCCAAGTGCTAAGATTAGAGGCCCCTAGAAGTTTCCAGTCGAGTGTGGTTTGAAGGGAGGCCCTTCTGAGTACCTTTATCAAGACTTCTGGGGCGGGCTTTTGTCTGCCTGGGTACGGTCCCTTAGCTAAGCAGGCCAGTGCATATTAAACAAGCCTCCTTGGCATTTGTCCTACCAAAATGATGCTCATCACGTCTCCAGAGCCATGACCTGGAAGGTGGAAGTGAAGCCACAGGTGAGAAGGGAAAGCTGGTTATTCCTTCTTAAAAGGTTTTTGAAGCTCTTACTGATGGGTCTATCAGGCAGAAGCCTTTAGCCAGCGACTGTGGTATGCCAGGATAAACTGTGCGATGAGCCTTGCCACTAAGTAGAGTCAATCCAGGGTGATAGGGAGTAACGATCTGACCAAAACTGGAGAAGTGGCTCTCAAGGACATCTGTGGCCACTAAGTAGAGTCAGTCCAGGGTGACAGGGAGTAAAGACCTAACCAAAACCGGAGGAGTGGCTCTCAAGGACATCTATGGCAATGTTTTAGGGGCAGAAGGTATGAGGAGGGTCAGACAGGGTCCCTGTCCTCAAGGAGCTTGCATCTTTGAGTCAGTGCAGACATATAAACCTCCCACTTCAATATAGTGTGACACGTTTGATAGGCAGGCTCAGAAGAGGGACTTGACCTGTCCTGGACAGGGGAGGAGGGAAGAGAGTTGGCTATGGTCTTGAGTAGAGTGGTCAGGGTAGATCTTAGTGAGAAGGTGTCATGAGCAAAGGCTGGAATGAGGCGAGCAAGTGAGCCAAGTGGTTACTGGGGTTACAGATGGAAAGTGCAAAGGCTGCAAGGTGTGGCCATGGAGCAGAGGACCCAGGTGACTGAGGCTGAGTGGACCAGTGGAGGAGGGGAGGTCAGAGAGGCATTGGGCTCTGGTGGGACAGTGGAGGGACTTTGGGTTTTACTCCCAATGGAAAGGGAGCCGTTGAGCCAACAGAATATATTACAGAATATATATACAGAATAATATATTAACTGTGGTAGGAAAAAAGAGATGGAAATTGCGGCTCTACGCCATGTGGCTGTTGGTCAGTTTTCAGCAGAAGGCTGATATCATACTTGTACCTTTGAGAGAATCCACATGGTCACAAGGCTCTAGTGCAGCGGTCACCAACCTTTTTAGCATCAGGGACCGGTGTTCCTATGAGAATCTAATGCCTGATGATCTGAGGTGGAGCTGAGGCAGTGATGCTAGCGCTCGGGAGAGGCTGCAAATACAAATGAAGCTTTGCTTGCCCATGGCTCACCTCTTGGTGTATGGCCCAGTTCCTAACAGGCTATGGACCAGCACTGGTCCCTGGCCTGGGGGTTGGGGACTCTTGCTCTAGGGGACTCCTTGACCTTTGAGGAAAAGACTGCATCCACATACAAGGATATTTATAGAGACGTATTCAAAATAGCCCCAAGTTGGGGGCACCCATCAGCAGAGAGTAAATACACAAATTGTGGTATATTTATGCAATGAATAATATCTAATAATGGGCATGAATGGTTTATAATAGGAAGAAACCCTTAAACTGACCTTGGAGGCATAGAAGAGTACATACTGTTCAATTGCATTTACATGAATTTCAGAAAACAAGCAAAACTCATCTGTACTGTAAGAAGTCAGGAAAGTGGTTTCCCAGAGCTGGAGGAGGGGCTGGTGCTAGGGGTCCAAGGGATTCTGGGAGTTTCTGCCTCTTGGTAAGCGTGCATGGGTGCATTCAAATGGCTGCGTCTGGTGAGCTGTGTATTCTTATATGACAAGTGCACGTGTAATCAAAACCACATGCCCATAAGGGATATGCACATACATTATATCCCAATAAAAAGCACAGAGGGAGGCGTGGGCAGGCACAGGCTTCTGTAAAAACCCATCTGTTGTACTGAGTTTTGTGAATGTCAGTTGTTTAGCTTCTGAAATCTCTTGGGCTGTGATGTAATGTTTAGTTCTTTGCTGTTTCTCTCTCCACGGAGTGTCTGGTGCCCACTGAAGGTGAGGCTGGCTCTTCCCTGTCCCTTGTCCCTGACCCCTGGTGCAGGGTCTGCAAGTGCTTGGGGATGGTGCCTTTTCTTTGTGTCTCACATAACGGGCAGCCCCACTTACCTGCCCAGGTGCTGACTTGCTGAAGATGTCTCGCGATGATTTGGTCCAGATCTGTGGCCCTGCGGATGGGATCCGGCTCTTCAATGCCATCAAAGGCAGGTGGGTGTCAGTTTCCACCTAGAGGCAGGGTGTGGCAGAAAACCGGTAATGGGGCTCCTCTGTTACAAGTATTGGAGGAGGTACAGTGAGGGGGCACGGGCCTGGTGGTAGCCAGGGAGTGAGTGAGTCGCTGTGACTGAGATGCAGCCGGCTGCAACATAGCCTGCCTGAACGCCCCTCCCTCTTCTCACTTTGACGAGAGCCTCGGCCTCTGTGTCTCGGCCCTTTAGCCACTTCCAGTTTGCCAGACACTTGCATGGGTCTGGGGCTTCAAGCAGCCTCTTCCTGCAAGGAAGCTGTGGGCTGGTTAGGCTACTCAACCTCATGCAGTAAGTTTCAGGGAAGATCATAGAGCAGTGCTGTATCTGATGGAACCTCCTGCCATGGTGAGAATGCCCTGCGGTGCACTGTTCTATACCGTAGCCCAGCTAGCGATGACCGTGGGGCACTTGATCTGGGGCTAATGTGACTGACAAACTGAGTTTTAAATGAACTCTACTGAATTAAATTATAATAACTGTACATGGACAGCACAGTTTTAGAGTAAGAGAGAGCATCTGAGTTTGAGGCCCACATCTGCCTCTTTGGAGCTTTGCAGTTGGGCGAAAGCCCTTAATCCCATGAGCCTTAGTTTCCTCATCCGTAGAATGAGGGTGGTGGTCCTTGCTCCCTCCTACACGGTGTGAGGGTGAAACAAGTTATTTGTATAAAGTTCTGATAATGGTGCCTGATACAGAGTAAGCCATCCTGAAAATGCCTCATATCTTGAGATTTGTGTTCTGGGCAAAGCCCCGTCTTAACTTGGCTGAGATTCTGCTCCTGCCCCCACCACGAAAGGCATTTTGCACCCCCATAGCCTTCTTTCTTTCTCCTGAGTCCTTTCCAGCACTATGTCTACCCTGTGTTCTGGAACATTCTAGAATAACAGAGCTTGATCCCCCATATCTGCTATTAATTTCCTCTCTTGCCAGGAATGTGAGGCCGAAGATGACCATTTATGTCTGTCAGGAGCTAGAGCAGAACCAAGTGCCTCTACAGCAGAAGCGAGATGGCAGTGGAGACAGCAGTCTGTGTGGTGAGTTGTGAGGGGCCCTTTCCACCAGGGCCGGTTACAGGGCAGCAGAGGAACGGAAGAAACAACCCAGGTCTTCCCACTGAGGATGTTTTCTCTGTTTTGCTTCACTCTGGTTTCTTGCAGGATAAGTTTTGCTAAACTTCATCTTGGGATTGAAATGTTTAGGACAGAAGGCATCTTCCAGGATATCTCATCCAGTTTACTTATTTTATACCTGGGAAACAAGCCCACAAAGGGAGTGTGTCCCCCAAAGCTTGTGGTAGAACTGGGAATTGCGACTTCTGGTTCCCAGGAGGGTGACAAGTGGCACTCAAGATTTGTAACCCTGGGAGTACTGTCTCCTGTGATTTTTCCCCTGCTGGGTGAGCCTTTGCCATTTGGTTTGGTTGCTGCACGAGGGCTAAAAAGTGCAGCTAAAGGGTCTCGAAACACCTCAGAGACGTGTAACTTGGGTTGGCAGTTTGATGAATGAGAGGACACAAGTTTTGGGGTCAGCTGTCCTTGAATACCAGTGCTGGCCATGCCACCTAGTGGCCCAGTGGCCTTGGACAGGGTACCAGGGCCTGTGCATCAGCTTCCATGTGTGTGAAATGAAGATAGCAACCCCTACCCTGCAGAGATGTGACGTTTCAGTTAGACGACAGACACATATAGAGCTCCATAATTCTGAGTGTCCGTGAGTGCCAAGAGATTGATGAACCCCGGTCTCGACGTGCATGGTCAGTGCCTTGTGTATCGTCTGCAGAGAGAACACCCTGTTTGCTTCTTTGCAGGTCCCTCCGCTTTGGTAAGAATGCTCGACAAGTCCCTGTCTTAAGGGCTTTCCATGAATTCACTTATTTGTTTCCCATAGTAGCAACTGTTGCTAATATTGTTTCACTGTGGGGGAAACTTACCCACGAAGCAGTTGACTGGTCTAAGATGATAATGTTGTAAGTGGCAGAGCTAGGATCCAAATATCTGGACCCTGGCAGCTGGCTTCTGAGCCCTCAGTCTGGCCTCGGTATATTTCTGGTGAAGGTCCAGGTCTTCCCCCTGCTTTTCAGCTATCTGCCTGCAAAGGACAGAGACTACGTGCCGTGGTCTCCCACATACATGGAAAGGGCAGCCTAGTACATGCTCAGAGCAGGTGTTCCACGCACACTGTGTGATTTATGGTGGCCCCGCCATGTAGGTGCTGGCAGCGCACAACCAGGGTTCCGGGAGGTGTAGAGATTGGCTGGGGTCTTGCTTCTGGTGAGTGGCAGAGTTGGGATTTGAACCCAGGATTGCCCGATCTAGAGCCTCTTCTTTCCCCAAACTGTCCCCTCATCCTTCCACCCCCCACCGTGGCTCCTGATTAGAGGAGGTACAACAGGAGTTCAGAGGAGTGGCCAACCCATGCTCGTAGCTCCAAGCACTCCTCGTGGCTATGCTCGGCTGGGGAAGGGACAGGCCTGGGACAAAAGGTTGCAACAAAAGGTGCCAGACTATAATCCTTCCAGTATTTTTTTTTTTGCTAGCAGTCCAATTTGCTTGAAGAGTAAAATCTCTCTAAAAAGGCTCTCTAAAAAGTTGGGGAAAAGCAGTACAATTAGAATCCTGTTATAAAGAGGAATCTTAGGAGAGAGGCCCGGTGTCTGTCAGTACTGGAAGAAGCATTGCGCAGGGACCACATTTGCTGAGCAAAATCTAACAGTGGGTCAGCCTGTTTGAATCATGGGAAGATGGATCTATCATGTGGCTGGAACCCAGTGGCCTCTGCCGCCCCCTATAAAGGGAGCCGTGTGTGTGTGTGTGTGTGTGTGTGTGTGTGTGTGTGTGTGTGTGTGTGTCTATATGTACATGTGCATGTCCATGCTTTGAAAGTTGGGCCTCTGATCAGAATTTTTTGAACAAAGTGTTTCTTAGTTGAAGGAAGAGTTTGGGGGTCTCTTGTTTAATCCAGCTGTGTTTTAGTTTTGAAGACCTTGAGGCCCCAAACACTGAGTAACCCACTCAGGTCTCCATGGAGTTCGCTCCTACCTGGATGGTTTGGGTCTGGTACAAGGAAGCATTTCCGGCCTCAGAGTCACTGTTAGCTTCTGACAGACTAATGACAGCCTAGTGCCCCGCATCTTCCTTTGCGGTCACAGTACTCCAGCAGACTGTAATTTGTGCTGTGGAAAAGAGCTGGGACAAGACTCTCTCTCTTCTGCTTCAAGTAGCAATTATCTGAAAATCTCACTCTTTGCCACCTGAAGCCATCCAGTAATTCCTTTAAATAGTGGAGAGAAAGGAAGTACACGTGTGTCCACACATCAGAAGCACTGGAAGCTTGTTAGAAATATAGATTTCTGCTAGCCCTTCTACCTTCAGCCGCCACCCATAAATGGCTGTCGTTGGATCTGGGGTGGATCGAGGAATTCTATGTTTTACGTAAGTCCCACAAGAGAGACTGAAACGGGGGGAGGGGGAGGGAACCACAGCCTGGCATCTTTTCACTTGTTGATGGGCTGCGCAGAGGCCATTGGCTTCTAGACTGTGCCCATTACAGCCAGATCCCAAGAGTACAGTCTGGGCATGAACATCCTTACGAGCAAGTCACTGATTTCTTAGAGTGGGGGTTGGGAGTAGAGGATAGATAGACTGCTTAAAAAGCAGGTGCTTGTTCTATAGAAGGACCTGTTTCTCTCCCAGTGTACCATGCCCTCTTCCTGGAAGAGCTGACTGCCTTGGAGCTGATTGAGAAGATCGCCAGCCTGTACAGCATCTCTCCGCAGCACATCCACCGGGTGTACCGGCAGGGGCCCACGGGCATCCACGTGCTGGTCAGCAATGAGGTGAGCGCGGCTACCTGAACTGCCCTGATGAGCTGGGAAGATTTGGGCTCCTGGGAGAAGCAGCAGAACCTGCACCAGAAATGCCTTGTTGGGGGTTTGGAGATGACTTTGGCCCAAAGGATGGCGAACAGTTTTTATTCGCATGCCACCTGCCCTCAGCTGTGTTGCTCCATGGAGTGCCGTGAGGTAGAGAGTGCTGAGGCCACAACTGGGCTCTGAATAGCTATCGAGCGAGTATCCATCCCCTGTGTAACCCATGCTTGAGCAGGTGCCTGCAGGAACCAGGAGCACAACTGCACCTCTGCACTCAGGGTGCTTACAGTGAGGGCTGCAAGAAGTCAGGAGAAGAGTGCTCACCCAGAGCAGGCAGCAGGCCCCCAGTGCGGAGTGAAATGGACTAGGGGTTGGGCGATGGAGAAGACGTGGCTCCCTGGGGAGAACAGAGAGGTCTCTGCCGAATGGTGAAGGTGCCACAGCCTTCCTGGGCCCGTCACTGGCTACCCAGACCTGTGCAGGGCACAAGCGACTGCTGGCAGAGGGCACAGGTATTGAGCCAGGGCCCTGCTGGAACTGCCCTCAAGTGATCTGACCCTGCTCGTGGCTAAAGAGGGGTTACTAAACAGGTTTGTCGACACATTTAGGCATTCCTGCATGTCATGGAACAGAGGCTTTTAAGCTTGTTCTGTCCTGGACCTCTCCTCTTAATAATAATAGTAAGGAGTATCAGCATATATTGAGTGCTTGCTGTGTCCCTACTATTGTTCTAAGTGCATGCATAGTGACTTACTTAATCCTGACAGCTTCTCCATAAGGTGAGTGCTGTGATTATCCCATTTCACAGGTAGGAAACTGAGGCACAGAGAGGATGAGTAAGTGCCCCAGGTCACACAGGTAGTAAGGGGTGGAGCTATGGTGGGAACCCTAGTGGTTCAGATGCAGAGCTCAAGCTCTGAGCCAGCAGGCTATCCAGCTTCTCCTCTGAAGCCTTTAAAATGAAGCCTTAAAAAATAAAACAGACCTGATAGGAGCAGGGCTGGGACCCTAAGCCCTCTGCTCAGCCCCCAGCAGACCCTGCGCCAGTCGTGAGAACTCCAAAAGTCTCTGTGTAGAGGATTATAAAGGAAATGATACAGGAGTGGTGGCTGGGGAAGTACAGAAAATGTGGGTTTTGAAATTGGACTGGTGTCCCCACCTGGAACCGACTCCTAGCAGCTGAGCCACCTTGGGCAAATTTACTTAACCTCTTTGAGTTTCAGTTTCTGCATCTGCCAAACGGGAATAAGTGTACCCATTGAGCAAGTTGTAGGAAGGATGGAATGAGAACACAATGTTAGGTACCAGGAGATGCTAAATAACCAGCGAGTATTGTAATTGATAGTGCTAGGCACAAGTTATTTTGGAGAGCAAGTGATGGAGAGATCTTTAAATTCGACAATGTATAAAATGTAAGGTTTTTAATGGCCTGTTCATTTCATTAATTGTCATTATTAGTGATAACTCCTGTTGTCCCTTTTATTACAGTTGCTGGAGCCCCTTAAATGGGAGTCTCCGATTCATGGGCGGTTCATCCTAGAGGTTGACAAGGTGGTGTTTCCCTTCCTTTTTCATTAAAAAGTAATCCACATACTAAGAAGTCAACCAGTGTAGAATAGCAGAAGGCAGATTGCGAAAGGCCCTCATCTTCCCCCACTCTTCTTTTCTGGAGGAGTTTATATTAGGTTTGATGAGATTCTGCCAAATAATTTTTCGTGCAAGTGTCCGTGTGCGCGGGTGAGGGTTTTTATAAAACAGGGATCCAACCGTATATTTATCTGCAACTTGATATTTTGTCACCCGTTCAGAATTCCTTCCATATCGTTATGTTCAAATCTAATGCAGCTATTTTTATTTTTTACCCCCATTTCGTAGATAAAGAAAATGAAGCGTAGAGTTCTTGACCCAAGAACTTACTTTAGAATAACCAGGAAGGTTAAACCGCCCTGAGCAATGGGTTGTTGTGGCATGGAAAACTTGTCACTTTGCAATTCAAAATGAATTTCTTCTGTGAAGACAAAAGCCAAGAATGTATAGAACTCTTGCAATTTCACGGGTCCCTGAAGAAAGTTTCTTCCCCTGCTTGCCCTGTGCCCTCAAGAGCAGGCAGTTAAGCAAGTGAAGCAGAGAACAGAACTCAAATGCCACCTCAGCTAAGTAGGCGATTCTTATTCCCCGCTCTCTTTGCCTCTTAACCCCAAATCAGTTGGAAACCTTTGGGTCTTAATTGCCTGGAGCACTGGAGGCAGCCCGACCAGCCCAGCCGCTGAGCGGCCCCTGGGGTGCAAGGGCACTGAATTAAATGAGGGAGTTACTGATTAAGCCCGAGTGGGCTCCGCTTAGGGCTTTGCATGCCCAAGTGGCTGGGGCGCTGAGAGTCCTAGAGGGAGCTGGCCAGCAACAGAGAATAAATGTACTTCATGCGTCATTAGGCCCTACGGAAAGGGACGGGGATTGACAGGTGGATGGATTTGGGGTAGTAAACCAGAGCAAGCAATAAAATGTGGGTTGCATTTTTTAAAATTAGAGGTTTTGCTGTCGTGTTGGGTAGTATGATGTGTATATATTTATGTATGTGTGTGTATTTTTATTCTCTCCATTTATATTGTGAAGTACAGCATACATATGCAAAGAGTATATAAAACTTACGTGTATAGTTTAAAGAATATTAAAAGCACCCAATACCTGCGCTCAGGTTAATACAGTGTTACGTTAGAGGCCCCTTTGTAGGCTAATTTCATATTCCACTCTACCCCTTTACCTGCTGGTCTGAATTTTGCATTAATCATTCCTATGTTTCTCCTCGATATATTTTAAAACTTCATATAGGTGGAATAATAGCGTATTCTAACATGACTTTCTTTTGTTCCACCTGATAGATTTCTGAGATTCATGTCTGTTGAGGTGTGCTGCTGGAGGTCATTGGCACTGCTGAAAGTATGGTGTGATTAGGTCATAGTTTATTCATGTTTCTACTATTGAATGACATGGGGGCTGTTTCTGATTTTCAGTCTTACAGTGCTGCACTAAACATTCTTAGATGTGCTCTGTGTGTGTGCGTGGAGTTTAACTAGGGTGTCTGCCTATGGGAGGCCTGTGCATGGCCACAGTCACAGGTCCCATGGACAGTTCTGTAAAGCGGTCGTACAGATTCACACCCCACCGGTAGTGATGTCGGCTCTCGTCACTCTACACCCTGGTTATGTTTTTTATCATCGAAACAGTCCCATTTTACAGATAGGGCATGGAGACAGGAAGAAAAAAGGTTGACTTGCCCAAGGTAACTGGGCAGTTAATCAAAATGGGAACCCCAGAGAGGTGGCTGGTGAGTACTCATTTGATTCCTGCCATGTTTGTAGATGCAGGCAATGGCGCTCTGTTTATATTTGGTCCTCCTAAAACTCTGATAAGCAGAGTCTACTAATTACCCAGGTTTTTAAAATCACTTTAGTTTTTTACCTGTTGCTACTATACATGCTCCTTGTAACGCGTCTGTTATAGGGATTGGAAGACCCAGTAACTAGGAAAAAGCGAAACAAAAGCAAACAAAAATTTAGTCTCATATTAAATGTTAATTCCCTTCCAGGCTTTTCATCTTTCATGTTCAATTTTTTGTTATTTAAAATTATCATTTTGTACATTTGTTTTATATCACGTTTTCTTGGTGAAGGTAAACATGGTGACCGTCATTTCTGATGGCTGAGAGTGACTGGGCTCCTTATCACTTGTCCTTTTCGTATTATGAACTCACTGTTGAAGGGACGTGGCCTCTCTTTTGCCTTTCAGATGGTGCAGAATTTCCAAGATGAATCCTGTTTTATTCTCAGTACCTTAAAAGGTAAAGCCCCCCACCCCCCGCCCCTTTCTTGTTTAATTGAAGTATGTTGGCTGCAGTGTAGTGTGGGGAGTGGGGCCTGGCTGCATGGTGTCCCCTTGAGAGACTGTTACCTGGGGATATCCTCTAACAAAGAGAAACACAAACTTCCTGTGAAACCTAGCCCTGGAATGTGAGAATTAGTGAGATTGGCCTCAAAGTCACTTCTAAAAGGGAAATCTTGGCCAGATAGTGTGTTCTCAAAGAACTCAGTGCCAAATAGATGTATGATGCATTTGAGTTTTACTAAAATGTGGGTCTCTAGAAAGAGCAGGCATGGAATACAGCAGCTGAGTCTGAGACCGAGTGGATAGGGATCTGGGATGGAAGGGTGGGATGTGGAGGGCCTTCCTGAAGGAGGAGTCTGAGAAAGAACACTTGGGCCAGGAGAAAGGAAAGACCAGCTGTGACCTTCCTTAGGGCCGGGGCAGGTGAGTATACGAGGTCTGTCGAATGAAAACCCCTTGTCTGGGTCATAGACCCTGCACTCTGACGGGGCCTGGGGCCGTGACACCCCGAGAACCACAGTTTGTCCAGAGCCTCGTTGGACATCGGTCCTTTAGTCCTTGGGCCTATAGCTGTGGTGGAAAGGCCTGTTGTCAGAAGGAAACTCAACGAGGCAGACACAAAGGCATGTGTTGAAATCTCTGCTTTTGTCAGCACATTTTGCTCTGTGCAGCCTTATTTTGGTGGTCTCTGTCAGTATTCATGGCAGGGCTTCTGTAGTACCCTATCGCTCTGCATTCCGTGACTCCCAAATGCCATGGCACCATGCCTTTCTTCCTGGAAAATGCCCAGTGTTTCTCTCTTGCAGCTGAGAGCAGCGATGGCTACCACATCATCCTGAAATGTGGCCTCTGAGCAGAAGTACAGCAGGCAGCTGCCTCCTCTTCCCAGCCCCTTGGATGTAGAAATTGCACCACTGTAAGCTGCAGCCTCCTCTGGCAAGCTGTGGCTACGAGTGACCTTGCTTGGTCTATGAAAGCCACAGACCAACGACTGGCAGAAACCTGCAGATGCAGAGTCTCTGGCACGGAGAAAGCCAATAGCTCCTCTGTTCTTTCCACTTGGCCTCCAGCTTTTGAACAGTTCCTTGGTCTTTTCCCCAGCCCTGCCATTCTAAAGAGGCAAACAGTGGGGCATCTTCTCTGGAATCCCTTCCTCCCTTAATTGGAAGCTAGTTCACTAGGTATCTTGGTGCCCTCTGTATTGATTCCTTCTGACCACTCTCCTGCCTTCAGACAAAGCTCTGCCTCACCCCGAACCTTCACCTTCTCTGGTAACTGAGGCTCCGTGACCAAGACTGCTGACTAGATGGGGGCTGTTTGCCTCCGTCGTGTTGGTTTCCCCGCCCAATGACTCCGCAGGTGAGCATCCATCTGTCCTGTCCTTGGATGGACTGATGGGAGTGGAACATGCTGTGCCTTCTTCTTTCACCTTTACCTTGTTTCTAGGGATCTGCTACTGCAGAGCCCAGAGATGGGCTCATCTCTCTGCACTGGTGTGGTGGACACCACACTGTACAAGTAGGACCTGCCACACAGACCTGTTCTGAGGCCCTTGGGAGAGAGGCAGGGAGGATAGAAAGACTGTTTTTAGGTACATTCTCATGAGTATAAGAGGGATGAGAACAAAATGATTCCTCTTGAGCTTCTTTAGTATAATTTTATTTCCTAAAAATCATGGATAAGGAAGACTAGGAAATGAACATTCCATTATATGATCAGATGACCTTGACTGTCATGATACCTGGTGGTCTTAGATGGACTCTCCAAATCAAATCTCATATAGAGAGGACCTTGGTTAACCATTGCCAAACTTGCTAGGTTTCCGAGGGACATTGTATTTTCTGTGAGCGTCTCCCTTCTCCCATTTAAATATTTATCTTTTTTTTTTCCATTTGTAGGGGATATGGTTAGAGCATTTTGCCTGCATTGGCATGATTGGACCACCTTTCTTAGTGACTTAACTATTAGGAAATTTGAATATCAGTAGCTGGTAGACCCAGGAATTACTCTTTGTCTTGACTCTGCTTCCCAGGACCCAGTGATCTGTATGGGCCCAGGGCTTCAACTCTGCTAATTAGATTCATCTTCCAAAACGTGGTGAACCCTATGACCAACTGAGCAAGGTGTTACAGCTTTTAAAGTGGAACTTTGGCGGAGTATAGTGTTAGAGTCAGAGATGATCAGAACTAGGACACCTTGTTTTACAGATGGGGAAATTGAAGTCCCAAGGGGCAAAGCCACCTGTCTGATAACACATAGTGACTGGGTAATGACATCGATTTATTATACAAACCAGGGTACTTTTGAGAGCGAATGAGCTTATTAATCATCATGTTGGGACAACAGGTATGGTGTTCCTACAGAGTAAAGACAGGCTCCTGATTCCTTTTCCCTTTTGAGGGAGGAAGGAGGAGCTGGCGACAGCTTTATTGAGATATAACTCACATACCATACAGTTTGCCCATTTATTGTGTACAATTCAGTGGTTTTTAGTAAATTCACAGAATGACCACAGCTTTAGAACATTTTCATCACCCACCAAAGAAACCCTATATTCTTTAGCAAGCATTCTCCCATTTTCCCACCCCGGCCCCCAATTTCTGTAGTGCTAGGCAACCGTGAATTTACTTTTTATATAGATTTACCTATTTGGGACATTTCATATATATGGAATCATACAATATGTGGTCTTTTGTGACCAGCTTCTTTGACTTAGCTTGATGTTTTCTAGGGTCATCCATGGTGAACATATGTCGGTACTTTTAATCATTTTTACAGCTGAGTAATAGTTCATTCTATGGGTATACCACATTTTGTTTATCCATTCATCACTTGGTGGACATTTGAGTTGTTTCTATGTTTTGGCTATTATGAATAATGCTGCTATAAACATTTATACAAATTTTGTGTACACATGTTTTTATTTCTCCTGGAAATATATATAGGAATGGAATTGCTGGGTCATATAGTAACTCTATGTTTAACTTTTTGAATAACTGCCAGACTGTTTTTCAATGCAGCTGCACCATTTTACATTCCCATCAGTAGTGTATGAGGCTTTCAATTTCTCTACATCCTCATCAATACTCGCTATTATCTGTCTTTTTGATTATAGCATCCTAGTGGGTATGAGGTGGTATCTCATTGTGGTTTTGATTTGCATTTCCCTGATGGCTAATGATATTGAACATTTTTTTTTCATGTGCTCATTGGCTATTTCTGTATCTTCTTTGGAGAAATATCTATTCAGATCCTTTGCCCATTTTTAATTGGGTGATATCTTTGTATTATTAAGTTGTATGAGTTCTTTGTATATTCTAGATACAGGTCCTTCACCAGGTACATGATTTATAAAAATTTTCTCCCATCCTATGAGTTGTCTTCACTTTCTTGATGATGTCCCTTGAAGCACAAAGGTTTTTAATTTGATGATGTCCAAGATTACCCATTTTTCTTTTGTGGCTTATGCTTTTGGTGTCATATCTAAGAAACCATTGCCTAAGTTAAAAAGTCAAGAAGACTTGTGCCTATGTTTTCTTCTAAGAGTTTTTATAGTTTAGCTTTCACAGTGGTCTTGTATTCATTTTAAAGTAATTTTTGTACAGGTAGACCTTGTTTTATTGCACTTCACTTTATTGCATGTCACAGATGTTGCCTGTTTTACAAATTGAAGGCAAGACCCGCCACCAGCAAAAGATTATCTCGCTTTATTGTGATACCAGCTTTATTGTGTAATCTGGCACTGAACCTGCAGTGTCTCTGAGGTGTGCTTACATAATAGATTGTGAGGTAGGGGTCTCACTTTGTTCTTTACATGTGCCTATCAAGTTGTCCCAGCACCAGTTGTCGAATAGACTATTGGAATCCCATGGAGTTAATTGCC
>NW_024346771.1:8984201-9079201 GCF_902729225.1 Pteropus medius
GTTTGGCTTCACCATTTTTACAGCTGGCTGTCTCTACTTTCCTGCTATCTCCCTCTTTACCTATCTCAACGATACTGGGTCATATCACTTTCTGATGCTCTGCAATCTTTCTTGGTGCACATTCTAGCTCCACACACTATTCCTTGGGGAGGGTCAATACCAGTCATTTTCTTTTTTGAGAAAACTGAGTCACATGGAAGTGGAATAACTTGGCCAAGGTTATACAGAACAAGGACTAGACCTTTGGTCTTCTGACTTCCAGCCTTTCAAGGTGTCTTTAGTCACTATACTTTAGTCACTATCCAGGCCAAGTGATGGCAGGCTAAATTTTAATTCCAAAAATATAGTAGGCTAATATTTTTATTTCTTATTTCCAATAAAGGGCTTTATAAAGATCTGTTACCTTAAGTTTGCTATTTGTAGAGTCTTTCATTCTCTGAAATGCTCACTGCTGTCTGTTCTCCTTACCTTCTCCTAATGGTTATAATTAAATCTGGTAGCTTACAAAGAAATAGAGAATAATAAATACCAAAAATAAATAAATAAATAAATAAATACACATAGTTATTTGGTACCAAATGTTTTAGCTGCTTAATTCAGCAGTTTATCCCTTCCACAGGAGTCAGATGAGCTAAGGCTGTAGATTTTGTTTTCATTTTGTTAAGTACAAAAAAGCTGTGATACTTTGTACTCTTGTCCACCTGCTGTCTTTTCTGTAAGCTTTGAGTCCCATCGGCCCTCTGGCCAGGGCAGCCCTCCCAGAACTGTACCCTTTAACCCACATGTTCTAGGTTGTGGCTTCTCGGCAGCCACAGTTTTTAAAAGTAATCTCCAGAGAGAAAGAAGATAACATCCCTGTGATCCAGCCACCAGCTCGAACCAGAAGCCCAAACCTGCATTATTCTCAGGCCATGACCTTTCTTTACTGGGTATCTGTTTGGCAAGGTTGTGATAACGTTTTCCTGTTTACTGAGATGCACCTTTACAGTAAAGACAGAGGCTTTTGAATGGAGGAACAATAAGATTTGCTGGGGAAGGGGCTTTGTGCCTTTGGAAAAGGCAGTGCAAAGTCCTGGCTTGAGGTCCTAGCAAAGGTCAGACATTGCCCTAGTGACCCCCTGCCCAGGCAGCCTTGGGCCCCTTAGGGAGAACTATTAGCTTAAGAGGGGCTTTACAAGGAGCAGGGTGGAGCTGGTTGAGCAGTATGTCATAAGTTTCCAAGTCTAGCGTGGCTTCAGGGGCTGGCCTGAATGTCTGAAGGTCTTAAAATCATTAACGAGTTGGTGAAAAACATGGAAAAGCATCTTTTGCTGTTGTCAGGAGAGCAGAGGGAGGAAGTCCTGAGGCTCTCAGAGAAGGTGGAAAAGCAGAGGATGAGAGGGCAAAGTGGGGGTGGAGACAGTTGGGAAGGACAGGGTTCCTAGGCCCCAAGTTTCCCGCTTCCATGAGTCTCTTTGCCTCTTTGGGTCTCCGTGTCCTCCCCTTAAAAATAAGGCCTGGGAGACCTCTGCAGTTGCGGCTGACTCAGTCGCATGGTGATTCAGAGGGGCACTGGGCCTTTCCCAGTCTTTTCTCCATCAGAGTCATACAGAGAGCAAGCGATGAGTTATGTGTGCGCATGCCGGTTGCACACAGTGCTGCTGAAGCTCCCGTTCAGGCTGGCGCATGCACAGCAAGATCACATGCACCTTGACATGAGGTGCAGGGTCTCGGTCATGTCTTTAAGAACCAAGTCTGGCTCACAGCTGGGCTGCCTACCCCATTAGCACTTAGAGTGGCCACCAGGTGTACCCCCGGCAGCCTGAGCCTGGACGCAGTGAAGGCCAGCTCTGCAGCTATGTTGTACATGTTTACGTGTACCCGTGGACCCCTTTCCCCGCTCCAGGGTCTGATATTGATGCAGCCCTAAATATTCTCAGCTGGACGTGGTGATTACTGCTGTTCCCTTTAGATTTTACATGATACTCCTGGTTTGTACTCTGTTGATGAGGCCAATGAGGGTAAAGTTGCTCTACTGGGGGGAAGGGTGGATCCACACCCTAAGTCCAGCTCTTCTGCAGAGGGGAGCAGTGCTGGCAGCTGCCATCTGACAAGGACCCCAAGAGCAAGGCCCATGGTGTTAGTCTTCTACATATCACCCCGTGTCCATTTTTTTCTCCTTGGTTTTATACTCTAGGTGTGATATCAGTCAGGCTGGCTGCTAGGAAGTTTGTACATCCTTTCTGATCACCCTCCTGCCTCCTTACCTTCACTTTGTGGGAACAGGGCAGGGGGCCTTTAAGATGGTCCAGGCTGGAGATGTAAGGTTGCAGCGAAGCCCTTGGTGGGCCTGGGGCAGTGAGGTCCTGGTCAGGACACCCCAGGCCTCCTTCCAGGAACCCGCCCAGCACCCAAAGAACTTGTACTAAGTTTTCCAGACGTCTACAAAAACTCTTCCTGGGCTTTCTTCCTTCACCCCCAAGGGTGACAAGAAATCCCAGGAGAAAAAAGGAAATAGGTCTGAGTGGCAGCTCTCTTGCCAATGACCCAGCGCTGGACCTGCCATCCCCTCTCCCCCCATGCCCTTGCCACATAGAGACCCTCTAGAGTTAATGGCCTCAAGAAGTAGCTCTGAGGGATGGATTTGCTGCTCTGTGCAGGGCTGCTGATGGGATGAGATGGTCACTGCCTGTGTCTTGGGCTGACGAGCCCTGCCATCAGGGCAGCCAAACTAGTTCCCCTCCCAACGGGCAGTGTGCGTGAGCCTGTCCTCACACCCTTCATCTGAGGAGCCCCAGTGGGTGGGAGCCAGCAGGCGATGGGAAAGCCTTTTATCATGGGAAGTTTATAAACCGTCATTGAAGAGAACAATATAATTAACCCAGGCACCCCTCGCCCCCATTGATCAACGCAAGCCTACTGTCATCAGGGGCTGGCGAACTGCAGCCCTCGTCCAGCTCACTGCCTGGTGTGTGATCCATTTGATGATAGCAAGCACTCTCTTTGAACCAAATTAAATGAAAGATTATCCTGCACCCTTTCAAAAATTCCATTCTTCTCATTAGTAGAGCTGTACTACAAAGAAGTACTCAATTATATTTTGATTTTCATCAACAAAAAAATTGTGGAAATTTATTTTCTCATGCCAACATAATATTGATTTGCTTCTTGGCCCTTAAAGCTGAAGATACTTGCTATCTAAACCTTTACAGAAAAAGTTGGCTAACCACTGAGCTAGACCTCCATTACCATCTATCCCCACTGGATTCTTTTTAAAGAAAATCACAGAAAAGAGGACGTTTTGAAACAATAAAAAGTATTTTGTTTTGAGTTTTGAAGCCAGAGAGGCAAGCAGCTAGGCAGCCTGAGTCTCTCTTTCCTGGCGATCTCACTTCCCATGTGGTTAGTGAGCCCTTTGTCTCGTGCGGTCCACCCCAGCTTCTTGGTGGGAATGTCCAAGTCCTTTGCTTTCCCCTTCTGCCTGCCTGCTGTCCCATTCCGGGGGAGCTGGTGGGCCTTTGGATACCCGGGTCAGAGTGTTCGGGGCTGGTATAAGGGCTGTGGGTGGGAAGGGTTTTGTGCTGGTATTAACAGGTCAGCAAGCCATGCTAGGTGGTGGCCTTTTCATTGAGGCCTCAGGAACTTTTCCTGTCTCGAGAGGGTACAGCCTGACTTTCCTTTCAGCTGGTACCTTAAGGACCATGGACCTTTTGGGTTCTCTGGGTCCCCGCAGATCCCTCCCTGCATGTCCTGCTGTTCTTCCTCCTACAAAGGAAACCATTTGTGGCAGCCTCAGCTTGGTTATTGAGAAGGGCTACTTCCTGGCCCCCTGTAAGGGTTTCATGGGCCCAGGTTTCTGTTTATGCCCTTGGGAGAAGTTGGAGTGAGTTCAAATGCCAGCCTTACAGCCTAGATGCTGCTGTTCAACTCTCAACTGGGTGGTGCCTGCCTCCCTGTGTCTTGGTCAGCCTTTTTGGGTCCCTTGCTTCACCTCTCCATGTGCAGGTGGCCGGACACTGTATCCAGTCCTCCATCAGTACCAACACCAACAGCAGCAGCTGTCGCTGACTGGCCTCTCCCGGGTCAGGCTTCGTGCCCAGTGCTTTTGCCATTGTGTCATTTGATCCTCCCCACAGCACTGTGAGGCCCCTGTAGCCCAGTTTTCCAGGGGAGGAAATTATGACTGAGAAATTACCTACAGTCCCAGGTCCTACACGTACTGGTGAATTGAGCCAGGATGAGAAGACAGGCATCTGCGTCCAGATCCTACACCCAGACCTCATGTTCTCGTCCCAGAAGGGCAAACGCCTTCCTATGCGGCACTGGCTTTCGTGCTGACTTCATACTGGGCTTGGTGCACCTGCTGGGGAAACAGGTGGGGCTTGTTGTTAAAGACAGAAGAGAAGGGATTGTTTCGTGTGCCTCCCCCTTCCCCGCCCCCTTGCCGGGTAAAAACTTGGTTACTGTGTTCTCTAATGTTCATGTATTTAAAGTGATTTTTTTTTTCTTAAAATGTAACTTCCTCACCTTTTTTTCAGATTGGGTGACTCTTTTCTAAAGGTGGTGGGAGTCTCTTGGGAATGGTGTAGCCCTTGGATGGGTCAGGCAGACATGATGGTCATGAGGAGGTGGGCATCAAGACAGAAGTTGTCAGGCTGCCATATTGTTTTTGTACCTGAAATAAAGCCTATTTTGCACTCATTACTGTGCCATCGTGCTGACGAGAAATCTGTATGTGGGATCTATGCTCGGGTCAGAATTCAAATAAAACTCATTTGTAAGAAACCCCTGTGGCTCAGACCTCTGGGCTGTTTATGTTTTTTTAAATTGTGGTAAAATACATAGAATGTGAAATTTATCTTCTTAACCATTTTTAAGTGTACGGTTCAGTGGCATCAGGTGTATTCACATTGTTGTGCAACCATCCATCCAGGACTTTTTCGTCTTCCCCTGCCCTTGGCACGCACCATTCTACTTTCTGTCTCTGTGAATATGACTACTCTAGGTGCCTCATGTAAATGGAATCATCCAGTATTTGTCCCTTTGTGATGGGCTTATTTCACTGCGTATGATGTCCTCAAGGTTCATTCTTAGTGTATCTTATTAGAATTTCCTTTCTTTTTAAGGCTGAATAATGTTCCATTATCTGTATATAGTACTATATTCAGTTCATTCATTCATCGACACTTGGGCTGCTTCCGCCTTTCAGCTGTTGTGCATAATGCTGCTGTGAGCATGGGTGTGCAGATATCTATTGGAGCTCCTGCCTCCTCTTCTTCTGGATAAATATCCAGATATGGAATTGCTGGATTCATACGGTAATACTATTTTCCACAGCAGCTGCACCGTTTCACATTCCCACCAGTGGTGCACAAAGGTTCCAATTTCTCCACATTCTTGCCAACGCTTATTTACTTTATACCCACCCACCCCCCTTTTCGATAGTAGCCATTCTTTTGGGCGCCCTCTTGTCTTTGAAGCTTGATCAGTGGGTGGGCTGTGCTGAACTCTGTGGTGGGCACATTTGCAATGCCACAACCCCAGACCCTTATCATCATCTAGGGCCAAGGCTGCAGTATTGTGAGCCTTCCACCAACCTTCTTAAACCAGCTTGTGTTCTCTCTCCCAGCTCTTGCCCTGCTCAGAAATCTTCCTGCCCAGACTGCACCTTTTCCAAGCTCATCTGCCCCCAGTACTCCATTCCAGTCAAATTGTGGGCTGTTGCTCCTCTGTGTCCCCTACCCATGTTCTCCCCATCCTCCTGAGCTCAGTGGATCCCCCCTCTCCACCACACTGGTAAAGTCCCCCCTCTCCTCTCAACTTGCCTATGCTCCCATGAGAAGAGCAGAGGGTGTACACAGGGGTGAGGGCCAGGTATTAGGTTGGAATCTTGAGACCACACGGTTAAGCAAGCTGCTTAGCCTCTCCGAACCCCAGCCTCATCTGTGAAGTAGTAATGCCACCTGCCTTTCAAAATCGTGAGGCTGACGTGAGACCGTTCATGTAAAGCAGTGACTTGGGCTGGGCACAGGAGCCATTGGGCAGGGCTCTGTGATGGGAAACAGCTTGGTGGTGTCCAGGATCCAAAAAAAAAAAAAGAAAAAAAAAGTAGCACCATGGGGGTCAGAGTAGACAGAGGGGAGCTGGGTCAGATAAACCAGAGTTTTCAGTGTTACACAGTACACACATATTAAGAGTTTCACACACAAAAAGTTTCACAAAACTATGTTTGAACTATTCCATTTCATGTTTTCTTTAGAGATGCAGGTCCTGACCTGCCAAGTTGACTTCCTGGCCCACTGGTGGGCTGTGTCCTGATTTTGACTACACTAACACAGTCTCACAGACCATAGCAGGAAGGAGGTTCTGATTTGCTTTCTAAGTGAGATGGGAGACAGCAGTGGAGGAACAAGATGGGATTGGGTTCAAAAGTTCAGAGTCGAACTAGGGAGATGGTCAAGGCAACAGAGCCATTAGGGGCTAGAGTCTAGGAGTCACCCTACATCACCCTGCCTTTTGTTCTGGCTTGGTTGCAGGCTGCTGATCTGCCTGTGTGGCCTCTGCCCTAACAGGGCACTCAGCTGTGAGCAGGACACATGAGCCCAGTGGTGTGTCCCCAGAAGTGCTCTTGGCCCACCTGGGGCAGGCCCTCCCAGCAGGGGCCCTGAAGCAGCTGCTCCTTCACATCAGTCCGCAGGAGAGCTGGGCTCTGAGCAGGCAGGCCCCCACTGAGGCAGGAGCAGAGCCACACTGCAAGATGGTGTATTTCTAGCCACAACGTGAGCACAAAGCTTTCAGAATGAATTCCACGTGATGTGGCATTTTCAAGCAGCAGGTGGGGTGGGTGGGGTGCTGTGGCCCTCAGAACTGCATCAGGATCATCTGGAGGGTGTGTTTAACAGACTGCTGGCCCCATGCCCAGAGTTTCTGACTCCGTAGGTCTGAGCTGAGGACTGGGAATTTATATTTCTAAAAATTTCCCAGGCGATGCTGACGTTCCTGGTCCAGGGACCACATTTTGAGAATCTTTGGCATAATGAATGACAGTGCCTTGTTTCAAATTCAGATTCCAGCTTTGTGACCTGGGCAAAGTTACTTAACTTTTCTGTGCCTGGCTTGCTTCATCCATGTGGAGCTAATATTTATGCCTGCTCCATAGTATTGCTATATGAATTAAATAGCTTTAATTTACTTAAAGAGTTTTGAATGACTCCTGCACACAATAAGCCAGTGGGCGGGAGCTTTTCATTCATGGTCCTAGTTTACTGGGGAGTGGTAACTTCGTAGCCCCTGCTGAGGACAAGTGTCATAGAACATCAGCGTCACCAGAGGGGCTGGACTCTGTGGGTGTGGCACATTCTCGGCCCCCCATTCTTTAGGGGCTGAGAATGTGCCATTTTTAACCATTTCCTCAGGGTTCTGTTTGCTGGTGGGGACCACGCTTTGAGAACCACTGGCCTGGAGGAACTTGCTCTCTTTCTTGCAGAAGCGCCCAAGAGAAAAACGAGTCCTGGGTGTGAGCTCAGGGTAGGGCGGGGGTGGGGGCACTGGAGAATGTCAGGGTCGGCTGACATGAAGGTCACCCAGACCTGAAGAGTTGGGTCACAGCTGTGGGATCCTTCCATCCTCACTTTAGCAGAAGCTGAACTCAGTTGCGAAACCCATTGATAGAGGCTGCGGGGCCTCCTGGGTGCAGGCATGCTGGCCACCTGCTCTCCAACCACTGTCTGCTCTGGGCCAGGCACAGCAGCTACTCTCGGCACCTCTGAATCATGGGAAACCCTGGACTGCAGTGGTTACCACATCACTGACTGTGATAGTCGACATGGAAGACCAGAGAGAGTCACCAGTAGTGGTGGTGGGGCCACCGTTTGGGCGTCTGTCCTACAGGCTTGAGATTCCACTGGGAGTATGTCAGACAGGATGGGCCCGACGGGAATAACCAAGGAGGACCAAACCCTCAGGAGCCTGAGGGAGTCGGCAGAAGGCCAGCAAAGCAGAGTCCCTACAGGAGAGGTGTGTGGGCACATTCTCCCAGCTGATGCAGCACCTGGCTTTCCCTCTGTGTCCTTCCTTGGCCAGAACAGTGTACATCTCCCAAAGCACCCTGTCCTCTGTTTCTGCCTGGACCTTGCACTGGGAAGGACAGGGTGCCAGGGCTTCCATGCTACAGGCAGACACTGAGGCTTGGCTTGGAGAGGGTTCTTGAAACTGCCCAGGGGACCCACCTAGTCCTGGGAAGAACCAGGACTAGATAGCCCCCAGCTCAAGCCCCTAGACGAACATGATTTCCAAGGAAGGCTAAGTCCCTAGAGGCTGCCACTCCCTCAGCCCCCTGCCTTGTCACTCCAGGGAAGGGAGCCTTGTGCCTGGGAGGCTTCCAGAGCTTAATGGGGTTGACTATTAACCTGCCTTGATTGGGTGGATCAATATTTAAACTCAATTATAAGGGAACGAGGTTATCTGGAGAGAGCTTATTGGGCAGGAGCAGTTATTGGAATATCTGATAATCTGAGAGGCTGACATGGAGTGGGAGAAGGGGCCGGGCCCCAAACATGTCCAGAGTGGAAAAAGGAGATGGAGAGAAACCAGCCAACTTCCTTCCTCCCTACTGCCCTCCCTTCTCTCCTTCCTTCCCCATTCCCTCCAGTCCCTTTGTGGACCCATCTATTTCTTACCTCCAACAAGTCACAGTCCTGCTATTTCGCTGAGCTTCCATGGCTCCTGTGCATAGGCTGAACTGTCAGTTTGTCTGTCTGGCTCTTGAACTGGTCAGAGCTCCTAGAAGATGGAGGTTGGTCTGCTCGATTACTGCCACTCTGAGGAGGGCCTGGCAGGAAGAAGCCTCTCCAGGAGAGTTTGTTGAACGAGTAAGTGATAGCAATATGATGATTGGCAAGTGAGAGACTGGGACCCAAAGGCCCTAGTGAAAGTGACTGTACTGGGCCAGGAAGAAGCTGGTATGCCTTAACAGGACTTTAGACGAGTTTGTTAGCTTTCAACACCAAGAACAGGGCTATGGTAGTAGGGGCAGGGGACAAACAAATTCAGATAGGAGAGTAGGGATTTGGGAAAAGTACCAAGCATGAGGCAAAAGGACATTGGATGGATCAGCATGGGGAGGGCTTGAGACGGGCTCCCCACTCCCCAACCTGACAGATACCTACCACGTGCCAAGGGTCTTACAGAAGGGATCCAGAATATACCACTACAAAAAGTATTTTGCTTTTTTTGTTGTTTGTTTTGAACGCTCCTTGTCTGCCTAAAAGCGGAGCCACCCAAAAGAATTCAGCTGTCATAAATTCTCTCCCTGGAGTTTTGAAACCAGAAAAGATTGACTCTAGCCAGAGAGGAGCCATCGAGACAGCGACATCAGGATAAGAAATCACCTAACAGACATTGTCACAAAACTATCGTCTTTCTCATCTCTTCTCCTAGGGGCCCATTTATCTTTCCTAAAAATCCTTTGTTTTCCCATAAGTGCCTTTCTCCCCCTCTACTTCCCCTATTAAGATGGTATATATTTTAAGTCCCAAATTCTAACTGCCTCTTTGAGTCATATTTTTCAGTGAACTCCTGCGTATGTAGGTGAATAAAAATCTGTCTCTTCTCTTGCTAATCTGTCTTCTGTCAGTTTAAGTCTCTGGCCCCTAGCTAGTGAACATAAGGGCAGAGGGAAGGTTTTTCCTTCCTGACGTTTTCATTATCTCATCCAGTGCTCAAAGCGCCTTTTGAAGGAAGTGTTGGAGTTTCCACATTGCCCATGAGGAGACCGATACTCAGAGAGGCTGGGTAGCCTACTCCAGGACACACAGCTGGCCATGGGGCAGAGCCGTGCTTCTGATCTGGCTCTGTCAGCTCCAAGGCCTGCATATTTTCCAAGGACTGTGCCCCAAGGCTCTGTGGAGGAGATGGTAGGGCCAGCAGTAGGGAGCAAATGCATCCCGGGTAAGGTGTTACTTGGAAGTGGGAAGGAGAATCGGGATGGTCTAGGTGGCCCTCCTCCAAATTCTTTATACCCCTGGGGTGGGGTGCCTTTGGAACAGACTATGTACTGCAGTCATCGCCTCCCCATCTCAGCCATGTCTCAACTGTGCCCTTGGGCTGCGCAAAGGCACGAGCCAGGCCCACCTCCTCCCTCCCAGCATAGCACCAGAATCTCTACCTGTCACTTGCCTCTCTGGAACAGCGAAGGTGGTGACAGGGGTAGGAGGTGCAGCTAGGGGGCTAGCTTCAAAGTCTTCAGTTTGGAGCCCAGCTCCATCCAGGGGACCCCAGACCCCCATGGTCACTGAATAGGCATCTTCCCCACAACTGCAAATGTCCCTTTGCTGCCCTCTGGATTGTGTGCCCAGTAAAGGAAGCCTGTTCTCTGGTCCGTGTATGTGTAGCTGTTCCTCTGGGCTCCCAAGCACTCCTGATCTCCAGAGTTCATCTCAGCGCTACCCCTTGCCCAGAGTGTCTTCTGCATAGCCCTGGGCAGGCCTCAGAGATGCCACCTTTTTTGCTGAGTCATGTCAGTGGTCTCATAAACTGGTAGATATTGAGTCAGGATGTCTGGAAATCTGTTTTTGGAGCCTTTGGGCCAGGCATACCCTGGTATGCAACTCTCGCTCTGGCAAACCACTACCGTTGGCCTGCCGGCGATGAGCTTCTGGGCAGATTTTGCACTTTTCTTTGGGCTGTAAGAGCATCCCAGCCATGTCATAATCGAGGGGGCAGAGGCCCCAAATTTCCACCTGGTGGCCCAAGGCTCTGCAGGGGCTTTGAGGGCTCCATCCTGACTCCTGGGCCTTCCGACCCTGACTGGATTGACTATTTAGAAGCTCACTGCTCCCTGTGCCCTCAGTGTCCCCAATAGCCTTGGTCTGTGTTCTAAAACTAATCTGACTCTAGGAAAGAGGTCGTGAGGGCCCATGTGTTCTAAGTAGTGTTTTGCGTGCCTTTATTATTATTATTTTTTTTATCTTTTCTAATGACTTAAGAGTTTGAAGAATGGGTCTATAGATCAACTAAACTATTTGTAAAGTATCCAGAAGATACCATTAAAAAGAAAACTCTCGAGAATATAAAACACCACTATGATGATCATTATTAGAAAATAATATTAAGCTGGAAATACCCTGAGAAGAATTTGTTTAAATGGTCTCACATTATGGCCATAATATAGGTGAGTAATGCTAGGTACTATAAAAATGACTCCTAAACTTCAGTGGCTCACCACAGTAGAGGTTTCTTTCCCCTTCGTGTCTCCGGTTGAGCTGGGCTGCCAGGGCTGCACTCCACATGGTTACGCAGGCGCTCACGTTGCCTTCATTGAGTGTGTCTGACATTTTCTAGGGGTTCAGAGTCCTTCCTGCAGGCAGAGGAAGCAACGAGGGAGAACCTGGAAGATGGAAGGAGAGGTTTTAGAGACCAGACCTGAAAGTGGCACCCATCAGTTTTCTCTTATGTGACACAGAACCTAGTCACATGGCCCCACTCAGCAGCTTGGTCGGGTAGTTGGGAAATACAGTCTAGCTGTAGGTTCAGCATTCACTGCCACGATGACATTTAATAAATAAAAATTTAAAACCCACCAGAATGAATAAAAAAAGAAATGCCAATGCGTAAGATGTCAGCCTGTGACAGGTTCTGTTTGGAGTCTGTAGATACCAGTGCTTCCAACAGCCATGTTCAGGATCCACCATGAACCATATTTTAGGAAGGAGGAAACTGAAGCCAGGAGAGGTTCACTAACTTGCCCAAGAAAGATTCTGAACCCAGAAGCTTTAGCTCAAACCTGTGCACTAAATCACTACCCAAATCTCTCTTAATAGAGACACAAGCTCAAAAAGAAAAGGTTGATGTGGGTTGATTTTTAAAGGCCCTGCAGCGGGACCCCCACCCAGAGTAGGTTGTGAGGGAGACGCAGGAGTTGAGAGACGGAGATGGTAGTTTCCCACCTTCTCCCTTCTCCAGACTCCTCTAACGCCTCCCATACCCAAGAGTGTGCAGCGTTGCCTTTAAGAAAAAAAGGGCATTGTTGTTGGAAAGACAAAATCTGCCTGCAGGGTTCCAGTGCCCCATCATGGGTGTTTGTGTACAAAACAGAGGTCGGGCCTGGGGGTGGCAGGGCAGGGCGGTGGCACATAGGGCCCACTGTGAATCTCCGGGCTTGTTTCAGTCCCAAATGTCCCTGGCACAGAAGATGATGGAAGAGACGTGAGAGGGAGAAAATTGCTCCTGCGTGACATAGCTATGGCACTGTGGGGCCGAATGACTCTGTGTAACACAGCCCTAGAGTCAATGCTGCAGGGGCTCTAGATATCGCACAGGCCAAGAGTCTTCAAACTTGTTCCCCTAACACTTCATTAAAGGAAACAGCACATGGCAGTGCATTCCAAACCAACAGCCAAACTGAGGGACCAAATGGGGTGCAAGGAAGTCACGGATTTACAAGAGGGGCTCTGAGGAAGCCCAGGACTGTATGGGGCAGAGAGTGAAGAGCTCTGAGCTCCTCTAAATTCTTTTGCTGCTGTTATCGCTGGAGAAACTGAGGCTCATAGAAAGGAAGCAACATGAGAGGTCCCCTGGTGACTTGTGTCCTGTTCAGGCTAAGGAGGAACCCTGGTGTCCATGTACTCAGTCAAAGCTTTGCCCTCAAACTCAAGCCTTTCTCACAGCAAAAATGTCAGAAACGTGCCTGGGTGTGGGTGGTTCCTAGGAGGGAGGGCTCCCCGAGGGTGCTGCACTGGCATGGGGTTGCCATGGGACCCAGAGAACAGAGGGAAGGCTGCATTCTAGAAACAGGGTGTAGGAAGAAGTGGAGAAGAGTAAAGATGGTGGATCTGGCAGTTGTACATCGTGGGATGCCCCTAGGTGACTGGTGCACCAGCCCAGAGGACGGCAGCTGACGCAAGTGGATTTTGGCTGTTTGGCTTCGAGGGGCCAGGCTCCCAGATTCCTTCTGCCTGGTGGCAGCTGAGCCTCTACCTCCTATGAGGGGCGACAGGATATTGGGGTTGGGAGAGTCTGTGCAGCAGACATTTGTCAACACCGCTCACTGAAGGTGTATGGCATGGTTCAGGCCATTTAACCCTTGTAACACCCTGTGAGTTGAGGCTACTGCCCTTGTTCTCCAAGGAAAAACCTCAGGCTTAAAACGCATGGACTTGCTTGTGGTAAGATGCTTGCTCCGCCAGAACGTGTGGGCGGACACCCTGAATGCAGGGTTTCTGGCTGCACAGCCAGGGCTCCCATCTTTTCACACCATCTTTCCCATTGTGGACGCCACCTGCTCTCAAGATCGGTGGTCCAATTAGCTGCACGGTAACCAGTAAGTGATTTGGATAGAAAATGCTTCTATAGAGGTTAGTTTTCCCTGTCTGGGGCCCATGTTGCTTGTTTCTGGTTTAAAGAAAGTAACACAAGCCCTCTTTCTCCATCCTGTCCCTTTTGGGGTCCAAGAAGAACATCTGGGGACCTGAGGACCTGCATGTGAATTTTATTTCTCTACATCAGTGGAACATCTTCATCCATGGGTGAAATTGCAAACAGGCTCAACAATGTAATTATGCAGCATTCATGTGTAAATGAGTACGTTCGATTTCATTTTACTTATTTATTTATGCCACTGTTCTCTCATTTTAAAATTAATTTCCTCCTGGCCAGGACTCTGGACACTTCGATGTCAAAGGGGTATTGTGGCCAGGACAGCCTCAGGAACAGGGCTGGGCCAGGGCCTGGGGAACACAGCCATCCCCAGGCAGCCTGGCATCCAGATCAGGAGGGACATTGGTCTTGGCAGAGCAGCCTGGTGGAGAAAGGAGATCACCTGGGGAAGCCTGAGAGAGACTCAAGGGTCCTGTCCCACACGCTCCCAGATAGCTGTTGCCCACAACTTCTGATGTGCCAGCCTTGTCCAGAGATGTCACTTTCTGTGTGCCTTTCTTTCCAACACTGTGCATCTGCTTGCAGAGAGATGCCCTCCTTGGTTCTGCTGGGGTGGTCTGGAATGGCAGAACTTGCAGAACACAAAGGATTTGTCGTGTTTTCAGTGGACGACTTTGCGCCCTGGGGTAGAGGAATCCAGGGATAAAGACAAAACCCAGGGCCCCAGAGGCCACTGCAGGTACAGGACCTGGGACAGCTGTTGGGGTCCAGGGCTCCCCCAGGGTGGCAGGCCTTTTCCTCCCATTTCCTTCCAGCCCAGCAAATGAGCAGGGGGAAGACAACACTTTTGCAGAGAGCATCCTCTGAGCTGGATGCTGTAGTGGCATTTTGTAGTTACCGGTAGGTACACTTTCAAAGACAAAGGAGAAAATGTGCCCCTCTTAATAGTGGTTGCTTTATAAATAATATGTTATATGTAATGGCAGGTCGAGGATGTAAATAGCTTATAGGAAATGATGTCTGCCATGTACCTGCATTTGAAAGTCTTTAAACCATCCCACAAGGTGAATATTATTATCACCATTTTACAAAGAGAAAACAGAGTTTCAGATAAAAGGAGTACCTTGTTCAAAACTGCAGCAGTTAGGAAGTGGTAGAGCCAAGATTCGAACTCAGTTCTGGAAATCTTCAGTTGGGTGGCACGCTCCTGTGCCAGGCCAAGACCTGAGAGATCGTGAGTGGATCCACAATATTCACAGACAGGCATGGGGAAGTAGGAACCCACATAGGGTCTTGCAATGAGGACACAGTGGGGCTGAGACCAGAAGCCAGTCACTGGGCCCCAGAGACTAGGCTTGAGCAGAGCTGTAGATGTGAATGTCAGTAAAAAACATTCAATGACCAGTATGTGGCTGCACCAATGTATGCGTCTCCTACGTGGCAGTGAGTGAAAGAAGCCAGAAGGAAGGCAAGCTGCCAGATTTCGTAGCTTGATCAAGTAGGCACACCAAAGTAGTGTTTAGGGACGCTTAGTAAAGTTACGCAGAAAGGCAAGGAAGCAATTCCAATGAGCGTCAGGCTAGTGGTTAACTCTGGCGGGGAAGGTAGGGCACTGGGAGAGGATTCAAGGTTGGGAGTGGTTCCGAGAGACCTTAAGCACTCCATTTCCTGCCCCAGGTGGTGAGTTAATGAGTGTTTGCTTTCTGATAAGTCATTGAGCTGTGTGTCGTCTATTTTGTGCCCTTTTCTATATGCATGTAACATTTCACAATAAAATTGGTTTAAAAAAGAGAGTAAAGGAAACATGTCATTTTGCAGAAGAAAGGACCTCCCCTGGAATTCTACCCGCTGGAGCGGGCTGTCCCTGTGGATCCGGAGAACCTTCTGCTGTCTTCTCTTTAGGTACCTACCTTTCCTCCACAAACTGCTGTTGGCGGCACTTGGTTTCAGGTCCACGTTCCTAGCACCTGCTTGAACGGGAGGTGCAGCACCCTCCCCCGCAGGTGCCCACCTGGGTGGTGGGGGGCAAGCTCCTCTCCACCGCACTCTCTGGTAATCATGCCAGTCAAAGGCCAGTGTGGTTCTCCATTGTCCTTCCTCATCAAAGCTGCTCTGGCTGAGAACCCCAAGAAAGAGGAGGCCCCTCAGTGGGTGAGAGCAGAGGGGGCCCTTCGCCTTCCTTGGCTACCTGCTGGCACCTGCGTCAGAAGCCCAGTCCTCAGGAGCAAGTGCTCAGCTGCCCACCACGAGGCATTTCAGCCCACACCTGGCCAGCTGGCACATGAAAGGACTCAGGCAGATCCGCCCCTGGCCACTTCTCAGGGCCTCCATAGAATAATTACACCACCCTCCCAAGGCGGTTGCCTGGTTTCAAAGCAATGACATGGGAAAATCACGTGGCATCATGCTTGCACGGAGAGGGCATAACCACGCGGCTTCCTTGCCCAGGGACTGCCTTCCCTTGGTGGGGACCTAGAGTGTCTGAATCCAAATCTGACCATGCTTCTCTCTGGCTTAACATTCTTCAGATATCCTCCAAACCCACATGGGGTCAGATAACCCTCCTTCAGTTCCCATGGCCCTAGGGCTTGCCCCAGTAATGGTGCTCAACCTTGCCCTGTCCTCCTACTAGGCTGAGAGCCCCTGAAGCGCCTGGACCTGGCTTAGCTCTACATTCCAGGTGCTCTAGCACCAGCCAAAGCCTGGACAGAGCAGAAGAATGGTTCATGAGTCTCCATAAAGGAGCCCTGGAGACCTAGAAGCCCGAGTGAGTTGAAGGCAGCTGAGCAGTTGTCCAGAGCCTCCCGAATCCGCAGTTCAATGTCTGCGTCTGCAGACTATGTGGATACAGCTCACTTCAAACACTAGCCACGTTGTTGAGTTCGAATGGAGTGCCAGTCAATCAAACGCTGAAATACACCTGTGGGACTCACAATTTAAGGAAAGCCTACAATGAGTTAGTTTTCCAGGGGAGTAAAGTGTTCTTTTGTAATGCAACAAAGGCCATTTAGTTTTGTTTTTTTCTTATATAAATTCAAATATTGGACTTTGGGTGCTTGGCTTCCCCAGAAAGCAGATTCTGGGTCAGCGATTAGTATGCAGGACATTTAATAGAATATTCTTGAAGTTAACATGGGGAGGGGGGGAGATAGGAGGAAGCAGGAGAGGGCAGACGGAGAAGCTGAGCTTTGATGCAGTCTCAATGGGGTCTCCAAGGCCCACAGGGAGTGTGCAGCTGGACTCCGTTTCAGAGTTGCGCCCACGTGGGGTGAGATATTTAGATCCCTGCCAGTCAATGGTGATGTCCACCACCTTTCAAGGGTGTGACCTTGAAGGAGGCAATCTTTGTAGGGACATAGAGGGCTGACTAGTGGCACATCTCCCAGCAGCCTGGGGAGTAAGTCCTTTGTTCTCGAAGGGGACTCTGCGCTCCTCAGTATCCACCACATCCCATCACATAAAACTTTTACAAAGAAAATAAGGGAACTGCCATTTCTTGAGGGCCCACTATGTGCTAAGCTCTGTGCTGGGTGGTTTATATCCATGCTCTCTGAAAACCCTCACAATGGCTTTACAAGGTGGGTGCTATTATACCCATTTTCCACATGAGAAAAGACGAGAAAGAGGTGAGTCATCAGGAGAGTGTCAGAACTTCACTCCCCAGCCTCCTGCTGTGGGACCCTACTGGGCATACTCACACTCTGTCTGTCTGTCCTCTCCACCCCCTCCCCCACCTTATACTGTGACTAGCCATAAGCCTGCAGCTTGCTTGTCCAGAGACTGTGTCCTATCTGGATCATGCACTCAAGTGTGCTGGTGAACGAGAGGTCGAGCCTGGGTTGAGGCCCTGTGAAGCTGACCACAGGGGTCCAGGGCAGGGCAAGGCCAGGCTCCTGGGCAAGGGAAGGCTGTGTTACAGACCGGTTCCTTGGGTGGGATCAGGGTCAGATGGGCAGAGTTAGGCTCCTCTGGAAACTGCCCCATGCAAGGGCCAACTTGCAGACCTGAAGGTGGCAGACACACTGGCCTGTGAGTACAGACATTTGACAGACACCGGGCACTTAAACTGTCCCAGGAGCAGTGCTTGCCATTGGAGACTGGGGAAGTCAGGCGTCCTCCTGTCGAAGGGGCTTCTGGGCTAGTAGAAGTAATGACAAAAAGCAAACAACCTCAAATCGCTGCGACAAATGCTCTGAAAATGAAACAACTGTCATATGTCTAGAGGCTCCCCTGTCTGCCACCAGTTGAGATGCCTGGAGTCATTATGGTCCATGCTCACTAGTGACCCTGCTGAGCAGATCTCTTCAAGCCCACTTTTACAGAGAAGGCGAATAAGGTCTAAGGTTGCTCAAGCCACTAACCATGGAGGGTCAGGACTGGAATAAGATCGCTCTGACTCTCTTCTTTCCTCCCAACTTTGGGCCCTAATTGAAGATCCCCAAAGTGCCTTACCTATAGCTGATCTTGGCTATGATCTTGGGAAAGACCAGAGATCTCATGTTGAGGGGAGTGACTGGGGAAAGAAGATGGTTCTGGCCAGATGACTGACGGTAGGGAAGCAGAAGCTGAGGTCCACTCTCACATGGCTGAGGTTGCCTTTAGCCTTTAACCAAGGCCACTCATCCTTCATGGGAGTTGGAATGTCAGGGGAGCATGGAATGTGTCAGTGCTGAGCTGCTAGAGAAGGGAAGGTTTTGCTGCTGAGATGCTCAGTTGGAAGAATGCATAAGAGGCCGACATGAGAATGAAACGCAGGCACCAACTTTTTTGTGGGGAGTGCAGTTCTATTGCAGGAAGTGCAGTTCTATTGTGGGGAGCATCCTTCTGCTTCTACTCTTCTTGTGCTCCCCGTTTTGTGCTTCCCTTCTGCTCTCCAGGGAACAGTATGGCTCCACACATATCAAAGTACAGTAGTGGCATTCAGCCACACATGCATAATACAATAAGCTGAAGTATGTTTACATATTTTAGGCGCAAGTCCCTACTTCACTAATGTAACATTCTAGATCTGGAGTCCTATTCCTAGCTGGGAGCCCGGATCACAGCCAGACATGAGACCCTTCACCCTGGACCCACACTCCACCCCTACAGGGTCGAAGCACAGGATCTGGACCGGAGGGTGCTACCTTGGGCCCACAATCTACTTCCTAAGCTGGCTTAGCCCCACGGGGCTTCAATCCCAGGGTAGTCTTTACCCGCCGTCCCTCTGGGCTGCTCAGCACACCAAGGGCATTGTGACACGGCAACTTGTGCTTGTGCCCGTGTCAACGATAGCCTCCATCATTTTACTACCTGTTCCATGGTACAGGCCGTCTGGGTACCAGGTGTCCTCAGGGATGGGAGCCTGACCCTCTACATAGGGACTCAATATGTCTCCCATCCCAGCAGGCTCCTCCAGGAGCTCTGCTTGAAACTGCACTGGTCCCATTAGGGAGTGTAGTTGACCTGACAGGGGGCTCACAGAGAACTTACACCCACTGCTCCAAGTAAGCCCCCCATTTTGTCAGCGTAGGGGTCTGTGCAATTCCCATATAGGGAGCCACAGAATGTCGAATCAGACAGAGGGCAGGAGTCTGTGTGACTTATCTCCAGACAAGGGCATGGGTTCCTCGAAAAGGAGCTGGGGTGGGTTCCCCAACACCAGCTCCTTGGCAAGTTGAGAATAGAGTCTGGCTGTGTCTCTGCTGGAGGCTGTTATTCCCTCATCTGCTCAGCCTCTCAGGGCTGGACTGGCACCTTCAGCTGCTCCCCAGGGTCTCCTGATCAGAGTCATTTTCTCTCTGCTGCTAGGGCATGACGAGTGTTTCCCCGGATACTGCCTTCTTTGGGCAATTTCTTCTCCCTGGAACACACTCCTCTTCCACGCCGTCCTTCAAGGTCCTTTCCTCCTTCAAGGCCCAGTCCAGCTTTTCTCTTTCATGAAGTGATCTTTGACAATTCCGGTCCAGCTGCCTCTTCTTAAACTTCATACCTCGTCTTAGGCAATTTGCCAAGTCCTTTTATGGCAAGGACCAGAGAAGCACTCAGGGCAGCTCTAGAAATTCGGGTAGCTGTAACACTGCAGAGCAGGGTCACTCACACAGAGAGGGACCGGCCTCTGGGTGCCAGGTGTTATTTTGGGCCTGGAAACAAACTGATGGAAACGTACCCTTTTCCTGTATTCACGCAGCTGACATTCCAGGGAACTTGAACTGGGGATAAGCCTGGCCTCTTTCTCACAGCTTCTTCTGCATCTCAATCTGACCACTTTCTGTCGAGGCCAACTTCCCCACTGGGCATGGTGGGCCAAGTGCTGAGGGCCTATATTCTTTTAGAGGCCCATGAACATGTTTTAATTTCTTCTGAAATCAGCAAAAACAATGAATATAACAATAGCAAATATATAATGTATTCATCTTTACACTAAAGTAGTTGTAAAATATAATTAAATTATTTTATATGAAACGTCACGAATTTATGTGTCGTTCTTGCTCAAGGGCCATGCTAATCTTCTCTGTATCATTCCAATATAGTATATGTGCCACCAAAGCGAGCAAAAAATTTTTTTTCTAACGGAGGAAGGAGCCCACAAAGGCAAAAGTACCTCAGGGCCATAAGAGTCATGATGTGGTCAGGACCAAAACATCATCTCTCCCTGGGTTGCTGTAGTCACCTGCTCATGGGTCACGCTGCCTTCACTCTGGCCTTGCCCCCTCCCCCACTACAGTCTATCCTTCATGAAGCAGTCAGAATGATCCTTTGAAAATGTAAGTCTGATCGTGTTACTGAAAACCGTCTAAGGGCTTCCAGTCTCACTCATGAGTCACATGATCTTTCTGATGTCAGCATCCTCTCTGTCCTCCCCATTAGCCATTTCCAGCTACATTGCCATCCCTACTGTTTCTGGAATGCTCTGTTTGTGTCCTGCCTCAGGGCCTTTGCACTTGCTGTTCTCTGCTTGAGAAGATCTTCCTCTGTCTCTGCACGGTTCCTCCCTATTCGCTTCCGGCCCCACAGGCAGAGCCTTTGGGAATGGCTCCCCCTGCAGGTCATCTAGCAGAGAGGGCTTGCCCATCATTTCATGAAGGACCTGCTCCCATCTCTCACTCCCTCTATCCCCTGCTTTATTCTTCTTCAAAATACCAAAGAGGACAAGATACGTTACAGACCCATATGGTTGCGTGGGGTTGACTGTCTCATGCAGTAGGGCTCAGCTCCACGGGAAATGGGCTTTGTTTCACTCATCGTTGTATCACCTGTACCTGAATCAAAGCCCAGACAAGTGGGTACTCAATGAAGAGCAGGGACTGTGTGAAAGGGTGATAGGGTTGGGCCTCTCTGCATGTCCCCGCCACTCACTCTCTTCACCTGCCAGCCTCCTGTGTCACATAGACCCCCTGTGACTCTTCCACATTACAGAGACCCTGATGGCCCAGCCCGGACCCTCCCACTTTCAGTCCCTGGCCCTCCGCTGCCTGGCCTTTCCTGTCTGCATGATTCCTTTCAAATTCTTCAGAGGGACACTGGACTTTCAGGGATCCTGACCCCAGGCTCATGGGAGTCAGCTGCCAGGGGCTCAGTTGGCAGGGCAGGTTGGCCAGGTGGTTCATGTCTGTGGCCCTGGCCAGGGAGAGCACCAGCAGCATTCACACTGTTTGTGGGCTCATGATTCAATATACTCTCATATCTTTTTCCTAGTTGATTGTGAGCTCCCGAAGATGGGACATTGTCTCTCATCTTGCTGTGATATTTTCAGAGCGCTGAGCCCAGAGCTGGAGACACACACGCAAGATTTGGATCACAGATCTGAATTAGACTCCGTTCCTGTCCTCCAGTCACTCACTATCTAATGTGGGAATCATACCATTAAAATGATGTGCGAAGGGAGACATGAAGAGTCTTCCTGATTTTCTCATTAAAAAATAATTTCAAACTTAAAGAAAAGTTGCAAAATAGTACAATTTCTGATATCCTTCACTCAGATTCCTTAAAATGTTAACATTTTACTACATTTGCTTTTTCTCTCCTCTCTTTCCCCATATCTATCTATATCTATCTATCTATCTATCTATCTATCTATCTATCTATCTATCTATCTATCATCTATTGTCTATCTATCATCTATCTATCCATCTATCATCAATCTATCTACCTATCTATCTATGATCTATCATCTATTCATTTATCCATCTACATCTATCTACCTATCAATAATTTTTAAAAACTGTTTCAGAGTAAGTTGCAGATATGATGCTTTGTCACCTTTAAGTATTTTAGTATTTCTCCAAAGCAGGGGAATTCTTTGACATAACACAGTACGTGATCAACACCAGGAAACTGGGGGAGCAGCATGGGCAGGCCTGGGGATGTGGAGCTGGGTAGTATGTATGGAAGTCTGTGCAGTGCTTTTGTGCTGAGCGCCTGGGAGGAGTAGTGGACATCAGGCGACCGAGAGCTCTCAGTCCATGGGAAAATCAAGTCGCCCTGCTCACTAAGAAGTTCAGTAAGAACAGAATGTACTCAGGGAGACCAAGGAACAAGGAGTGGAAGGGCAGGGAAGGAATGGAAAAAGTAAGTGTCTGGCATGTGCCTGGCCTGTTTTGTAACCGCAACAAAGTCTCCTGATGAGTCACCACCCTTCTCAGAGGACCTGCTCCTTCCGCGTCCACCTCCTTGTCTCTTTTCTTGCTCCAGCCACTGGCGCTGTCCCCCACTCAAGTCGCTCTGTTCCTGGGCTGAGCACATGGACTTGGAATTATTCAGAACCAGGTTCAAATCCCACCTGGCTATTGTGTGGGCTTGGGCAAGTTACTTGATCTCTCTGAGCCTCAGTTTTGCTTCTTTAGAGTGGGAATGGCAGTTCATGCTTGCAGGTTATAGTGGGAGTTGGTGGGGATGGTAGGTGTTTCGCACAAAGCAGGCTCCCTTGCAAGTCTGGCTCTATCACTTGTAGCCACGCAAAATCTCTGTGTGGGTAGGGCCCCATGGTTCCCAGGTGCTTTTCTTCCTCCAGCTGTAAAGTGGGCCCTTGCTTGCCAGTGAGTGCTTCGAGAACGGGCCTGCATCTGACTCATCTGGACACTCTTGCGAGGGCACTTTGTAGGTGTTCAGTGGATGTTTGTGGAAGCCATAAGACAGGTAAACCCATGAGATAGCACCTAGCAAGTGGCAGATGCCTGGGAAGTCTGAGTGTCTTATGTGAGGCCTTTCAGCCATCCACAGTTAAGATCCACAGCATCTGCTCAGAGGCAGGTAAGCTGGTCAGTGAGCTCACCGGGTGAAACTGATGGGTGCTCATGATAGGTCAGCCTCCCCTCCTGAGAGTGTGCTCCCTTTGGGTGGAGAAGACTCCTGCAGATAGAATTGCTGAGGCTAAGGAGGGGAGAGGTGGGAGCTGCAGCCAGGGCACCTACTTGGGGTGCTTAAGGAGCTGGTAGGCAGGACCACTGAGGCAAACCATGCCAGATACTGTGTACCCAGATGCAGTGTGGGGACCTGGGCAATGAATTGCATAAAGGAGAATGTGGGCTTGTTGGTGAGAGGGCTCAGGCTTCAGCCCTCAATCCTGCTGGGGCCTTTCCTCTGCCCCCAGGTAACCCAACACCTGGCCATCCTCCTGCAGGCCTGCACACCACCTGCCTCTCTTGGCTGCTCCAAGAGTTTTGTAAAGGTGTTGTAAATTGCTCTATGATGTTCTGGAGCCAAACCATGTCCCTGGCCCATGGCCCACCCCCCGGGGCTTGGCATCAGCTGCGCTGTCCCTGGAAGACACTTTGCCTTTGAGGGTTTAGAGTTTTGAAGGCTTTGATTTGGAGGGCTGGGTCAGCGGCATCTTCACCTGACTGGCATTGAGGAAGTGCCTGCCTAAGGGTCAACCAGAATCAAGGTGGTCAAAAGGACACAGCCTTGGGCTGCTCACTTCCAGGCCCTAGCCACCCAAAGATACTTTTGAGATGAGCAATGTAGAGGTTAGCTAAGAACGTGTGCTTTGGAGCTAGACAGCCTGGGTGCCACTTACTAGTTGTGTGAACTTGGGTAACAGGGCCTCTTTGTAGCTCAGTTTTCTCATTTGTAAAAGGGGAGTGATGTTGTGAAGGTTAAGGAGCTAATGCAGATAAACTGCTCAGAGCAGCCCCAACTCATGAGCGCTCTACAAAAAGGAATCATTTCAATCAAGGTTTCAGAAATACCGCAGATCCCTTCCTAGGGGTGGAATGAGGCTAGCCTTCCCTTTCCTGACCCTGCAGCCCTTTGAGGTCTAGCCCCTATCCACCCTGCAGCCTCACCTCCAACTTCTCTCTTCCCTCCGCTGCAGCCACACTGGCTGCTTGTGTTCCCCTGAGCATTCTTAGGCCTCCCGCCACCACAGGTTGCCTCCTCCACCTAGGCAGAGACCAGTCAGGGGACTCTGCTGTCCTCACTATTTATATGTGGAATTGTTTCTCCCTTGTTCCAACTTAGAATTCTTTGGATTGTAAGTGATAGAAACTGCAATTTAAACTTGTTCAAGCCAATGGAAAAAGAAAGAAAGAAAGAAAGAAAGAAAGAAAGAAAGAAAGAAAGAAAGAAAGAAAGAAAGAAAGAAAGAAAGAAAGAAAGAAAGAAAGAATGTTGGTTGGACGAATGAGTTATGTCAAAGAATTCCCCTGCTTTGGGGAAATGCTAAAATACTTAAAGGTGACAAAGCATCATATCTGCAACTTACTCTGAAACAGTTTTTAAAAATTATTGATAGGTAGATAGATATAGATGGATAAATGAATAGATGATAGATCATAGATAGATAGGTAGATAGATTGATGATAGATGGATAGATAGATGATAGATAGACAATAGATGATAGATATAGATAGATAGATAGATAGATAGATAGATAGATAGATAGAGATGGGGAAAGAGAGGAGAGAAAAAGCAAATGTAGTAAAATGTTACTACAGGCTCTAAGAAGACCCATAGTGAAGAGACTCTTTCACTTTGCTTTATCTAAAATTTCCCACATTTATTCCCTCCTTCCTACCCACCATTGGCAATTCATGGACACCAGTGCACCATGGAAAACATTTTTGGAATTGCTGCTTTAATTAGAAAAATCTGAGTTAGAAGCCATCAAATCAAGAGAGTCAGATATCTGCTTGGGAAGAGGGGAGGGGAATGGGAGCCCCAGCACAGAGGTGAGAAAGAGGCTTCTCTGCAAGGGTCTGAACTGCCTCCTTGGACCTGGGATGTCACTCTGTGGGCAGCGATGCCCAGTAGGAGCTTCCGTGGCGTGTGATAAGGACAAATTCCTATTGGAAGGACCAGAGGGAGGCTTCACAAAGCCCCCTTGATCACAGGGACATATCCCTTCCAGCTTTTCCGAGATCCAGCTCCCCACGCCAGCAGTGGCTCTCTTCCCTCCTGGTGACGTCACCACATCACTGTGGCTCCCTTGAACACTTCTGCACCATACCTGCTGTGCTCTGGGTTAATACATGTGTAAGCAGGTTTTTCTTCACTGATGAAAGGAAGAGGGAAGGAAAGGGAAGAGTGTGAGCCTAAGCCTGGCCTTGGATAGCATTCCTGGTTCCTTGGGGTTGCCAGCAGGAACTAGCTGTGGTCATCCAGGCTGAGGGACAGCTGGCCATTCCCGGTGGTATCATAGGTGGAGCCTCTCAGGGACCAGAGGGAGAAGAGAAAGTGTGAAGACTGAGGCTGATTTTCTGATATGACCCTGAGGCGGAGCCACAAGCTACATGGGGACAGGCACAAGGGAGCTGGTCAGGGGCAACGTTGCCCAGCTTGGTCTGCGCCAAGGGAGACATTGAAGGAAACACCAGCTGATCAGTGCTGGTGACATGTGGGGAAGGAACAGAGTCTACTATGAGGCATTGAGTTCTGCCCATAACTCACAGTCTACTTAGGGAGGCCTGTGAAAGTGAGACTCAGGGCTGTGAGGGTGAACGGGCTGTGTCTTGAAAAGGGGTGGAGCTGTGAGGGGTTATGAGAAGGAGTTTGGAGAAGGAAGGGGATAACCCTGGGCAGCTTCAAGGAGGAGGTGGGCCTGCGTGAGTGGAGAAGGGTGGGTGAATGTGCCCAGGCCATAGTAGGCTGAAATACCAAAGGCTGGCCTTCTGACCAGATGTTCTCATTCCTGACAGCACTGGAGCCAGCTCCGAGATGGCGGAGACTGTGACCTGTAGAACAAGGGACCTGCACAGAGGAGAGGTCTTAAGTATCTGGGATCCCTGGTGAGTTATCCTTAACAAAGACTGGCCTCTGAGCACTGAAATAAAAGTCAACAGTGCTGATCAGAGAGGAGAGCACAGTCTTTTGAAGAGGACACACAGCTCCGGAGTAGCCAGGCTCTGCTGAGCCCTGACCAAAAGTCACAACTTGTCTGTGACAGACACTGCCGGTTGTTTGCCCAGCCTCTATCCACCACCACTTCTCCTTGCCTTCCTCTATTACAAAGGTCAGAAAATAAAATTGCTCAATTGTTCGGTCTCCCTTGCTGCTAGAGTGTACACATGACAGGGTTCTGGATACCAGCATATAAGCAAAATTCTCTAGGGAAGGGCGAAGTTTTGCCAGGAGGAAATTTTTTGGCCCTTTTGCTCTTCCCTTTTTCTTTCGGACTGGAATGCCACTGTGAGTCTTGGAGGGGCAGCAGCCATCTTATCACCCTGAGTCAACAAACGTAAAAGAAGAAGCTTTTAAAGTATTTGAAGTTAGATGTATTCTTATCTGCTACAACATCTAAAGAAGGATTTTTTTTCCGTCATAGCCACTCAGAAAGGGAGTGTCACAGAGGCCAGCCCTGGCAGTGCCCAGGCCAGCAGTGCCTGCAAGAGGGAAACTTGATCACCAACACACTTTCAGAATTCTGGACCCATTGGCAGCACTGCTCCGTTTTCCAGCTCTCTTTGTTCCACATCCACGCTTTCTGAGCAACTCACGAATGGGTGCTGGTTTTCTGATGAAAGCCTACTTTGGAGGAGAAGGTGTCAATCACAAGCCAGGGGTGGTTGTCACATCTTGTACCAGGACTGCTCATTATAAACGAATGCATCGGCCTGAAGATTTATACATGTGAGTCTACCCTGAGAGGTGGAGCTGCAACTGGAGAGTCCCTTAAATCAGATTTCCCAACCTTTGGACTGTGAGACACTTACCCTGTGAGCCTGGGAACTACAGATATGCAATACATGCTGAATGAATGAGGGAATAAACTGCGCCTCATGCCCCGCCCCTCTCCCCACTGGAGCTAGGTTCCTGAGAGCAAGATCTGCACGCTTCATCCCCAAGTGCCTGGCTCAGGGCCTGGCGCCTGCAGGAGGTTCTCAAGTGCATGTCGAGGATCAGTGGCTGAGGGACAGCGAGGCTTACGGGGGTTGGAGGGTGGGAGGGGAGGCGCCCGGAGGACAGAAGTCCAGATGTTCCTCTCCACTGCTCCTAGACCCCTTAGCTGACCCCAGGTTCCCTGGGACTTTCAGCCCATTTCCACAAGGTGCTGAAGGGACGCATATCTCCCAGACCTCTGAGTCTCTGGCACAGCCCTGGGGCTGTGGTCAGGGGCTGCACATGGGTTTCCCACACTGGAGTCGCGTTTTGAATCTGCTTTGCCTTTGCCAGTCTTTGTCTCAGAGGGTTTCCAAGTTCAGTTTGGTTACTCGTCACACAAGGATTTCTCAAGCTTTCCGTGTGGGTCAAGATCTGACCTCATTAGGGTTCGGGTCCAGGTTTGGGCCAGGGGCAGATTTGGCCTCCTGGATAAGGTTAAGGTTTAGATTCAGGTGTCAGAGCCAGGGCCGGAGGGTCAGCTACAAAATTTTGGGTCATGTTTTTGTCCATCTCATGGGATGCAGAGTTTGGAGTCAGAATTTTACAGGACTTGAGTGCTCACCACTGAGCAGCTCTGCAGTGACCCTCTCTGTCCTCCTCTAACCTTCCCCTCCTCTCCCTCCCCTTGGCACCCACCGCACTTGCTCAGTAGAAGCTGATGGGCTCTTGTGAGTTATTCCCAGATGTGTCTAGTCTATTCTGTGGTTGCATCAATGTCCTGTAGGCAGGGCCTTCCACTGACTGGGCTTCCTCTCTCCTTCGGGCCCTCAGGAGGCTTGTAGTAAATGCTGACTGTGTGAATAAAGGGAATAATATCAGCATCTCTAGGGCAACATGTTCCCTCTGTTGGGAACTTTTTAGTTCAGGTTAATCTAATTATTTTCAAAGTTTTTATTGATTGTGGTGGATGTTAGGAAATTCAGGATATTTTAGCTGCTTATAGGTATCCATCCTTCATCCATCCATCCAACCCAGAAACACTTTTTGATGTCTGCTGTGTTGTGGGACTTTACTGAGCCCACTGGAGATGAAGGAGACATTGAGACAGTCTTCAAAGGGCTCAGCTAATAGATGGAATCAGAATAGTGAGCAGATGATGGGAGGAGCCCAAGTTCTGTGGGGTCCAGAGGAAGATAACCCAGCCCAGCCTAGAGACATCTAAGGAGGTCTCCTGAGGATGAAGCTTGAGTGTTGAAAGATGAGCAAGCCGTCACCTGTCAAAGAAGAAGAGATGAGCATTCCCGTGAGAAGGAACAGGATGTGCAGAGAGGCCTGTGGCAAGAGAGTATGAGACAGCCTTTGAGGAAGTCTGCAGAGGGAGCACAGGAAGGCAAGGTAGCCGTGGGGTTGCTGGGAAGATAAAAGCCCTTGGAGGACTTTATCCTGAAAACTTGGGGAGCCATGAAAGGATTTTGAGCAAAGGATCAACCTGATGCGAGTTATGTTCTAGAATAATCATCTTGGAAACTTGTGGAGGGTGGGTGGGCTTGAGCCTTGGCACTCCTATGGAAAGACTAGGGATGGCAAGAGGAAGGCACCACTGAAGATTCAATAAACAGCAGCACCGACCCCAAAGTCCTGCAGGATGTGAGGTTCTCAAAGTCAGTAGGGAAAAGCCAGTCAGCAGGGAAAGCCAGGGAGGTTGGGAGGGCACACGTGTAGGTGACTCAGAGATCCACCCAGTCAATGGCTCTAGAGGGCTGTGTTGTGCAAACCTGCAGCTTTAGCCAGAAGGCCAGGAACAGTGCTGGTGCACGACAACCTGGCTGTGTGCACCTGCCTCCTGTAGAACAGGCCACTGGTCCCTGGTTCTCATGCTCCCAGCCCTTCCTTGACCTGCAGAGCAGCCACAGATGAATGGGAATGTCATCAGAGGTAGGTCCCATCAGAGCCAAGTCTCCGAGGGCCGTGTGACCCCAGGATTAGAAGCTGGCTTGGGGCACAGCGGAGGCTCTGGGCGTGCAGACAGTTGTTTCTGGAGCCCATCAAGCTGCTACATTGAGAATGGCCTCTGCTCCACATTCCCTTTGTTTAGGTTGATGACTGAAGCAGCTGAGAAGTAACTGAGACAGGAGGGTGACAGAGAAGCCTGAGGGCTGGTTCTGGGGCTTCTCCCCCCTCTGGAAAGAGGGAACATGTTGTACGTGCATGACCTCAACCAGGAAACCTGAGGCTTGTTGATCTTGAGTGCCTGCCGGAATCTTGGCCCTGGTTCTGGGCTCACTCCCCAGGGTATGCGTTGTCTAGCCTGCGAACACTTGATCTTGAGGCTGGTGGAGGAGGGAGACAAGGCTGGGGTGCATGTGGGACTCTGGGTGAAGTGGCTTCCTCTGCCATGATGTCCAGCCAACAAGGCAGAGCCTCCTGAGGGATACCTGGAAACTGCTCAGCGGCTCGGCTCCCAGCCACTGCCTCTCTCTGCTCTCTGCTCAAGCCTAGGGTTGTTTTTGTTTGTTTGTTTTTAATTATTGAGCATCTACTGGACACCAAACCTTGCACAGAGTGCAGAGTGCAGTCTCATTTCATTCTCAGTGCAGTTCCACAAGGGTTCGGCCCAATTTTACAGAGGAAGGAATGAAAGGTCAGCGAGAATCAGTGAGTAAAGGAGGCAAGGATGCAAACCAGGCTATGAGCGAGACCCAGAGCTTGGCATTGTTTCTTAGAACACCTTTCCTATGTCACAGAGGAGAAGCCTGAGAAGTTCTCACATTCACTGTCTTGACCTGTGTTCACCCAAGCAGAGCCTGAGGCCTTATTAGTGAGCATGACCCCAGAGAATGAAGTGATGGTTGGGGGGAAGACCGGGGAGGAATGGAGAACTGATGTGGGGTGAGACTCATGGCAGACCTTGGGCCCTGGCTCTGAGGACTTGCGCATACTCTCTGGGGGAGAAAGGAGGAAAATTTACCCTCATATTCCTGATCTTCACCCTTTCGGGTTGCTACTGTGTGGCCCTCAGGCCAGGTATGCTCATGGGGCAAGACACAGAGTTGGTTCCCGAAGAGGTACAGAGGTGACTGAAGCAGGAGGCAGGTGAGGTCCAGAGGGTCTGACGTGCAAAGTGGCTGGCTGATGCATCCAGTCTCTTCAACACACAGTTGGGGACACTGAGTCTTAGAAAGGGGATGTGAAAGGTCATACATTGGTGGCTGAACCAGGACTTGGTCGAGATCATTTGCCTCCCAGACCAGGTGATTAAAATGGTGAGAAGCAGGAGGTGTCCTGATCCTCTGGGTATATGCAGAATCTCTCTCTCTCTCTCTCTGTGTGTGTGTGTGTGTTAGACAGAGAGAATACTTGGAGTGACATGTAGGTGGCCAGAAAATGGAGCATGGACACAGAGCTCTTTAGAAAGTTCTCAGGTATGTATTCCCCAGCATGAAAAAGATTGCTTCCACCCCCACCCACACCTCCAGCTCTGGGAGACCCCAACCCATAGGGTCCAGGCCCCTGTCTCAGTCTTAGGAGTGCTCTCAGGCAAGCCCAGCCCCAGCCAGTACAGTAACACCAGTCACTCCCAGAAGAAGAGGGGATAGTGGGACAGCACATGTCCTGGGCTGTGGAATTGTTCTCACTGTGCCTCAAGCAGCCCAGGGGCCCAGGCAAGGGAAGCATGATGAGTAACTGGGCTTTGGCATCCAAGTAAAACCCACCCCAAACCCCAGACCAAACCACCTCCTGAGTCTGCCAGCGGTAGTTGCCAGAATAATCAATACCCATTGTTCTCCTAGACAAATGTTCCCTCTGCACTTTCAACCATTGTGCTCTGGAGAATGGCTAGGTGTGGGCTTACAACATGTGGACAGACACAGCCTAATGGGATCTGTTCCCCAAACTGATTCATCCCACAGTCTTCCACAGCAGGGTCAAGGGGATGAAGGCAGCTACTGGCTGGATCAGGGCGGAGAGCTGGCCCCGGCCCAGGCAGACTCTAGTCCTTGAAAGTTGGCTGACCTTGGCTTTGGGTTCCTCGACTACTCAGTGAAGTATCATACATAGCCCTCACTGTCTCATAGGAAGGATACAAACATTCCTGGGAAAACATGTAGTAGGAGTGAAATTCAAAGTGTTCCTACTACTTCTCCAGTTGTGTGGGGAGGAATCAGGAATTAGGCAAAGAGTATAGGCGTCACAGTCAACAAGCCTGGGTTCCCACACTGGCCTCCCGCATACCAAGCATGTTATCTGTCTAAGCTTCAGTTTCCTCATATGTAAAATGGAGCAAGTGAAGCTAGCCTGTAAGATTGGAGGCTTGGAAGGTGTGCATGCTTAGCTCTCAGCAAAGTATCAGGTACCCGTGGGAACTGTGATGCTGCCGCAGCAACTGGTCGCTCACAGAGGATCAAGGGCAAGGTGGCTGACGAGGTCAGGACAAGCATCATGAGCAGAGCAGGGATCACATCCTCTCTGTGCTTAAAGGCCAATGTCAAGACACATCTCTTCCATGAGTCCTCTTGAGTTCATCTAGCCCTTAAATCCGGCCCTCCTCTGTCATCTAGTCCCCTCTTTAACTCTTAAACACTGCAAGAGGTATTTGTTATTGGGGTTGGCAGAGGACTGCACAACACACTTACCAACTTCTTATTTGAGAGTAAGTCACGTTTTTTGAGTATTGGCAGGAGGAGTTAAGCCACCCACTGAGGAAACTGAAAGTGGCAGATGTTCCTTCCCCCATTCCTGGGCAAATGGACCCAGGCTTGGCCAAAAAGACACTCCCATTGAGTCAAGGAAGGCTTCCTGGACAAGGTGGTGTTTGAAATTAAAAAAAAAATTAAACTCAATTTTTAATGGACATTTTCAAACGACCACAAAAGTAAAGAAATATGAACTAAATCACTAAGGAATCAGGCAGAGTGGAGGGAGAGATGCCTGGTGGAGTTTGGGATTGTCAAGCCATGTAAGGCCTTGGGGCACCCAGAGGTAAAGGGTCTTGTAGAGTGTAGAGTGTGGGCAGAAACAGCATGGGGAGAGGAAGAGCTAGAGTAGTGGACACCTCTTGCGAGATGAGTTACTTAGGACAGAAGATAATTTTTCCCTTTCTTTGGATTTCCACCCCTTAATTTGGGGCAAAAAGAAAACATCTATATGTAGTAGATGAAGGAACTTGGTGTCTTTGGATTTCCCCAGCAACAGGTAGGTAAATAATTATTTTCAGTGTGGTGCAGTGAGTTCAAGGGTAAGGACTTGAATCTTTCAGGACTCATAGTTCTAGGCAAGGGATAGGAATCTGAGTCATTCCTGTAAAGTCTTCGTGCATAACACAGCCAGAGGACTTCACAGGAGCTGGGGCAGGTGACAAAACTAGGTAGAGCTGGGTATGACCCTGGATTTTATAGTCAGGGTTCCTAGGCAGTCATTTTTCTTCCTGGTATGTTTATACAACAGAGATGGTTATTGCTTGGATTTAAAAATATTTTATGGTTGGTTGTAATTTCTGACATTGGAAATGTCCCATGAGCGTCAAACTTCCTGAAGAGTAGAGGAGAAAATTCCCTAAGATGTCCATCACAACAGAAGTCACGATGCCAGGCTGTAGCCAACAACACCATGGACTTGGACAATGGACAATTTTACAATGCTCATTCATTCATTCATTCATTCATTCATTCATGGGTTTATTTGTTCTACTCCTTTGATTCTGATTTATGATGCTGTCTTGGTTCTGGTCGTTCTTCTGCCCTGACATGCAGGTCAGCCCAGACGAAGAGAAAAGATGAATAACCAAGGTGGAAAGTTCTGACATTCCTTAATTTCCTTGCCAGCTTGTCTTTCTCAGGCCAGGATTTAAATATCAGTGAGCAAGAAAATGCAAAAGACAATGCATATCTGAGCCTTGCTAGGACATGTGGGAAAATCACACATAGTCTCCTTGTGGATGGACTAGATGGAGAGAGAAAATGTCAGGCACTTAAGTGTCGCCACTGTCTAGCTGTATGTCCTTGACAAGTTACTTAACGTTGATGGCCCTCCACTTTTCCTCAGCCTGTAGAGTAAGGCTACCACCACTACATTCTAAATACTTATCACCTGACACAGCCTGTGGTACGCACACTACACATGTGATCTCACAACAACCATATGAAATTAGCATAGCCAGTCCTTTCTTTTCACAGAAAAGGAACCTGGGAAACTGGAGAGGTTAGTGCTTGTTTCTGGTCACAGAGCTGGTTAATGATCTAACTGGGATTTGAACCAAGGCAGTATGATTTCAGAGACTATGTTCACTTTACTTTCACAGGATTATTTTGAGGTGGAATAATCAAATTGATGTAAAGCACTCGGAGTAGTGCCTAGCACCTTGTAGATGCTCAGCACATGTTAGCCGTAAACTTCGTTACCTGATGATTGGGTGGAGACATAACTGAGTCATGGCCTCATGAAAGATCGACTAATGGCTAAAGGCAAATCTGAAGGCTATCTGTGTAAGTAGGCCATACATGTGCTTTGTCCTTGTCCCCTTCCTGACCTTTATATTTCACGACCGGGGTGAGATTATTATTTGCATGCCCATCAACTTTGTGTATGTCACAAAGCTGGTCGGCACTAGGAACATATAATGGATGATACAATGTAAATTCAATAAAATCTCAACAGGCAGTAATGATAAACCAAATCTAACAAGATTAAATTTGATATGGGTAAATATATGGTTCTGCCCTTACAGTTGAATTTAATAGCCTTTATGTAGCATCTGTTATAGACCGTATTCTTTATAAAATACTGGAAGTAAAAAGTTGGATAAGAAACAGTCCCTACTCTTGAAGACCTTCCCTTTATAAAGTGACTGTCCAAGTAAAATATATGTCCTTGACATTCTGTCTTCCTCATGTAGACCCACCTTGCCCACTATAGACCAATTGGATAGGCTTATTTCCTGCCCAGCCTCCACACCAGACTGAATTGGAGATTGATAGCTTAGCAGTGGCTCACAAGAAACACACTGAGGAATTTGGGTGATCTTTGTCATTCTTCTGGGCTGCCCAGCACATGGACTCCCTTCGTTTGGGGAAGAATTCATCAACATATGATTTTTGATGGAAAGTAACTTCATGCTCAAATTGTCCCATCTTTGGCTAGTGGGATCTAATTCAGACTCCTGGATTCTTTTGAACAAGGCCCTGGTAGTCTTTAAAATTAAAAAAGAAATGAAAAAATTTTTAAAGGATCTGAGAGACAGTGATGGATATAGAAAGACAAAGAAGATACAATACATGTATGAGAGTAATGTCTGAAGAAGAAAAGTAAAGCAATGGGACAGAATCAGTATTAAAATCTATTAGTCAAAGAAAAGTTTTCTGAAACAAAAAGACACTAAACAAAATATTGAAAGATGACACTGCATATCTAGGAAAACTGGCCCAGAAGGCCAACAATGAAACATACAGCAAAATTGTTAGATTTTAAAGGAAAAGTATTTTGGGTATCCAGGAAAAAAGATCAAGTCAGTCTAAGACTGCATTGTCCAATATGATAGTCATTAGACATTTTAATTAAATTAAAAAGTTAATTCCTCTTACATTTTAAGTGCTCAGCCAGCAACCACATGTAGTCGATGGCTATCATCTTGGACAGCATAGATTATATAATATTAGCATCATCACAGCAAGTTCTCTAAGGAAAGGAAACCAAGTTGGCCTCAGATATTTGTCAGAAGTATTTCATGCTAACAATAATAGATGAACATATTTAAGATATTGAAGGGAAGGTTATGTGAGCTAAGGATTTTATTTCTTGCCAAACTGACCTTCAGGTATAAAGAAAACAAACGGGAATTTGTAAGAACTCTGGGAATATAATTCACATGAACCCTGCCTGAGAAATCCTCTAGGAAATGGATTTCAGACAACCAAAATGACTTGAAATAAATCAGTACAAGGACTAATGGTGAGCATTAAATGTATGTTTATCTGTAGATTTAAGAAAACAGTCTGGAGGTTTCTTAAAAAATTAAAAATGGATATACCTTTTGACCTAGCAATTGAACTTCTGGGTATTTATTGAAAGAAAACCAAAACAATAATTGATAAAGATCTATGCACCCTTATGTTTATGGCAGCACAAATTACAATAGCCAAGATATGAAAGCAACCTAAATACCCATCAACAGATGATTAGATATAGAAATTATGGTTCATATATATAATGGAATATTACTCAGCCATTAAAAAAAATGAATCCACTATTTGTAATGACATGGATAGACCTAGAGGTTATCATGCTGAATGAAATAAGTCAGACAGAGAAAGATAAATACCATATGATTTCACTTACATGCAGAATCTAAGGAACAAAAAGAACAAACTAATCAAAAAAACAGACGCATAAATATAGAGGACAATCTGGTGATAGCTAGAGGGGAAGGGGTTGGGAAGCTGGGAGAATGGGGTGAAGGATTAAAGAACTATAGATTAGTGGTCAATAGATGGGCACAAGAATGGGGAGCATGACATAGGGCATGTAGTTAACATTAATGTAATGGCTAGGTGGAGAGGCAGAGGAGAGAAAGAGCAACTAGGGGAATCATTTTATAAATTATATAAATGTCTAACCAATATGGTACTGTATACTTGAAACTAATAATAAAATTAAAACAACAACAACAACAAAAGACTCAACGATAGTAATAAGGCAGCAGTCCCCAACCTTTTTGACACTCATAGGACTGGTGATCCTATGAGAATCTAATGCCTGATGATCTGAGGTGGAGCCGAGGTGGTGATGCTAGTGCTGGAGAGCGGTTGCAAATACAGATGAAGCTTCACTCACTGGCCCACTGCTCACCTCCTGCTGTGCAGCCCACTGCCTAACAGGCCATGGATCTGTACCGGTCTGCGGCCTAAGGGTTGGGGACCCCTGTTATAAGGGATACAGCATAGTATGTAACTTATTATTTTTTAAGCTTTTTCTTCTATGGTCATTTTCAAATATATATCAAAGTAGTAAGCAAAGTAAAATGAACCTGATTGACTTATCACCCTGTTTCAACAATTATCAATATATGGCCAGTCTTGATTTATCTTTCCTCATTTTCCATTTCCGAGATTATTTTGAAACAAATCTCAGACTTTGTATCATTTCAACCATATTTTAGTATATATTTCTGAAAGATAAGGACACCTTAAAAACAACCCATCATATTATTAACACACCTAAAAAAATTAACCTCAGTGTCATCTGATACATAGTGATTATATTTCCTCTCTAGTTTTACAAATGATTGCTTGAATTGGAATCCAAATAAGTCTATACATTGTAACAGTCGATGTGTTTTGTAGGTCTCCTTTAATGTATAGTTTACCCAGCCATTTTAAATTTTACTTGTAATATATTTGTTGAAGAAACAAGATTGTCCCGTAGAGTTTCCTTAGTCCAAATTTCACACCTTTTATCTTTATGTTTAAGCCAACTTTTGTGACTTTCAGGAGGCATTCCAAAACTTTTTTCACATAAATTTTGGCCATTTACTCCTTGGAATTTCCTTTACCTTATAGCTATTGTAAATAGGATTTTAATTCTGTTATATCTTCTCATTGATTTGTGTGTGTGTCTGTCTTATCAATTTATGTTTATTTTATAATCTGCTTCTTTACTAAAATTTTAAGTTGTCTGTAGTAGTTTTTCAAGTGATTTTGTGGAGGAGAGTTTCCTTACATATGATTTGCAAATAGTGATTTTCCTTTCCAAGTCTTTATTTCTCTATAGATTTCTCTTATCTGATTGGATTAGCTAAAGCCCCAAAATTAAATAGCTCTGGAAATAAAGAACTTCCTTATCTTGCATCTGACTATTGGGAAAAACTCTAGTGTTTCCACATTAAGTAAGATGCTGGCCTTTGGGTTAAGGTATTCGTGTATATATAGACATGTATTTAAGGAAGCATCCCTCAGTTTCTCAGTCTTAACAATATTGTCTTCTAAACCATGAACATGCTTTATAGCTTCACTTATTTAGGTCTTCTTTCAATAAAGTTTTATAGTTTTAAGTGTACAATCATATATGTTTTATCAAATTTATCCCTAAGTATTTCATGTTTTTGTTGCTATTGTACATCGTATTGTTAAAATTCAGTTTTAGATTGTTCATTCCTAGTATGTAGAAACAATCCATTTTTGCATATTAACCGTGTATCTGGTAACTTGGCTAATTCACTAATTAGTCTTAATAGCTTTTTGGTAGCTTTCTCTGGATGTACTACATAAATAATCATGTTGTTTAATGAAATAACATGGTTTTTCTTTTTTGTTTTTTAGTATGTCGTTATAAATTGATTTATTTTAAGCCAGTCTTGCACTCCTGAGATAAACCCCACTTGGTTATGCTGTGTTGTCCTTTTTATATACATGAATTCAATTTGCTAAAATTTTTTAAAGAATGTTTGCATTTATGTTTATAAGGGATATTGCTCTGTAGTTTTCTTGTGACTTCTTTGGTTTGATATCAGTGAATTGGAATTGTTCCTTCCTCTTCAATATTCTGTAAGATTTTGTGTCGAATTAGTATTAATTTTCTCATTAAATATTTTATAGAATTTGTCAGTTAAGCTATCTGAGTCTGGAGCTTTCTTTGTGGGGAGATTTTTAACTACACATTCAATTTATTTAATAGACATAGGGCTTTGGTTGTTTGTGTCTTTTAAGGAATTTGTCAATTTCATCTAGGTTGTTTAATTTATTGGCATAGAATTATTTTTTATATGGTCCCTCATGAGAGGCCTGTGGAGCAATCATTTCTGAGTTCTTATGTTCATAACAATATATCTATGGTCTTTTTTCACGGAGGTCAATTTAGTTTGATATAAAATCTGTGATTCACATTTTTTGAATATGTTAAAAATGTTACTCCATTGTTATTTCGCATAAAGTGTTGCTATCAAAAAGTCTGATGACACTGTGGTCATATTTTTCTTTCAAATAATGTGGTCTTTTTGCCAGGATGTCAAAAGTATTTTTTTTTTCATAAAGCCCAATAATTTTACTAAGATGTATCTTAAAACTGGCCATATGAATTACTTTCCCTAGAATTGTGGTATGCTCTTTCACTTCATAGTCACAAATTCTTTTATTTCAAGAATGTTTTCATAAATTATACATCTTATCTTTGTACTTTTTTATCATTTTCATATGCTTCTTGAAGTCTCTTATACATATGCTGACTCTTCTTTGCCTGTCTTTTATATCTATCACTTATCTTTAAATCCTTTTTATCTTTTAAAAATTATTTTAAAAACATGTCTTTCTTTCTATTTCTATTTATCTTAAAACATTGTTTGTTCTTGCTCATGTTTCTTCTATTTAGTTTTCATTTTAAATATAATTTTTCCTTTTTTCCTAATTGTATCCTGAGTTCTGTCATTTCTCTTTTCAAATATTCCTATTCTCCAGTCAACTTATTTATAAAGTTTTCTCATTTTAATTTATATTTTTCTTTAATAATTTTTATCATTTATATACTATATTTTAGTTTGTTCTTAATTATTTAGTTTGTTCTTAGATTATTTCTCTTTTTCATATATCTCTTTTTTGTGTGTTTTGTCGTCTGTGGTGATATTTATTCTCTGATTCTTATATATTATTACATATTCTTATAATACTCTTTATTCTCTTATTTCCTCAGAATAAACTTCTTATGAGATTTGACTCTTTTCCGTTGTTCACTTTTCAATGCATTTTCTTTGTTTTTAGCATGGAAATGTGTGCTAGAATAGCTTTTTTTGGCTTTATTTCTGTAGAGCTCCCTCTTATGTTGTCTTTTCAAAGTGATTAAAAACATGGCCTACTTTCCGAGATCTGCCTACTCTGTTCCCCTCCTTTACTTTAATATGGACCTTCCTTTTCCTTTGCTTCTATTTTCTCTGTCTTCTTCAACTTGTGTTCTACTCCTATCTGTTTCTTCTCAGTGTGGATCTTTGTTTTGGAAAAGGGCTTCGATTTGTTCAATCTCTTGAGTTTATAGGTGATGCTGCTCTATCACCATCAGCTCTATTATGCCCTACTCCACTGCATTTACTCCCATATTGGATCCTTCGAAACCTTCCCAGTTATGATTGCTCTTCGCAAATTGGCCCAGAGTGCTTTCTAGTTAGCTCATACTAGTGACTTTAGGTTATTCTATTTGTATAGGCATCAGGAGCCCAGTTGTCTCCCTATGCTTCCTTCTGCACAGATGTAGATACCATGTAGTTCTTGTAGCTACCAGTAGGTTGTTCTCATCCACTCATGGCAGGAGATTCTTGGGGAGACCTCATCACCTAGTTTTGTTGTAGATGCTGTTTATGGGTCTTTACTTTTGCTGTCTTAGTTGCTCTGTTTATGTGGAACAATTTGGGAAGAATGGAAAATGCCACTACCATCTTCCAAGAATTCTAATGTGCATTTACTATTTTTGTTTATTTGTATAATTCAGTTAGATATGTTTTCTATTGCTCACAAATAAGAACCGGGACTTCTATAGAAGTTTTAATTGACTGGAAATGCAAAAGGAGTGGGGACATGGCTTCCAAATAAAGTAGTTACAAGACCGTGATTTTAATCCACATCAAAAAGAAGAGAGCATTTTGATCACAGGAGGTGATGATCCTGACCTCTGTTCTAGTCTGCCTTTGGGTGCAGCATTGCATCTGCTCTGGGCACCAGGATTTTAACAGATACTCATCTATGAAGGTGTCTGGGAAGGAGAGGCATTTTGAAATCTTGCTATCCAAGTAATAGTTGAGGGAACTGCCAGAAACATTTAACTGGGAGAAGAGAAGATTTAGGGGCAATATGATCGTCACCTTCAGATACTTGGTCATGAGATAAAGGGAATAGATTTGTCTGCGTGACCCCAAAAGATAGAGCTTCAGTCAAGAAGTAGACATGATAGAAAGATGGATATTCATTTCCACTTAAAGAACATCTTTCCAGTTGGAGGATGTACATACTCTTGGTAGGTACATTGTAAGGGTGGCACTACAACTACTGGAGTTATATTAATTCACCTCTAAGATCTCTTTGCAACTGCAAGATGAGCTTTGGACTTTTTCCAACTCTAAATGCCTGTGATACTACTTATTAAGCTTGAAATATGGGCCTAGAACTGTAATAGGCATTGTTGAAGCTTAAGGTTAGTTGTGGGATTATAGAAAACTAAGTGGCAGAACTTATTCTCAAATAACTGATGATTTAGTTGATAAGATTTGACTGATGTATCCATGGAATAATAAACAAACAAAAGAGTTAACGACTATAATTTTCTGAGTGCTGCTATATGCTAGAAACTCTACAAACATTATTTCATATAATCCTTACAGCAACTCTATAAGTGCTGTTATTATCATTTCTACTTGATAGATGAGGCTTCAAGGGGTGAAGAACATTGTTCAGGGCTATACAGCTAGTAAGTGGCAGAGCTGGGATCAGACACAGCTTCATTTATCTCCAAACCTCTGCTCTTAAACATTTCAGTAGCAGATAAAATTAAGATTTTCGAAAATAAGTTGGTACCATATGAGTCTAGGAGTATTTCAGAGGCAAGGAAAGGATTAACATGACTTGAAGACTTCTTATATTCCAGGCACCATGTGAAAACCATCTAATCTCATCCTCAAAAAAAATATTAATTAATAAGAAGCACATTTCATTAACCTAAAGTATCAGCCAGGACCCTGTCAGGAGATAGAAACTATATTCCATTATTCTCACAGAGAGAAATTAATATAAAAAGTGTTAACCAGGTTAAAAAGTTGTTAATTAGGTAACTTACAAGAAGAAAACTAAGTTATTGTGGAGGTAATAACTGCTGGAAGCAGCTACTACCCCAGGGCTGAGAGAAAGAGGGAAGAGATTAAATTATTAAGATTTAAGAGCTTGGAGGAGAGTCCTCATGGAGCTGAAACTCAGACCTCTGGGGTGTAGGAGGAGGGGAGATTTCTCATCTGGGGCTTGTCTTGAGATGCAGTGCAGAGGCTGGTACTACGAAGATTGGAAAACTGCAGGCTGGATTCCTCTGCTGCTGAAGGAGGGAGCTGCTGGGGTCAAGGTGAAGAAGAGCTGCTGAAAGGATGCTTACAGACAGGGAGAGGAAGCAGGTCCTGTCTTCCTTCTGGAATCCTGTAGCCTCCCTCTAGCACCCCCTATTGGCTAAACCTACCATAGAGACAAAAAGATGGTTGCAGTCTCAGTCCCTCAATCACAAAGCAGAGGAGAGAGGGGCAGCATTTTGATGTTGAGGAAATAAGGGCTCAGAGCTGAAGACACCTACCTCAAGTATCAGGGCTGGGAACCATGGACACTCTACTCCACGACTCAGGCTTTTGCACATGCTAGTTGCTTTTATGACCACTTCGTTCATTTCAGAGATGACATTGGGGCCTGCCTAGCCTCCTTCTGTCACTTCCTTGCCTTGGCAGGAGCTCTCGCCTTAATGGGTTGCACAGCCTGCCACGTGGCCTTGGAGCTCAGGCACGCTTGCAGGAGCCCTGGAGTGCTCTCTTTGTGACCCTCGTCCCCAAAATCTCTCCTAACACATTCCCTGTCTTGGCCTCAGCCTCCTGTTCTGGCAGGCCCAGTCTGACCATGGTGACTGCCAAACATCTGTTCGGTCTACCTTGATGATGGGAACAAAGAGATCAGTTTACCCAAGCTGTCACCTGCCTCTCAAAGGCCCGAGGTACCATGGCCGGGGCAAGTTCCTGTGGCAGCTTCCCAGGAAACAGATCTGGAGTGGGGTTTAGACATATCTGGTCCATGTTCGGAGGGAAAGGAATCTTCCCAAGGGACGAAGAGATCTACTCTGGGGTGGTGGGCTTGCAGAGTTGGAAGCCCATAGTTGTTTATTCATCCCATGAAGCCACCCTCCAAAATATTTATTGAGAACATACTATGTGCCAGACACAATGCTTGCCCTGGAAATGCACCGGTTGTGCAGGGAACAACTTCTCTGCCCTTATGGAACGCATGGCCAAGTACAGGATGCTGAGTAAGGAAATGAGATGGGCATGAATTTCATGCTCTCAATCCCAGGTGTGCAAAAAGCGTAACTTTGATTTTCTATAATTCACATTAATTTCTAATTTGAGACTTCATTTCATTGGGAGAGCAAATTCTTAATGGATCACAGTTTTGGGTTCCCTTTTTTTCTAAGGCTATGTCTAGGTTTTGGGAGGTTTCTGCAGCTCCACGGACATCCTATGCTACGGATCCCTGGGTGCAGCCCACTGCCTGGCAGGCCCAGCTGCTGTCTGGGACTCTGTTCAGAGTAGTCTTCTTGGGCTCTGTGCCTCCTCAGTGCTTCCAGGAAGCCAGGCAGCAGGTCCTCTCCCTGAGGCCTGCTCTGGACCTGTTCACTGAGCCTTCGTGACTATCCTAGAAGTACAATCTTCCCCTTCTGCAAAGCAGACAAATCCCTACCTACCATTTATACCAGAGCCATGAAGGAGAGGAAGAGGGCACTTTGATGGGAGAGGGAGCTTGTTTCAAATGGGGAAGAATCAGTAAGTTCTCTTCAAGGATGTGACATTTGAGCTGAGACCTAAAGAAGACCAGGGAAGACCTGCAAAGATCAAATGGGCAGAGTAAAAAGAGCCTGAGGTGGGAGCCAGCTCTGAGGTGGGAGCCGGCACCATGATCTGAAGGGTCCATGGCAGCTGGTGGGCAGGAAGCCTGACCAACTGCCCTCTGGGGAGTTCATTGGAGTCCATGTAACCAGCATCTCTGTTCCGTGAGAGTAGTTCTGACTCCCAGGGAGCAGGTGTATGCTTTGTGGCTATCCTGTGGCTGCTCACACCATGGAAGTGTGAGAAGTTTAGAGAGTACACAGTTCACACACAGCTTCAAGCTGTCTGCCGGTGCTCATTTTTTCTGACTCCAGGGTGGGGTCTTCTCCCCTGCAAAGCCCTTCCTGACCGCCTCCCCCAAGGTAAAAGGATCCCAGATTGCTACTTCCATACCTGAGTGTCACCCTGCAAGGTCTACCTAGCTTGGACCTTTCATTTCCCTGACCCTAACCCTGACGTTCCCCTGTCTCACTCCACTTTCATCACTCTTAAGGTGACGAAACCATTAAAAACAATGAAAACATTCACACTAAAGCTGGTAGGCTTGATTCGTTACCACTCCCGGGAACATTTGCAATTTAAAGATTATTTAAGTCAGAAGAACTCGAAAGAATGGCGGAATCTGGAACAGTAGATTAAGCAGAAACTCTCTGGAGGCCTTTAGTTTGCATCTTGTGTGTCTGCCTCCTCTGTACACATGTGTGCACACTCATGTACGCATGCACACCTGTCGTCCTCACTTCCTACTCTGCAGTCACCTCTATCTTCCTACTCCCCTCTAGAGGCCCTCCACGCAGTAGCAGAAATTTAGCTGAGTGAACCCAGGACACCAGGACACATCCAGGGTGTGCTCTGCAAAGGTAAACATAAAAAACAAACATCAGATAAGAGGCAGTCATATAGCAGACATGGGGCCAGGCACTTGAAATACTTTTCTTTAATCCTTACCAAGGTCCATTAAAGTATGTATATTATTATCCCCATTTTAAAGCTAAGTAAATTGAGGTTCAGAGAGGTTAAGATATTCACTCATCTCAGCAGAATGAAGATTCTGTCAGTGTTCAAACCCCTCTCCCCTCTGCCACACCCTGATGCCTTGCTGTGTGTCCTGTTGCTTCAGAGGGTCCAGATCTGGGAAGGGTGTGACAGAAGGCTCCATGCTGTTCTTGGGACAATATATGAATGGTTTTCAGGGTCTGGTCTCAATTTATCTTCAGCTCTTCAACCCTAGAGCAGGGGTCAGGAATTTCTGCAGGAAGCATCCAAGTATCAAATGTGATAGCTCCCCAGGTGTTCAATGACAGCCTGAGGGAACCAAACAAGCTGGGAGGATAGGTCCTTAGCTAAAGCCCCCAAACTGCCAGAAAATGGAAAAGACTCAAGTTTGTGGTTTTCCTGATGCATGAACGGGCAAGGTTGAGGGGCGGGGATAGGCAGCACCTGGAGAGAGTCTGCCTGACATTCAGGGGAGGAATGGCAGCTACCCCTCCTCCTGTGCCCTTGGGACTCACTTTTGCCCCCAAAACAGGAGTGGCTAAACCCTGTTTCAGTTTTAGCACACCTAATGCTTAAAGACCAAGGAAAACTGGACTGTGAACCACAGGGCACTTTTCCTCTCAGGTCTTGGTACTCATGGTTTGATAGAATATATAATGAAATAAAAAAGCATGATATGTGTTTTTTAAATGAATTTATACCTCCTCACCAAAATAACATTCAACTACTTTGGTTGGAAAAATTAGCGATGAGTAGATGTTTATGATATTCTTTATTCAGAATAGAGACAATTCTTGGAACAAATATGGATGCATAGGCCATTTGGAATTACTTTGAGTTCTCCTCCCCTATACCACTCCACTCCCAGGTCCTCAGCCCACAGGCCAAGAGTCTCAGATCTGAGGATTCTAGTGACATCCTTTCCTGAGCTCCTGTGTGGCCTTAGGTAAGCAACTCGACTCCTGCATTGTGCAGTTTCCTCATTCTTTTTTTTTTTAATTTAATTTTATTATTAGTTTCAAGTATACAGTACTGTATTAGTTAGACATTTATATAATTTATAAAACGATCTCCCTGATTGCTCTTTCTCTCCTCTGGTTCTCCACTTAGCCAATATATTAATGCTAACTGCATTCCCTATACCACGCTCCCCACATCCATGATCATCTATCAATTACTAATTTGTACTTCTTTAACCCTTTACCCTTTTCTCCCAATCCCCCTTCCCCTCTGTCCATCACCATATTGTCCTCTATATTTGTGAGTCTGCTTTTGATTAGTTTGTTCTTTTTGTTCCTTAGATTCCGCATATAAGTGAAATCATATGGTATTTAATTTTTTAATGGCTGAGTAATATTCCACTGTATATATGAAACATTACTTGTTTATCCAATTGTCTGTTGATGGGCATTTAGGTTGCTTCCATTTCTTGGCTATTGTAAATTGTGCTGCCACAAATATTGTAGTGCATAGATCTTTACCAATATTGTTTTGGTTTTCTTTGATTAAATACCCCGAAGTGCAATTGCTGGGTCAAAAGGTAGATCCATTTTTAATATTTTGAGGAATCTTTAAGCTGTTTTCCATAAAAGTTGTACCAATTTACAATTCCACCAACAGTGTATGAGTGTTTCCTTTTTCCCACATCCTCACCAACACTTGTTGTTCTTTGATTTATTGATGATAGCCTTTCTGACAGGTGTGAGGTGATATCTCATTGTGATTTTAAATTTGCATTTCCCTGGTGATTAGTGACCTTGAGCATCTTTTCATATATCTATTGGCCATCTGTATTTCCTCTTTGGAGAAATATCAATTCAGGTCTTCTGCCCATTTTTGATTGGATTTTTTTTAATTGTTGAGTTAGAGTTTCCACATTCTTACCTATTCATAGGGGCACAGGGATAGAATGATGTATTGGCCATGAAATACGTGGCTGGGAAGACACTAGCCTGTGGCCTCAGAATCTGTTCTCCTCTAATTGTTCCAGATAGGAACGAATCATATGTCCATTATTTTGTTGTTTGCTATCATTATTAAACCTTCAGACTTACAACAGGAGAGAGAAAAGCAAAGCTTACTTAACAGAGGAAACCTGATGGCCAGGATGTTTTTGCATCAAGTTTCCCAGGAGAAATTTATGAGGGTGAAGGTAAGCCTCAGACTCAGCTACCTTTTTGAAAGTAGAGACTATTTGGTTCTTCCCTTCTACCTTACCAAGGGCTGGACCAGGTCCCGGGGCACAGTTAGATTAAACAGGTAAGTTACTCAGAGCCACGGGAAGTTGATGGAGCCAGAGGATGAAGCAGGAGACCCAGAGGTCTACCTCCTTTGTTTATTTCTCCATTCATTCCATTACCAAGCCACCCAGTTAATCTTTCCTGCTGCTTGTTCTGGGCTGGCTTAGTGCTAGGTGTGGAGGCTGTGAAGTGTTCAAAGACCTGTTTCTATTGTCATAGATTTCTCTGTCTGGTTGGGAATTCAGACGTGCGCATAGCTCATATAACACAGTGTAATAAGTAATATGATCAAGTCAGGCACAGGAACAAAGGGGAAAGCCACCTCATCCAGCTTTAGGTCAGAGAAGACTTCCTGGTAGAAGTTAAAGTGGAGCCTATCTTGATGGATGAGTAAGGTTCAAGACATGGGTGCAGGAAGAGCATGCTAGGTCGGCAGCTGGTGGTAGGGGGAGGGGCTTTGCTTAACAGCAGGGTCCTCCTTTGGGGTATGGCCTTGTCTCACATAGTGCTCGAGTTAAAGCCCCTGTGGTTCAGAGCAGAGAGAAATCACAATCCTTGGGCTTATAGCAAGTGGGCCTGGCTCCTTGTAATTTACTTCTTCAGAAGCACAGGTGGTAGGATGCTAGTGGGAGCAGAATGACTTTAAAATAATTTATGATCCTGGAGGCTCTCCCTTCTTTCTAATTTGTGCTCCATTTTGTTGTCCTACATAGTTACCAGTGGAAGTTTTTCGAAGATTGCATTTGTCATCATTCTTCTGATTAAGGGGAAGCCTTATGGTACTTTTGTTTCTGGCCAAGATGAATAACAGCAACCAGATTTACCAAATCATCTTTTAAAAAAGTAAAATATTTGAAACAACAGCTTTAAAGACAATAAATATCAGGCAACCAAGATCAGTGATCTCTGAGAAATGGGAACAAATGAGGTAAGCCCTATAGCTATGCCCGTTTGCTGCCTTAAGAGAGTTCCCAGACCATGATACAGAGAAGGGGAGCCCAAGAGAGATCCTAGGGGACTCTGAGAGTTGAGATGGAGCTGAGAATCCAGAGAGATAAAGGCATCTAGAGTTCAAAGGACAGAGAACCAGAGAGGAGAGGGCTGAACAGAGAGAGAACCCAGAGATGTGCAGAGAGTTTTCCTTAAGTATTCAGCAGAGTACTGAATGCTTGTGAGGAAAATACCAAACTTCAAGGAAAAAATTAGAGGTAACAGTGCCCAGCATGCACACAGGGTCAGGACTAGTGCCTGTTCTCATCAGGCAGACTTGGAAACTTTACAATTCACAACACAATGAGTAAAGTACTCAGAAGGGGCTTGTCTCAGTCGTGAAGAATAATTAACCTTAGATTAAACATGAATCCACCTCAAAAATTATAAAAGCAAGACCTTAAAGAATGGATTTGTTTCCTAGTGACTAAACTATAACTCAGAAAAATCTCAAGGATATTTACAGGAATACTAAAGCATTCAGCACCCAACAAGACAAAAATATTGTCTAACATCCAATCGAATATTACCAGGCACTTAAAGGAGCAGGAAAATACAAATCATAATGAGGAGAAAAATTAATCAAATGAAATCAACTTAGAACTGACACAGATGTTAGAATCACCAGACAAGGATATTAAGACTGTCATTATAACTGTCTTCAATGTGTTCAAAACATTACTTATAGATATGGAAGTTATGAAAAAAGATGCAAACTAACCTTCTAGAACAAAACTATAATATCTGAGATGAAAAATACAGTGGAAGAGATTAGCAACAGATCAGACATTACAGAATAAAGGATTAGTAAACTTGAAGACATAGTAATCAAAACTATACAAAATGAAACACAGAGGAAAGACAGAATTTAAAAAATGAAAAGAGCATCTGCGATCTATGGGACAACTTCAAGTAGTATCGCATAAGTGTAATTGAAATTTCCAAAGAGAGAGAAAGAGAATTTAAAAAATATTTGAACAAATAATGAACAGAGATTTTTCAAGTTTGATTAAAACTATAAACTCACTGGGATAGACAAATAGATAAATGGAACAGAAGAAAAGATACATAAATATGCCCACACATATATGGACAACTGATTTTTGACAACAAACATGTAGACAATTCAGTGCAGAAAAGACAGGTATTTTTTCATCAAATGGTACTACAACAATTAGATAATCATATGTGAAAAATAAAATTTGACTTGTACCTCACATATATAAAAAAATTATATCAGGATGGGTCGTATTCCTAAACCATATTTAAAATAAGACGTATGAACCTAAATGTAAATAAGTCTAAATGTAAATTGTTAAAACATAAAAGTTCTAAAAGAAACCATAAAAGATAATCTTTGTGACATTGGTTTAAACAAAGATTTCTTTGATATGACACCAAAAGTTTGACTCATTAAAAAACAAATTAATATAGTAGACTTCATGAAAATTAAAAAGTCCTGCTCTTGTAAGACACTTTTAAAGAATGAAAAGACAGATTGTGGACTGGGAGAAAAATCTTTGCAAGAACATATATTTAATAAAGAACTTGTACCTAAAATATATAAAAACTATATATTGAAAAATATTTAACTATATTGAGAAACTCAATAATAAAGAAATAAATGACCCAATTAAAATATAGGGTAAAGATTTAAATGGACAATTTACCATAAAAAATATATGAAAGGCAAATAATCACATGAGAAGATGTTCAATGTCATTAGTCATTAGGGGTATGCAAATTAAAACCACAATGAGATACCACCTTTTAGAAATGAGTAAAATTTAGAAAGACTGACCATACCAAGTGTTGGTGAGGAAGTTGTGGAACACAACTTGGATACACTGCTGGGGAGTATGTGAAATCATACACCCACTTTGGAAAGCAGATTGGCAGTTACTTAAAAAGTTAAATATATGCCTACTGTATGATCTAGCTATTCTATTCCTAGGTATTTACCCAAGGGGAAAAAAAAAGAATATGTTCATACAAAGATTTGTACACTAATATTTATAGCAGCTTTATCTGCAAGAGCTGAAAACTGGAAATATCTCATATATCCACTGAAAGGTTAATATAGAGAACCCTGGATAGGTGGATTTGTGAAAAGATTAATGTGCTTTTGGCTAGAGATTTACTACATCCATCCTTGAAGGAGGAAAATAAAAATACATGAAAAGAAATGGCTAGTCAAAGTCCAGATTCTTATTTTATGGATGTAAAATGTCCAGGTTGCCACAAGATCACAATGGTTTTCAGCCACGTTCAGACAGTGGTTCTTTGTGTAAGATGTTCAGTAGTGTCATGCCACCCAACAGGAAGAAAGGCCCGGCTCACAGAAGGGTATTCATTTAGGCGAATGCGACACTAATGATCCACACACAACTTCTGGGATTTGTGTTTTATTACAGAAATCCTTATCAGTTCAGTAGTTCTAGTTAATCTACCAAGAATGTGTAATTTTGTTTAATTTTGTAAGATATACAACAGTGACCTCCTATTCTGATATCATTTTTACTAAAGTTTTGATTATTGGCAAAAAATAGAATAGATAAATAAATGTGGCATATTAATATAATGAAAAAAAAAACAAAACCCCCCACAACTATTGATAGTATGCTACAACACAGAAATACAGATGAACTTCAAATTAATTATGCTAAATGAAAAAAGCAGAAAAAGTGTATCCATACTGGATAATTACATGCAGATAAAACTTAAAAAAATACAAACCAAGCTATAGAGACAGATCAGTGGTTGACATGGAAGGGGAGGAGCAAAAAGGAGGAACTGCAAAGGGACAGATGGAAACTTCTGTGGGTGACGATATGTTCATTTATTTAGTTGGTGATGGTTTCTGAGTATATACATGTGTCAAAATGTATAATTTTCATTTTAAATATGTACAGTTTATTGTAGGTTGACTAGATCTCAAACAGTTGTTGTTGATGTTGTGGTTGTTTTCAAATAATCGTTTTTTAACAAAAGGCTCCCACTGCCCTTAGCTAAAGTATATTCTCCTCATTGTACATTCAAGGGACTCTGTGATTTGGCTCTACTTTCCAGAACTCACTTGTTTAAGAAAATTGGAAAGTCATAGTTACAGTTTGAGATCGAAAGCAAAAGAGGTTGATCTAAAGTTTGGGGCAGAAGTTTTTTTGTGGGGTAGGAAGAGTAAATAACACTATTTGGAGAGAACTCACCCAGAGATATCTTTTTCTGTGGCTCAGTTTTATCACAAAATAAAGTTAAGGGTGAACAGGAAGCAGCTCAGAGAGGAAAGAACGTGTTCACTCTATATTCAGGAATTTGTTCAGAGGAGAAATTGTTTATTTAAATATCAGTTCTATATTTATATTATTTTCGTTATGGTGATTGGAAATCGAGAGCCTTGGAGAATTGTAAATTGTGGGCTATCCCCAAACCATAGAATTTTTTTTTCTGTTCTAATTATGAGTGAAAAGAAAACATCTTTTGGAAGATGTTAGGAGAAATAAAAAACATCTTTGAGTTAAATGGGGCTTTTCAAATGGCATCTTATGTCAGCAAATTGTTGCAAGTTAGATGCCAAAGGAGTTGTAACCAAAACAGACAGAAGCCAATTATGGTCCACTGTGGACAAGCCCACGCGAGAATGCACAGAGAAGTATAGCATTTTTTGCATCAATAAAAGATACGTACAAAATTCATAAATAGAGAAATTGATGAAAATTTGGATTAACTGAAAGATATCGGTATAGGAGTGCTACATTTCTTTAAAACTTGCTCTATAATTTTATCTTTTTCTTGTTCACATGAGTGTCTTAATATTTATATTACTTTTTAAAACAATGCTTCCTGTGAAAAACAGACTAGATATTAGACATTTATACTGTTTTCATTGAATTATATGTTTACAGGAAAAGCAATTCTGACCAGAATATGTGGCAAAAAGACATTTATATTTGCATAGGTGAGGGCAATTAATCACAATACAATGTTTGAGCCTCTTGTGTAGAGAGTGGTAAACTATAGCTGGTCTGTTTTTGTATGACCTACAAGTTTAGAATGGTTTTTACATTTTTAAATGAATGTTAGAAAAAGAAGAGGAAGAAAAAAGAGGAGGAGGAAGAATAATATGTGACAGAGGTTGCATTTAGCCAACAAATCTAAATTTTTTACTTTACCATTTGTCCTTTAACAGAGGAACTGGCCAAACCCTGCTCTGTTCTATGCAGAGACGGCAAATACTTGGCACACATAGCACACCTCCATTGATCAGTCCATTGCAGACATGGCTAATCAATTATAGCTCTCTTTCTTAATGAGGCCTGGATAGGCTACAGAATCTGTTTCAGTAAACTTCAGGCAGCTGTTTCAAATCAATGGGAGTTGGCATTGTGGGATGAAACCTATTTGCCATCCTTAGACTTGTGGATATGACTGAATTATTCAATCTTCTTATGGGCAAATGACACAGACTCCAAATGACACAGGCTATTGACAATTAAACTCAGATTAACTGTTTAGTCAGAACAGCTTACCCAGGAACCTTACAGCTCACAGAAGAAAAGTGAATGGAAAAAGTGACATTAATGTGATCATAAAGACAAAGAAATCTTATTTCTATGCTAATCTTCTCCCCCACCCTTTAATCCATGATTAGCTAAGAACTGTGTTCCATTAATGTTTACACTTAGCTCAAAGAAGTCCTTTTAACATGCCCTTGTGTCTGTGCTTGGCTGTGAGCTGTGAGTTTAGAATGTTCCTTTGGCATAGGATATTTTAAGCATTTTAAATATGTAATGTGGAAAAAATAAGGACAATATAACCTTGTTATATGTTTAATGAAACTGGCTGGCTCAAGGCTTTATGGAGGATGGGATAGGGGAGTAATAGCAGAGGAAGAGGGCCTACTTGTAGTTGACAGTTATATGCAAGATATACTTTAAGTCTCTCCAACCGGAAAATATTACCCCCCACCCACACACATACTTCTCATGATGTCTAAAATATTTACACTGGAGGCCTTTCATTTACTCTGGAGTTCTTTAACCAGGATAATAATAGCTGACATATATCAAATGGAAATTACCTGCCAGAAACATCACATACCTTTTTATTTCTTACAACAACTCCATAAATAATATTCTATTATTTCCATTTTATAAAGGAAATAACAGGCTTAGAGCTTAGGGAATGTAGCCAAAATAGCATCAGTGCCTAAGTGAGGTTTTATACCCAAGGCAGTGTGAGCTCTCTCTCCCTCACATTGAGGTATGCTGAGACAAGGAATGGGGCACTGAGTGGGTATCTGAGCAGACCCTAACGTCTTGCTCTGCCTAATTCCCAACTGGGCCAGCTGGAGCTCAGAAGCTAAGCTGGGGAGATGTTCATCAAGGCATCATTTCTCCCTGCCAGACAGACAGTTCAAGGGCCTCTACCTTCTGAAGGCTAACTTGGTCAAAGATGTGGCTGAGGGTGCTAAAGTAAATCTCTTCACTGGTCTATTTTCTTCGAGATTTAATTATACCGTCAAGTGTTTCTGCATACCTTCCCCACTTAAGCAGGATCTAAAATTTGTTTTCTCACAGGAAACTTGATGATACTGAAAGGCTGAGGTGTTCGAGTGAAGGTACCATTTTTTTTTTTTTTAAAGCAAACTGCAAACAAATCCTCATGTCCTTGCCTCTTACCATTGACTTCTCTGAGGACTGATGAGGCAAGAAATGTGTCAAAGTTCAGGGTGATAAAGAGTAGCAGAAAGCATTTAATCATACCAAATGGCTAAGACAAGGCAAGAAAGGCATTGTCCTGCATGTAAAATACATGCCTAGCTTGTTGCTTCTTCTTACTCCTATCACTGAGTACAGCTAAAAACTCTAGGCAGTATACATAAAACAAACCAAAGAAGACTCTGAAAGGTGGAGAGAAAAAGGTAAACTGGCTAGGCACCTTGGACAGTGATGAGTCCTTGGGTTTGTTCTTTGTTTATTTGCTTGATATACCCTGGGCTGGGTACTGGCAGAACCAGCAACCCAAAATGCAAAGAAGCACAGACAAAAAAAGCCCCAACAAAAGTCTGCTCTTTCTAGCCCAAGGAGCGGGAAGAGGCAGTCTCACATAAGAGAAAACTTTTAAACAATAACCATCAAACTCTAGTCAAACACCAGAGAAAAAACATGGCTCTTCTCCATTCCCAAGTAGGTGCTGGGACATTCACCTCTTCTTGGCAGTAAGGAGATCCACCCCTGCAGTGTCACTGCAGACTACATGGGGAGCAGTAATGATTTGCCTCTCCCCTCCCTGCCAGGGTAGTCTCAGAAGAGACTTAGTGAGGAGCCTGAGTGTCTATCCACATTTAGAGAAATGTGGCACCCCTCCTCTCCATGATGCCAATAGAGACCAGGCAGGAAAATTGGACTTTTATCCCCACCTAGTAGTAACGAGGTGGCACACTTCCCCCAACACTTTTCTCCACGAGAGCACACTGGTTGAGGAGGTCTGCTGAAAAAGAAAATTTAAATAAGAACAGGAGTTTCATAGCATAATGTCCAAAATGTTGAGGGTACAATAAAATATCATTTGTTATTCCAAAACCCGGCAAAAATCTCACTCTAAATGAGAAAAGATGATCAACAGACACCAAAATTGTGATGACAGAGTTGTTGAAATTATCTGAAGAGAATTTTTAAAAACAGCCATCATAAAAACTGCTTCAATAAGCAATTATAAACATATTTGAAACAAATAAAAAAATAAAAGCAAAGAAAAAATTTTAGCATAGAAATAGAATAGATAAAAAAGAACCAAATGGTAATTTTAGAAGCAAAAGATAAAATAACTAAATGAAAAACTTACTGGATAGATTAAACAACTGAATAGAAAGGAGAGAGAAAAGGACCAGTGAACCTGAAGATAGAGCAACAGAAATCACTCAGTTTGAACAACAGAGAGAAAAAAAAAAACTGAAAAAAATACGTAAATAAACAGAGCCGTAGGGAAGCTGTAACAAAAGACCTAATGTTCATGTGATCAGAGTTCCAAAGAAGTGGAGAAGAAATGTAGGGCTGACAAAAAAAATAATGATAAAAAAAAAACCAGTGGCTGAAATTCTCCCAAATTTGGTAAAATACATAAATATACCAATTCAAAAAGCTAAATGAATCAAAATAGGATCAATCCAAAGAATTCCATGTCGAGATATATCATGATCGAACTATAGAAAATTAAAAACAAAGAAAAACCCTAAAAGCAATGAGAAGGAAACAACACTATATTTATAAAAGAAAAATAATTCAAATAACATTGACTTTCTCATCGGAAACCATGGAGGCCAGAAGGAAGTGATGTAACATTTTTCAAGTACTGAAAGAAAAGAACTACAGACTTAGAATTCCACATCCAGTGAAAATATCTTTTAAGAATGAAGAGGGAAATCAAGACATTCTCAGATGAAGGAAAAGTAAGATAATTTGTCACCTGCAGATCTATGCTAAAGCAATGACCAAAGGAAGTTTCTGAAATGGAGAGTAAATCATAAAATACAGAATTTTGGCACATCAGGAAGGAAGGAAGAAGAAAGAGTAAATATATGGGTTCTCCACCATATGTTGCATACCAGTATAAAGCATTTTGAAACAACTAAATAGAAAGATTTCTGGATAAGATGTGGAAGGCAAAAAGGAAACTTACCACCTATGGAAAAGAAATGAACCACCTGAGACAGGATTAAGGCATAAAATAAATATAATAATGTATTCAAAGGAATGATAGAGATACTATATCTAATGACTACAGGGAACAACAAAGCTCTATAAATAAAATAAATTAAATTAAAATTAAAATTAAAATAAGTAATGCAATATTTCCAACAGCCACCCACTCAAATGTTGCTATAAACCTAACACCACCATAGCAAAAAGGCAGAGGGCAATTTCATGGTGCATGGGCCAACAATAAGGCTTACAGAGATCTAATTTAATTGTAGTTTTTTTGTTTGTTTGTTTTATCTTCTAAAAGCAATTAGAATAAAGATGAGCCTGTGAAAGAAACAAAAATCAATCTAATTTTCTAAGAGAAATTTAAAAGGACACGTAATTTATAAAGTCAAATAAAGGAGTATGTATAATGCAACCTAAACCTCACTTGTCTGATATTAAGAAAGAAAACAGTAAGAAAATTTATCAATTTGAAAGCTTATTACATCTCCTTTAGATAATGTATCTTCTCTGAAATGTTCATTACTTCTACCATTATATATACCTGTGTACACATTTTTAAATACTTTTACACTTTTAAAAACGTGAACTATGGATAAACTTCCAGCACAATAGTGTGAAGAACTGCATCTACCCGCTCCCCAGTGAAACTGGTAAAAACTATTTTTAAAACTCTAACGAAGCAACGAAACATTTAAAGCCTCTGGAAATTTTCATCAGGGTGAACAGCAAATGAAGAAACATCTATGAAAACTTTATGAGATATACGAACATTTACGAAAACTCCATAAGAAAGATTAGAGTCTGTGGTGTTTGAATCAAGACTGCTCTCTCTCCCCTATTCCAGATCATTGAGGTGAAGACTACACTCCAGACTGTTACAGCCAAGAACATAGAGATCCCTCTCTTCCCAAGAGCAGGATTTCAGTGTTTCTCAACCTGCCCCCAAATACCTGTTGCTGAAGCTGAGCTCTGGGGGAGTGTGATTGAGAGTTGGGGGCTACTTTTCTCCCACTTATGGAATAGAGGCTCTACCTTGGGCATGGTATGCCAAGAATACTGGGTCTTTGACTGCCCTAGCTTGTGAGGTGGAGGTCTACACTATGAGAGGTAAGCTAAGGGGACCCTAGTTGTTTCCCCACTTACATTCGCAGAGCACTCAGCTACTAGAGTAGGGGTGCCACTCAGAGAGAAACTTTCCATTGTCCCTGCACATAGCTCCACAGCCCTGGCTCCATGATTTTTGTCTGGCGGGGAGAAAAAAGCCATAAAATAAATAGTGCGTTATCTCTTCTGAGAGAAACTGACTTCATTTGCAACAGAGAATGAAGAAGTTCGAGCCTAATAGTGCTCTCCAGAACAGCGGAGGTTGTGGTAGAAAGGCAATTAGGAGGAGATTCAAGATACAAGCTAAACTGTAAGCTGGCTAGTTTGCGGGAGAGAAGCAGGGAATATGCTGGAAGGGGTCCTTCTGGAATCAGAACAAAAATTAAACACTGACCTCAGAAACTATCTCTTCAATGGAGCAAGAATTTGATGGGACTGACTTATAGAGCAATTTATGCCTCCAGGGTATTATTGAAAACAACAGAGCAATTAATGGAGTTTAAAAGCTGAGTGTCGTCAGGGAAAGAGGAAGAGAGCCTCATCAAAACCTTCATCATCCCATAGTGGTTGTGGCCATACCCAAAGCTGTATCTCCCTAAGAAACTATACCAAAGGCTGAACACTGTGGGAGGGTAATAGACTTCACTAAAATAACCCAGTGTGTCATTAAACAAATAAACAAGCAAATAACAATATTATTATGAAGCCTTGAAGTGGTGTTGGTGAGGGAGGCGGGGGTGGGGAGGAGTATCAGAATTGCTGTAATACATTATCTAAAATGTCCAGTTTCCAACAAAAAATTACAAGGCATGCAAAGGAACGGGAAAGCATGACCCATATACTGGGAAATAAGCAGGCCACAGAAACTACTCATGAGAGAGACCAGATGTCTGATTTATCAGAAAAAGCTTTTAAAGTAGTCATTATAAACGTCTTCACAGAACTAAAGGAAATTATGATTGAAGAAATAATGTAAAATGACAATGCTGCATCAAATAGAGAATATCCATAAAGAGGTAGAAATTATTAAAAGGAACTAAATGGAAATTATGGAATTGGAAGTATGATAACAAATTAAAAATTCACTACAGTGGCTCAATTGTAGATTTTAACTGTCAGAAGAAAGGATGTACAAACTCGAAAATAGATAAATAGAGATTATGCAAGTTGAAAAACAGAGTTCAAAGAATGAAGAAAAGTGAAGGGAGCCTCAGAGAAATCTGAGATACAATTAAGCACCTCAAAATATGTGTAATGGGAATACTAGAATTCCCATTGTAATGGGAATAGTAGAGATGAGAAAGGAAGGAGAAGAAAAAGTATTTGAAGAAATAATGCTTGAAAACTTCTCAAATTTATTGAAGAACAATAACATACACACCCAGGGAGCTCAGTGAACTCCATGTGGGATAAATACAAAGAGATATACAGACAAATGATAATTTTTTAAAAAGTCGAAAGCCAACACAAGGAGAAACTCTTGAAACAAACAGAGAAATATGACTCACTACTTACAAAAGACCCCCAACAAGATTAATAGCTAACTTCTCAGCAGGAAAAATGGAGGCAAAATGCAGTGGAATAATATATTCAAAGTGCTCAAAGAAAATAATTGTCAACTAGGAATCCTATGGCCACAAAAACCTATCTTTCAAAAATGAAGGCAAAACACTTTCCAAGATGAACAAAAACTTCAAGAACTTGTGGCTGTCAGATCTAGCTTGCAAGAAATAATAAAGGGATTTCTTCAGGTTGAAAGCAAGTGATTCAATATGATAATTCGAATCTACACACTGAGAAAGAACACCAGTAAAGGTAATTATAAAACAGTAAAAATGCAGATGTTTTCCTTTCTTCTAATAGATTTAAAAAACAATTGTATAAAACAATATTATAGAATGTATTTTGGGCCTATGACATATAGTAATGTAATGTATTTGTCAAGAACAAGACAAAAGAGGTGGATGGGAACATTTGAAAGCATTTGAAAAGCTGCAGTTGGCTAAGAAAATGACTACAGACAGTAAACTAATAATTTTAACAATGTGTTATTGGCTTAGTAACATAATAGTTATAGTACATATAACAATAACACCATAAAATGGCAGAAAGAAAATAGAGCTATGTCTAAGTAATTTTTCTACATATTACTGGAATTAAGCTAAGATAAATTGTAAGCTACTTTGGATAAGTTAAGACATATGTGATAAACTGTGGAACAACCACTGGAAAAAATAACCCTTAAAAATTGTGAAAAGTTATTAAAGAAATCAAAGTGTTACACTAGAAAATACTTAACATAAAAGAAAGCTGTAAAGGAGGAATAGAGGAGACAAACATGACATGAGACATATAGAAAACAAAAAGTACAATGGCAAATAAATCCAAATATATCAATACTAACATTAAATGCGAATGGATTTAATAATCCAATAAAAGATCAGAGACTGTCAGAATGGATAAAAAACATGATCAAACTATATGCTGTCTACAAGAAATGTGTTATATTCAAAGATACATATGAATTGAAAGGAAAAGGATCAAAAAACATAATCATGCAAACAGCAACCACAAGAAAGCTGGAGTAACTACACTGTATCAGATAAAATAGAATTCAAAACAAAGAAAATTTAGATGATAAAAGTGTCAATCTACCAGGAAGATATAAAAATTATAAGTATATATGTACCTAATAACAGAGCACCAAAACACTAATCAAAAACTGACAGAAATAAAGAAATAGACAATTCAACAATATTTGTTGCAGACTTCAATATTCAACTTTCAATAATGAAGAGAACATCTAGACAGAAAATCAACAAGGAAATAGAAGTCTTGAACAGCACTATAAATCAACTAAATCTAATAGATATTTATAGAACATTTTGTTCAACAACAATAGAGTATAGATTCTTCTCAAATACACATGGAAGATTTTCCAAGACAGACTATATGATATGACCATAAAACAAACTCCAGTAAATTTACATATAGAGAAATAATACAAAGTTGTTATCTGATCACAATGGAATAAAATTAGAAATCAATAACAGGGAAAAATTGAGAAGCTCACAGATATGTGGAAATTAAATAACATATTCTTAAGTAATTATTGGTCAAAAAGGAAATCAAAAGTGAAATCACAAAATACTTTGAGATGAATGTAAACAAAGAAACAATGTACCAAATGTATGGATATAACAAAAGCAGTGGTCAGAGGGAAATTTATAGTTGTTGATATCTACATTAAAAAAAGAAAGATTTTAAAATTAATAACTTTCTACCTTACAACATTGAAAAAAGAAGAGCAAATTAAATCTAATGCAACCAGAAGAAAGGAAATAAGACTAGAGTAAGAATTAATAAAATAGAGACTAGAAAAACAACAGAGAAGGAAATCAAACTGAAAGCTGGTTCTTTGAAAAGAGCAACAAAATTGACAAATATTTTGCTAGATTGATCAAGGAAAAAAAGACTCAAATTACAGAAATCAGAAATGAAAGAGGAAATATTACCATTGACTGCACAGAAATAAAAATGATTATAAAAGAATACTGTGAGCAATAGTATGCCAAAAATTGAATAACTTAGATGAAACTGGCAAAGTTTTAGAAAGACAAAAACTACTGAAACTCACTGAAGTAGAACTAGACAATCTTAATGACCTATAACAAGTTTAAAAGATTGAAAGTATAATAATAATAATAATTAATAATAATAATAATAATAATAATAAGAAGAAGAAGAAGAAGAAGAAGAAGAAGGAGAAGCAGAAGCAGCAGCAGCAGCAGCAGCAGCAGCAGAAGCAGCAGCAGAAGCAGCAGCAGAAGCAGCAGCAGCAGCAGCAGCAGCAGCTAACCACAAAGAAAGGCCCAGGACCAGATGGCTTGTCCACTGAATTCTACCAAACATTTAAAGAAGACTCAATACCAATTCATTACAATCTCTTGCAAAAAATAGAAGAGGAGGGAACACTTCCCAACTCATTTTAGAAGGCCAATATTATCCTGATACTAAAACAATACAAGGACATCACAAAATGAAACTACAGAAAAAATACTTTTTATTAATATAGATGCAAAATCCTTAAGAAAATACTAGCAAACTGAATCTAGCAACATATAAAAAGAAATATATGTGGGATTTATTCATGAATGCAAGGTTGGTTCAATATCTGAAAATCAATTAATGTAATATCATATCAACAATAAAAAAGCAAAAATCACGTGATCATCTTAATAGATGCAGAAAAAACATTTGACAAAATCTAATATCTTTTCATGATAAAAACACATAACAAAGTAGAAATAAAAGGGAATTTTCTCAACATGATAGAGGACATTTATAAAAAACCCACAGCTAGCATCATATTTGATCGTAAAAAGTGGATGCTTTTCCTCTAAGATCAGAAACAAGACAGAGATGTTTGCTGTTACTACTTCTACTTAACATTATACTGGAGGTTCGAGCCAGGGTAATCAGGCAATACAAAAAAATAAAAGGCATCCACATTGGAAAGGAAGAAATAAAATTATCTATATTCACAGATGACATGCTCTTGTAAACAGAAGATCCTAAGGAATCTATGAAAAAATGATTAGAACTAATAAACGAGTTTAGCAAAATTGTAAAATACCAGATCTATATACAAAATTCAATTGTATTTTTATGTGATTGCAATAAGCAATCTGAAAATGAAATTAAGAAAACAATTCCATTTATAATAGAATCAAAAATAATAAAATACTTAGGAATAAATTTAACAAAACAAGTACAAAACTAATACTAAAAACTACAAAACTATTGAAATAAATTTAAGAAGACCTAAATAATGGAAAAACATCCCTCATTCATGAATTGAAAGACTTAATATGACTAAGATGGCAGTACTTGCTGAACTGATCTACAGATTCAATACATCTCCATCAGAATCCTAGCTGACTTCTTTGTAGAAATTGACAAGCTACTTCTAATATCATATGGAAATTCAAGGGACTCAGAAGAGCCAAAACAATCTTGAAAAAAGGAACAAAGTAAGAGGCCTCAACTTTTTTATTTCACAAGTTAATTACCAAGTAATGGTTATCAAGATATTGTGGTACTGGCACAAGGAGAAACATATAGAGCATAGAACAGAATTGAGACACCAGAAATATACCTACACATCTATCATCAACTGATTTTCACACTAGTGCTAAGATAATCCAATGGAGGAAAAAAAAGTCTTTTTAACAAATGGTGCTGGGACAAATGATATCCACATGCAAAAGAATGAAGTTGGACCTAAACTTCACATCATACACAAAAAGTAACTCAAAATAGATCAATGACCTAAATGTAAGAGCTAAAATTATAAAAACTATTAGAAGAAAACATAAGAGTAATACTTGGTAATCTTAGATTTAGCAGAAGATTCTGAATATGACATCAAAAGTACAAGCAATAAAAGAAAAAGGTAAATAGATTAAACATAAAAGTGAAAAAAAATTGTGCTTCAAAGAACATAATTAAAACAGTGAAAAGACAACCTATAGAATGAGAGAAAATATTTGCAAAACATGTATCCAGTAAGGGATTGTATCTAGAATACATAAAAAACTATTATGACTTAATGATAAAAAGACAGATAACCCACTTATAAAAATAAGCTAAGGATCTGAATAGACATTTGGCCAAGGAATATATACAAATGGACAATAAGCATTTAAAAGGATGTTCAACGTCATTAGTCATCAGGGAAATACACATCAAAACCACAATGAGATTCCATTTCACAACCTCTAGGAATGATGGACGCAAAAAGTCAGATGATAACAAATGTTGACAAGGATGTGGAGAAACTGGGGCCCTATGACATTACTGGTGGGAATGTAAAATGGTGCATCTTTTTTGGAAAATAGTCTATCAGTTCCTCAAACAATTAAACATAGAGTTACCATACAACTCAGCAATTCCACTCCTAGGTATATACCCAAGAGAAATGAAAACATATCTTCATTAAAAACAAAACAAAACAAAACTGTACATGAATGTTTATAGCAGGATTTTTCACAATAGCCAAAAGACAGAAACAACCCAAATGTCCATCAACGGTGAACAAACAAACTGTCTTATATCAATGCAGTGAAATACTATTCAGCCATGAAAAAGAATGAAGTATTGATATATGCTAAAACATGGATGGGCCTTGAACACATTATGCTAAGTGGAAGATGGCAATCCCCCAATATCACATGTCATATAATTCCATTCATATAAAATGTCCAGAACAGAGAAATCTATAGAGACAGAAAGTAGATCAGTAGTTGCTTAGGGCTGGGAGTGGGCTGGGCATGGGGAAATGGTGGTGGATCACTGAGTAAGAAGTTCTTTTCGAGGTGATGAAACTGTTCTAAAAATTGCCTGTTGTGATGGTTGCACATATCTATGACTATACTAAAAGCCCAGTGGCTTACTGTGTGCCATTTAATATGTGCATTTTAAATGGCAAATCGATGGCATATGAATTACATCTCAATAAAACTGTTAAAAATGTAAAATATGACGATCACAAAAAAAAGTAGATAAAACGTAAAAAGAGTCATATTCAGTTTAATGAATTGTAACAAAGAGAACCGTGAAGCCGCACCCAAGTTAAGGAAGAAAACTCCATGTCCCAGAAGCTTTCTGTGTGTCTTTTCCTATCTCACAACCCTCCAACCTTGCCTGACATATGTAGACACCCATAAAATCATTACCATAATCAGGGCAATGAACACACTCATCCTCTCAACAGTTTTCTCAGGCCCCTTTAAAATCTCTCCCTTGCATTCTCCCTGCCCGTCCCTGGCCCTGGGCAAACCATATTCTATTTTCTGTCTCTACATTTTAGTTTCCATTACCTAATGTTTTATATAAATGGAAACATACAGTTTAAAATTATAGGTATTTAATTAAAAATGAAAATTATGTATTACATATAACTATAAATAAACAAGTTTGCTACATATATCTGTGGCTAGAGCAGAAACTCTTTCGAGACAGGGATTTTGCTTTGGATTCACAGCATAGTAGAGACTCACAGGATGTTGCTTTATAACCTGTTTCATTTTGACTGACCCCCTTTCTGGTTGGGTCAGTGACATTTTCCCTGGACTTGCTCCTTGGCACCCACCTCCCCTGGCACATTCTGTCAGAACATCCCTTCCACTGACATGTTCGTTTTCCCCAGTAAATTACGAACGTTGTCTAGGTTTATCAGACTGAGTAGAGAATACGCCGCTGGGCACTGGGATCGAGTATAGATGGAATTGTTAATGCTGTCTTTTAAGAGCAGAAAACATCCAGGGAAGTATTCATTTTGGTGTCCCCAGTGCCTGGCACGGAGTCTAGCATGAGCAGGACCTAAATGCTTGTTGAACAAACCTATCCTTCTCAAATTGATCCTCCATGTTTGGTGGCCAAAAGGAAAGTGCTCTTCTAAAAAGAAAGTGTAAGGGAGTCCCACCCCTTGCTTTTATCAGCACAGGCCCCCCTGCTTCCAGGAGAGACTCCCAAGTTCCGACACAGCCCCCGTACCCTGTTGAGGGGGCCCAAGCCTCCCCTTACACCCTACTCTCCCCTCCCCCTGCCTGTCTTTACTTTCCAGGGACACTGGACTCCCCCATTGTCCATCAGCACTGTCCCTCCTCTGTGCCTGCCTGGCTGCCTCTTCCACCCTCTGTTCCTTCCACTTAGTTCACCTTGTAGAATGAAAGGCTGACTGTCTTAAGTCTCAGCTAAACGTGGAGGGAAACCTTCCCTCTCCACTGGCTTAGGTGTCCCCGCAGGCCCTCGCTTTTCACCCTGGGCCTGGGTATGTTGTGTGCTTTCCCCAGCGTGAGCTTCCAGGGCCATCTCCTCCCATGGGGTGGGCACCCTGAGGATGAGCTTGGTCTTCTCTAAGCATGCGTCCTGGCAGGTTGAATGAAGAAGTATGTGCGTGTGTGAGGGAGGAAGCAGTCCATCCGGGCCAGGGCAGGAGGCCCCCCAGAGAAGCCAGGTGGGAACTCCAGACAAGGCTTGGGCCTGGAAGTAGCAGGAGAGGAGGCAGGGCCACTTTCAGGGAGAAACTAGGGAGGCCTCGGGGCAGATATGCAGGTGGGCTGCTGGCAGTTCATGCGTGCCTCCCTGATTTTTGAAAAGCAGATTGTACCAGACCCTCCTGCTTAGTCCCTGAGTTCCAGCTGATGGTTTTGTGGCATCTTTTCTCTTTTGAAACAAACAAACAAAAATTGCAAAACAGCCTCCTTCTCCCTATTCTTTTTTCCTTCCCTCCTGGTCCCTCCAGGGAGCCTCACATAGAGAACAGGTAGTTCTCTCCAACTGGCAAATTCTAATGCCCTGCATTGTGTTTTTGTTTACATTAGATGGCAGCCAGGACAAAGCTGTTTCATGGTTATTGTTATCAAAGTCGAGACAGTTGATCAGGCTTCCAAATCCATCGAGCACCTCATAAGTGCACAACGCTGGACACTCCACACATTTCTCCAACCTCAATAACACCTGAGAGAACAGCTTCTCTTTTTACATGGGAGGAGACTGAGACCCAGAAGAGATTAAGAAGCTGAAGAATTTGCCTAAAGCCTTTCTCTTGGGAAGAGTCACAACCAGATTCAACCCAAGCATTTCTGACCCCATGCAGACTCCCAAAATATAAAGGGAAATACAGAGAAAATAAAGGGTCTGGGAAAAGGAATTATGTAAAACATGTTTGGTTTCAACTTCTTGATTAGTAGAAATGAAATGTGACCCTGTAAGATTCCATGAGCCCCTCTAAAACTTTTGGGTGCTGGTGGTGGGTCCCTGCATTTTGCCACCTGAGCTATTCAAAATGAATAGAAAAGAATCTGGGGTCGGGGTGGGGAGGGGGGGTAGAAGGGGAGAGGAACCCAGGGTGGGATGCTGGGGCAGGGGAGTTCTCCAGGAGGAAGCACCTGTGTAAGTGGGTGGAAGCAGGTGAAAGATGGAAAAACGGTGCCCCTGGCAAAGGGAACCACAACTGTGAAAGCTTCAGGTTTTGTCAGATCGGGACACATTAGGGAAGTGGAGTGGTCCAGGTCGACTCCGAGGCTGCAGCACCTGTGCTGGAGACGTGGGCAGGCATTCATTCTTGAAGGGCTTCACCGGTCATGCGAAGGCCTTTGGACCTTAACCTGAGGACACTGGAGAGCCACCGAAGGTCACATGTGAGAGACAGACATGGCTTGTATTTTAGAGATTCCACTTTGGCTGAGGAAGGACAGAGGATGGCAAGACTGAAGGCCCCAGGTGAGGGATAGGGGTTATGCCGGCTGAAGGCTGCTTATAGGCGTTTTCTTAACTCCATTACAGGTGGGCCAAACTCTGGCTGGGAACTGAGGCGAGCAGGCAGGCTCCTGCCTCAGGGCTCACCTTCTCTGAGCTACCTACTCTATTATGGTATTATGGAGTCAGGTCTGCAGACCTGCCAGCCATATTTGGGATTCTGGGGGCGGGGGCGGGGGCAGGAAGGTGGGGAAGGGGGCTTCTTTCCAAGAGAATGGATGGGATTAGAGAAAGTCTCTTGCTGGGCTGAGACCATAGTAGGGTCTGGAAGGAGGGTCTGGAAGACCATAGCAGAGTCTGGTTGAGAGAGGAATTCAGAGGAGCTAAAACCTCTGCCGGAGAAACAAAGAAAAACTAGAACTTCCTGGTGGTTCGGGGAGGAAAGTGGGGAGGGCGGATGGAATGAGGGAGAGAGGAGAGGGGCCGGTGGCTTGAGCCTGAGGCCAGCGTGGGATGATGAGCTAGGGGAATACCCCTGGTGGAGAAGGGTCTAGTGTGTTCTTAAGAACAGATCTAGTGCTGGCAAATGCTCCGGGCTGTTCGGCCCTCCTCCCACCCACAGAATCTTTTGTACAGTCAGCCATTTCAGAGAGCTGGCTTCTGTTTGATTTGGGGTGAGCTGAACCCAAACTTGGGATCCTTGTGCATCTCCTGGAAGAGGAGATGGAAGATAGATGATCACAAAAGAGAACTGACACAGTGGAAGCGGGTATTTGGAGCCAGAGGTGACCTTGAGAAGACAAATCTTTGAGAAATTCGCAGAATACTTGGGGAAGGCCCGGAAAAGCCGTAGAGCAGAAAATGGGGGTTTCGAGGCTGTTTGTCAAAATGTCTTTAATGCTGCTCAAGAGAGAAGTGCCCACGTTTATTTTCGGACTGAAGTGTTTTCTTCGGTGATTCTGTACAGACACAGCCCTGGCAAGATAAGGACAAAAGTCTTGTCCTGGAGTCAGGGTGATGGGCTAAAGGCCCTAGGCCCACAGTTGGGCACTGGGGGGTGGGGTGCTGCCACCTTACCCTCCAACCCGGTCCTGCTGGGTCCGCGTGGACACTCACGCCCAGCATTGACCAGGCCACATTTTTCACCCCACCCTGGGCCTGACTCTCTACAGCTTTGATGACAGAGGATCCCCTGGGCCCTAGACCTGGCTGGGGACCCAGCCCTCATCGTGGGGACCTAATCATGGCAGAGCTCCACCCTAGGTGTTGGGCAGACCCTGCCCTTCTGCCCCACACCCCGTGCCACCCTCAGAGAACAGGCTGCTTGAAACAGTGTTTGTTCCTACCCAGAATAACATGTTCAAGGCTCATTTCCCTTCCACTCACCTGGCCATAGATGGACAGCTCTGATAGAGGACAGGTCCCTTGGGGCCAGGCTGGACCAAACTGGCCTGGTGTGAAGCGGGGACCTGCCCAGGCTTGCTGGCCCACATTTCTGGCCTCACCCCTCCCTCTGCCTGCTTCTGGTCTGTCTGGGGTCCATCTCTCTGCCTCCCTGTCTTTTTTCTCTTCTTTCTGTTTTTGTCCTCCCAGCTGCCCCTCTGCCACCCACTCTGCATCTTTCTTGCCCCCTGCTCTTCTTCCCTCCTTGACTTTTTCTGTCTCTCTGCAGCCTTTTCTCGGTCATTTTCTGTTTCTCACATTTTCTCTCTCTGCCACCCACCCCTCCCTTCTGTCCCATCACCAAACCAGGCAAGTTTATTTGAACAACAAAGGGCACCATTTCTTTTAGAAATTAAGCTAAACAAGATTCTCAGAGTCAGCTCTCAGAACCTTCCTTGGAAAAAAATTGGGGGGGACCTAGCCAGTGGGGGAGGTGCTCTGGGGGTTGTGGGGGCCCAATGTTAAAAGTGGATTTAGAGAGAAATGTTCTTAAGAGTCTTCAGTTTCTGGCTTTTGAACTTGTTCGCCCCACTACCTGCAATAATAAGAATAAATACATAAATAATTATTATTAAAGTCAACATTTACTGCCATGTCAGGCACTGTGATAGCTATGTTACATTCTGTGTCATATTTAACCACCACGACAATCTTACAAAATTGGTTTTATTGCCGCTTTAAGCAGATGAAGAGACTAAAGCTCAGAGAGGTCACCCAGCTAAGCCCAGCACAAGCTGTGTGCCCTCTGCACTAAGGTGGATGTCATATTCTGATTGCTTTGCTTAAGATTGGACGGATCTGGAGAAGGAGCTAGTGCCACTTTGTAATTTTCCACGGAGGGCAGTGCCTAGGGAGGGTGGTGCTTTGTATGTGGTCACTCAGCTGGTCAACAGTGATGGAGTAGAGCCCAGGCATCTGATGTCCAGGAGAGGAGGGGAGAAGCAAACTCAGGACCCTGCCTGTGGCTCCAGGGGGCCTCTTTCCTCACTGTGTGGCCCCCATCAAGCCCTTGCATTGCCTGAGCTGCAATTTCTCCATCTAAAAGTAGGGGTCCTAGAATGGGGCTCTTTGGAGGGGCCTGGCCCTGAACTGGGAACACCAGGAAGAGGCCCAAGGACATTCTCTTTGAAACTTAACTTCATCATCCAATTTAGTTTGCCTGAGATTTTCCTAGCTGAAAGCTAATCCTGTGGACTGGGAGGAATTAAGCGAAATGATGCTTTAAAAAGAAAACTCTATGGGTGTGGCCATAACGAAGTTGGGTTCACAGGGCATGTCTCCCCTCAAAGTGACATAATCTGCCTAACCCCATGACAAAGGGGACCATCCTATTCCCCCAGGTGCTCCTGCCTCCCGGGCCACCCACAGTTAGGCTCCACCAGACTGCCAGGTTGAGATTTCTAACACCTTCTATTCATTCATTTGACACGTGTTGGCCGAGCACCCACTGTGTGAGGCACCATTCTAAGCACAGGGGTACAACAGAAGACGAAGCATATGAAAATCCCTGTCCTTGTGGGCCTCACATTCTAGGAGGGAGGATAAATGATAAACAAGATGAGTGAATAAAATGTAATTGTGTGTTAGGCAGTTTAAGTCATCAGAGGAACAGTGAAGGGAGGAAAGGCAAGGGGGACGGTGTAGGAAGGGGAGTGACTTAGACAGGGTGGTCAGGAAATCAGACTGCAGCGCCCACCGGGCCCGGTTCCTTCCAGGGGCTCCCCAATGGGCCTAAGAAGCCCAGGCTCCTCTCCCTGGGACCCAGGCCTTTCTATTCTGGCCTCAGCTTCTTGTACGTGCTTTGCTGTCCCCCACTCCACGCAAGCAGGGAGACCTGTCTGTCACCTCTCCAGGTTTGCACAAGCTATTTATTCGTAAGTTGTGACTGCCCTGCCTTCCTCTCTCCACTGCTTTAGAATATGCTGGGGTTTTGATTTAATCATTTATGGTGAGATGACAGACACAGAGACAACTGCCTTGAAAAAACTGATTACTTACAGTTATGCCACGCCATGTCAAACAGGGCCACATGGGGAAGTACCAGGGTCATTCAGGAGACAGAAGCAGCCAGGGGGAAAGCATGGGTCCCTACGAATGCCTCTTGTTGCACCTAATTTGAATGGTCAGTCACTAGGCCCAACTGTTGCAGGTTTGAGTTTTAGTGCCCACTTACTGGTTTGGGCTATTGACCATCTGAGTCTAAAGCCTCAGTTCTTTCATCTGTGAAATGGGGTCAAACACCATCGACCTCATTAGAATCTTTGTTGGGAGTCCTTTTCTTACACTTGACAGAAATCCAGTTCGACCTCATTTAAGCAAAAGGGGACATTTAATGAATTAACATAGTTAGGAAATCTGAAGGACTTCTGGCTTCAGTTATGATTGGACCCAAGATTAAATGTCAAGACACATCTCTCTTTGTCTCTCCTCTGATCTCCTACCTCCCAGTTTTACCTTCAGGTGTACTCTACCCAGGTGATCACTAAGGTAGCTAGTAGCAGCTCCAGGCTGACCCTCTGGCAGCTTAGCAGCAATTCCATGGAGGGCTCACTGGCCCAGCTTGGGTAAAGGCCCACTCTTGAACCCAGTCATCACTGTGGCCAGAGGAGTGTGAGCTCTGACTGGCCAGGCTTGGTCATGTGCCCACTCAGGGACTCATTGACTCACGTGGATGAGAGTAAAGTCGCTCTTCCAAAGGGAGTCAGGGATGCTGGTTGAGGAAGAGACGCTGGCGAGCACACCTTACAGGTGTCCACCACAACTGTGCGAGAGCCCCACAGACACTGCAGGTAAAAGCGCAGTGCCCAGCACTGCTAGGAACCTTAGAATGTTGTCATGACTAGATTGCCAGTGACAACTTTCCGATTCTCCCACCCTCCCAGCATGGGGCTCGTGCTCTGCCTTCCCCATAAACTACAGAACTTCCACCCTGCTCTGCATGAGGCTAAGCTCTCCACTTGGGCCCTGGATCCCACTTCCTCTTGCTTTCTTAACACCTTCACTTCTGCTCTATTCTCTTTTTCTCTAACACTAGCAATTTCATTATCAATTTTGGACCATTCCCTTGAGAACACAAACATGCCTCGTTGTCACTTTGTCGAAAAATGCCTACCTCGGATCCATCTCCCACCTCCATTCTAGGTACAGCTCCGTTCCTACATTCAATCCAACTAAAGTCCTGTCAACTCTAGCTTCAAAATATGCTCCACCTTGCCTGTCCCTCTTGCCCTTAGGATCCGTCTTTCACGGGGTAGTTCTGTGTCTTCCACAGGGTAGCTCGACCTAGTTGAAATTTTCTAAAAGTCACTTTAAAAGGTCAAGGAAACAGATGAAATTAATTTTAGTAATATATTAGTTAACCTAATATATCCAAAATATTGTTTTTTTGACATGTAATCAATATAAAAATATTTAATGGGATATTTTACATTCTTTATGTGCTAAACCTTTGAACCGTATCGTGTATTTTACGCTTGCGGCATGCCTCATTGTGGACCAGCCACTTCAAGGGCTCAACGGGAGTAGCACAGATCTAAAGTGTCAGTCAGACCTTGGCACGCCTCTGCTTTAACTGCTTCAGTTCCCTCCCGCTGTGCTCAGAATGTGACCCCAACGTTCCAAAGTGGGTGACAAAGCCCTTTGAGAGCTGGGCTGCCTCCTGACCTCGTCTCCGCCTGTTCTCTCGCTCATCCACTGCAGCCACCTTAGCTGTCTTCCTGCTTTTTGCATGCGCCAAGCTCACCTCCACCCAAGGCTTTGCTCTTGCTCTTTCTCTGCCTGGACTGCTCGTCTTCCGATCTAGACATGCTTGGTTTCACCATGTCATTCTGTCCTCTGCTCACTGCCACCTCCTCAGAGACCCTCCCTAACCTCCCCTCGAAAGTGCACAAAAGCTGCACCCCCCTACCCCCCAGAACATTCTTCGTCACATCACCCTACTTTACTCTCTACACAGCATCTACTACTCTTTGGCACTAGCCTATTTAGTGTTTTGGCTCCTTGTTCGACGTTTTTTTTTTTTTTTCTGTCTAAAACAGACAGCTCCTCTGCAGAAACTTGCACACCGTAAGCACTCAACAATGCTCATTGTTTTGAATTAAGCTCTTAGAATAGTCAGCATCCATAGTCTCATTGGCTAAAAATTCTTCTCTGTACCAAGACATTGCACAGACAAAGACATTCAGGTGCCAGGAAGGTGAATGTTACAGCCCAGCAGGGAGAACTTAACCCAGTGGCTGTCTGCTGAAAGTGTGATTTCTTGGCAAATTGAGCAGAGCTTGTATTCATGAAGTTTTTCTTCCTCCACCACTACCGATTGTGCCAAGAACTCTCCCACACAGCTTATCTCCCCTACAGAAACCCCTGGGTACCTACGGACCCACTTTGAAAACCATAGACATATTCTCTGGAGCTAGAATTGGAACTTTGAATGCCAGTCCTACCTCTTACTCATGGGGTACCCTTAGACAATTTGCCTAACTTCCTAAAGAAGCTCAGTTTCCCCTCTGTAAGATAGAACTAATAATAGGGCCTACCTAATAGAGTTGCTATGAGCAATAAATTGGAAAAAAAACTCACCTAAGGTACTCAGTCCAATGCCAATGAGGTGGTAAGTATTCAAAAATAAATTACTGTTCCTCTCGTGCATCTGCATTTTAAATCTGAATGCTGGGAGAGGGAATGCTTAACCCAAACAACAGAGAGAACCTGGGATAGTAGAATTGCACCACAGCAGCTGGGGTGCAGGGCAGTGGGGAGAGGCTTTTAAAGTCTCCATCTCTCTTTCTGGAAGTACTCTCCTAGTTTCCGTTCTGCATTTAGCTGGCTCCAGTTTCCTGATAAATTAGTAAGACCACTGACCCCTCGATTTTGCTTATACTCACAGGTAAAATACTTTGGGATATGTTTGGGCTGTGGGGGAAGAAGGAGAAAGGGGATCAGTAAAAGTGTACTCAGGCCACACCCATCCCTTATGCTGAGGCTGAGCCATCCAGCCTGATGTGGGCTCCAGGACCTGGCGGTGCTGAGGGTAGAGTGGGGTGTATTCTGCAAGATTTTTGGTTAAGCAAACTCCATCCTGGAGACTGGACCCCTTAGGAACAACAGCCTATGTGGGGGATAGTCTCACTCTGCTCTCAGCCCTTCCTGGCCTCCGAGCATATTCTAGGATCCCTGGGCCAGGCTCTGAACTCAATCATTAACTGAGCCATTTGCTGAAAGGATTCATTAAAGGCTCTGAAAGTCAGGAAAATACACAAGCAGTCACCTGGACTAGCTGGCCCATCAGAGAGAAGAGCCAGGCTCAGCTGCAAAGAAGATAAGCCCAGGAGGGGACAATCGGGGGTGGGGGTGTATCCTGAGGGGGGCCCAGGTAACACAATCACCCTCTCTCTACCTCAGGGTTTTCCTCTGTCAAGTGGTTAATCCCCCAAGGAGCCAGAATCTCCAACATGAAAGATTTGCCCTTCTTTTAAGATTTATATAAAAGTAGCTCAAGCCCACAGATGGTGAGATGGCCCTCCCTCTCATTGTCTCTAGGTTTCCTGGGGAGGCTAGAATTTCAGGACGCCTATCCTGCTCCTGCCAGATCAGCTCCTAACCTTCTTCAGAGACTGGATGCTAAGAAGGTTTTTGTGAGAGACAAGGGCTCTGTGTAAATATCACTTAAGGGAAATATAGATCTGGTCTCACTTACATCCGTGGAAACTGAAACTCAGAAAAGAGAAAAGTGACTTGGTCAAGGTCATGCAGGAGTTGTCAGGTGTGGAGTCACAGAGATCTCAGCCCAGAGACAGGGCCACCAAAGTCTCCTGTAGCTGAGACATCAACCACAGTGAAGCCTCAAGGCTGCAGCCTCTATTACTCCTGCCTCCCAGTTTGACTTACTGTAGCATTATAATTTTGCTTTTCGGGAACCTTCTTTGCGCTCCCCCTCTGTTCCCCTCTCTCACGTGCAGCCGAGTGTTTTACTCTGGACACCGGCCTTGGAACCAGGCTGACTTGGGTTCAGATTCTGGCTTGCAGCTCCCTAGCTATGTGACTTCTGGCAAATGATTTTGAGCTTTTACTTCCTTTCCTAGAGGGGATATGATACCTAGCTAGGTAGGCTCCAATGTGGAGGATAGAGAGAACAGCCCCAAGCCTCCTGCAGTTCACAATCTCACTGGGGAGATGTAAGGCACAGATTTTTAAAAATTTTATTAAAGAAGTTTTCATTTAACAGATAGGAAATAAATACATATTTTAATCTGAGGGTATAGGATATTAAGAAAGATTATGTATTGTTAATTGTAAAGGTGGGAGTTCATTCTATTATTCTCTCTAGTTTTATTTGTGTTTGAAAAACTTTTTTCTGTATTTTTGAAGGAAATATTACACATCATATCACTTCATCTGTAAATATTTCAGCATATATCCATAAAAAAGGACTCAAAAAATAATAAACAGAATAGTATTACCTTAAAAAAAAAAAAACAATTCTTTAATATAATCGAATTTTCAGTATATGTTTACATTTTCTAATTGCCATATAAAAATTTTAACAGTGTGTTTTTTAAATCAAGATCCAAATCGGGGTCATATATTATGATTGATTAATTTTTCACTTAAGTCTGGTTTGATTTATAAGCTCCTTCTTTATTTTTTATTTTCTTGTAATATTTTATTGAAAAGACCAAATAGTTTGTACTATAGAGTTTCCAACAGTCTGATCACTATTTTCATTGCCATGGTATCATTTAACGTATTCCTATTTCCTTTATTTGCCCTATGTGGGAATTGAGATCTAGAGGCAGGTCTGCATATCTAGAGGATGTCTGCATATCTTTCTTTTGGTGATGTTGGTAGCTATTGATAATCGTTGCCTAGGTTCATGAATTTATTAGATTGCAAAAGAGTGATTCAATCTATTCTAATTCTATCATTTCCTCTTTATTTTTTAGCTGGACTACATCTTCTAAAAGTAAACAATGGGTTTGCATCTTCTAAAAGTAAACAATGGGTATATTTGTGTGTTTGATATTAGTATTATGATCCCATTGATTTAAACATATTTGATTCATTTCAATTTATGGTAGTTATTGCCTTTTTTGATGCTCGATTTATATTATCTTTGGTCAATGGAAGTTATTGAAATGAATTTCTGAGTCCTTTTGATACATTCTATTAATTTTTGGTAGCTGAGTGTATCTGTAGGAGAGGATGATCCAGGTTCATTGTGTATATCTCTCAACGCAGACATAGAATCATTCATTTCCTTAGAGAATCCTGGTTCCTTTTAGCAAGAAGTGGTATTTAGTCACTACAATCTGGATCTAGGGGGGCGCATATGATAATGAACAATTCACATTTCTAGGTCTTTTCAGTGGAGAAAGCTAGGAAATATGTACATTTTTAAAAAGATAAGATGCATTATAAGTTCATATGTTATTTCTAATTCAAATTCTAGACCACAGAGTTTTTACTTCCTTGGTCTTACATTTATATTTTCTTTCAATCATGCTGAGAATCTCAGCTTTGAGAACTCAGGCATAATTACACATTTGATTTCTTTTTTATTACACACACAACAGATCCAGAATAATAATATCAGTAAGATTACCAAAAACGATTTAAGATTTCTTTTTGGCATTTCTTTCTGTCCTTAGGCTATATCCCTCTAAGAGTGTATGTTAAATTACTAAGATTCAACATTACTTGAAAAAGTTTTTCTCTGTATGGTTATATCACCACCAGTTGGGTTCATTAATTTCAATTTTGGGGATTGGCTTTTTATTTATTCACTTTTGTTCTTTAATCATGAAAATGCCTTTTAGATGGTTTCATACTCAAACCTGAAAGCAAGGTATGTTCAAAGAATAGCTTCTCTTACTGTCTCTTTCATATAATTCCCTCTTTACCCTATAGGTAACCATTCAAAAAAGTATGCTTTTTCTTTCCATTATTTTAAAAAATATAAGCACACACCCATAGATATACATATTAGCATCCCTCTTTTTCTTAGCTAAATGGTAGCATAATATACATACTTTTGTCTGCTTTGCTTTTTTCATTAAACAACACATCCTAGAAATTGCTTCTTACTGGTCCATAGAAATCTCCCTCATTCCAGCTTACAATGGTATGTGCCATAGCTTTTGCCACAGTCTCCCATTGTTGAACATTTGAGTTCTTTCCAGTCTTTTGTTATTATACCATATTACAGGTGGGATCGTGTCCTCCCAACTCATATGTCGAAGCCCTAACACCAATGCAATTATATTTAGAGACAGAGTTTTAAAGAGATAAATAAGGTTAAACGAAGTCATAAGGATAGGGTCCTAACCTCATAGGACTTGTGTCCTTACAAAAAGAAGACACACCAGGGATGCATGTGCACAAAGAAAAAGCCATACGAGCACACAGTAAGAAGGTGGCCATCTGCAAGCCAAGGAGAGAGAGGTCAGGAGAAACTAAACCTGCCAATATCTTGATCTTGGACTTAACAACCTCCAGAATTATGAGTAAATAAATGTCTGTTGTTTAAGCTACGCTGTCTATACTGTTTTGTTATGGCAGTCTGAGTAGACTAATATATAAATCGAGACACATTTACAATAACTTCAGTAAGTACAAAGCAATGATCTAATAGAGCATATCTATAATCTAAAATCAACAGCTATATCTGTTGATTTTAGGGGCTGAAAAGGGCCTTTTCATTCTCAAACTATTCCCTCTGCTCCTAATTCTGAAAATCCCCCCAGATCTTTAGAGGACAAAGCCTTTCATTCTATAACTAAAGAATGTAATACCACTGAAGGAGGAAATAGTGGGAGAGGCATTTACACAACAGAGCAATGACTGACAGGGGCACAGTGAGCCTAAGAATGAAGCAAGGATGGACTGACAGCTGAGGCTCCCAGACAAAGTCTAGCCAGTTTCCCAGCTGTGTCCTGAGCATTTCTGAGTGCAGCTGGAAGGGAAATGGGGCATATATGTTGCAAGAGCCAAAAGGTTTTTCGAAATCTTAGTAGAGACAAGCTTTGCAGCAGGGTGATTAAGCTGTCTTGCATATAAATATTCCACAGAAGCTTATTAAAATGCAGGTTCTTGGCCTCCTGCCCCCAGAGAGCCTGGCCCAGGAATTTGCATTTTGATCCCACTCTCCCTAAGGGATTTTGTTGCAGGTTGTTCATGCACCACAGTTTGGGAAATGGCTCTACGGGATTCAGAGTAGTGGGGGCAGTGGCCTTGAGGGGAGTGTGCTGAAATAAAGTTTCACTATAGGCAGTGGTGAATACAAAAGGGGCAAGGCATTGGGTCTTGTCTGCCCAAGTGGGGAAGAGTATTTTATTGTTGACAGTTCCCAGCACATGGTAAACATACAGGCTGTCTGGGTGTGCATCTGCACCTGCCAAAGGACTCAGGGAAGTTGGGCAGAAAGTTGGGGGAAGTAGATAGAAAAACAATTGCCAGGCTTACTTATCTTTCATAACCAGGTAATAGGGAGCCATGACTGGTTCTTGAGCAATAGGAGGGAGTGTGGTAAGGTCCACATTTTCTCCTTGGTCTCTCCTTCCTATATCCGTGGACCCAGAGAACAAGATGTGCTCCTGTTTTCTTTGTTCCAAAGGGGTGCTGAGTCTTGCTTTGGACTCTAAAATCACTTTGTTCCTTTTCTATCTAGTCTTTTTTTTTTTTTTTTTTTTTTTTAACTCTCCTGTTGCTTTCCTGGCACAGCCAACTCAGGGCTGTTAATTAACTCAAGAACCTTGTAAAGAAAGATTCAGAAAGAGGCCGAGCAAGGGGCAGCTGGCCTCCATTCCTAGAGGGAAAGAAAACACATTTATGAGGAGCAGAGAGGGCAAAAGAAGGCTGGGGGAGCCAGAAGGCTGGGGTGAGGCCAGCTGGTCGGGGCATAGGGCCTACATCTTTTTGGCTGAAGAGACTGCCAGACTGTCCAGGCAACAGCCTTGTGCACCTCAGTCCCAGCTCTGCCCTCTGTCACTCCTCTCTGAGCCTCAACGACACCATCTGGGAAAGGGAGAAATGCTGTTTCCACTGGCTCAACAAGAAAGCATAAAGAGCTCAGCAGCATATTTGGCTGCTAGAGGTGCCTGATAAAGATTTAAGTAGTGAGAGCCAAGGGCTGCTGTGAGACGGAGGAGCTGGGGACAGAGTGGCTGGCACATTTCTCTTATGCGGTTGGGGTTCTGGACTGTTCTGAGGGTCAGGATAGAAGTTTTCAGGGGAAAGAACTGCATTTTATAAACCTTTGCACCCCTTAGAGCTCTCAGAACACCTTCGGGTTGTGTGGCTCTGAGAACAGTCACTCTGAGATTGCATCCAGGCTCCCTGGGCTAAGGGCTAGGCCTTACTGGCCGCTCTGTCTGGCACCTTCCAGGCACATGGGAGGCACTCAGTGAGTATGCCTGCATTCCTTAGGGAAGCGCTTGTTAACTCAAAGGTTACATTGCTTTAGTTAATTAGCTAAATTTTTAAAATTAAATTTATTGGAGTAGCATTGGTTAATGGTGTTATATAAATTTCAGGTATATGACTTTATAATACAACATCTGTATATGCCACTGTGTGCTCACCACCCAAACTCTAGCCTCCTTCCATCACCATATATTGGATTCCCTTTAGCTTTAAGTTTTTAGTGCTGCTTTACTTTATTTTTCCCCCTGAACACCAAAATAATATCTTTGGTTAAATAACTTAGAAAATACAAACAAATTATACATAATCCCACACAAGATCATTTTATAAGGTAGTGCTTGCTTTTGTGTGTGTGCGTGTATACATGCATACATACGTACGTATGTACATATATGTATATATACACATATATATACATATATACATATGTCTATATATACATATATGTACATACGTACGTATGTACATATGTACATATATATGTACATACGTGTATATATATATATATATATATATATATATATAGTTGTTACAGAGAGAGAGAGAGAGAGAGAGAGAGAGAGAGAGAGAGAGAGAGAGAGAGAGAGACCTAATGCCTGGAGTTTATTGAGCCCTCCCTTGCCAAGCACTGTGCTTAGATATGTCAGATGTTGTCTCATTTGAAGTCAAGCAGGCTGGCTCTTGGGGCAGCCCTCGCCCCCACTCTGTCCCACCACCTGATGGGGCATAAGGAATTAGGTGAAGGGTCAAAGGAGTGGTCACTCTGGAGGTGTTGAGAGCAGGGCAAGATTACCTGGGATAGAACAGTCAACGAAGACTTCCTGAGGGAGGTGGGGCTGAGGCTTACCTGGAATAATGGGAAGGGCTTCATTCTCAACAAGTATGGAGACTTGAAAAGCATTCTTAGAAGTGACACTATGTGACCCTGTTCTGGAGGTCCAGATGTGTACTTCCAATTCCTTGGAGCTCTGGTATTGTCACGGTCCCCCTCAGAACAATACTGAAGAGTGGAGGAGTTTGGAGAGGCTGGAATCAGACAGGCCCGTGCTGGAATCCTAGCTACTTCTTATGGTGGCAGGAGGTGTGCAGGTCATATAGTGTCTTCATGTGAGCCGTAGGCAAACATCGGTGCCTGCTTCACAGGAATAGCATGAGAATTCAGTGACAGCTTGGGTGCCCTGACTTGGACACAGCCAGGCACAGGGTCATGTGTGCTAAATGCCGGTGGGTATTATTGGCGTTTCCACAGGCTCAGAGAGGTGGTCTGACCTCCCTGGGGCTCCACTGCTCCTGCTTCCCGGTGCCTACCTTGCATGCAGACCCTGAGGAGCACATAGGGAGAGGTGACAGAACTCAGATGGAACTGGTCCTGTTGGCAGCAGGCTGAGGCTGTCCTAGAATGAAGGTTACTGAAGCTCTCTCTCATTGGCCTAGGCTCTTAAGATCACTGAAATTCCAGTCTCCCTTCAGGGTGAAGAGGACTCAGAGAAGCCTCAGGTTAGCTGTTAATGTCTCAGCCATGGCCTGGGGGGCTGAATGCCCAGTGCTATCTCTTCCCCGCTGTGGGCTGCCAATCTGGGAGGGTGCAGCTGACAATACCTTCTGGTCTCTTCCTTTACAAGGGAGCTCAAGGGACTCTGTACCTCACAAAGAGGCTGGGGCATGCCACCCCACTCTCTTTTCTGCCATTACTGTAGTTCACCTCCCTTCCTGATTCACCTCCCTGATTCTGAGGACTGGTCTTCTCCCAGCTTTCCCCACCATCTTGGGAGAGACTACAATTAACTCAGCTCTGAGGGATCGGCCAGGGTCATCCAGACTCCTTTGCTCCTCCCCACTGTGACTTATCACAACCTGTTGCACTTTAATGCCTGAGCTTGAGAAAGAGTTGAGAGAGAGTCCCTGGCCCAGAAAGAATGACCATACGCAAGGTGCCCTAACCTCAGCCTATACTTGCTCATCTGAGTTCCAGTTGCTCCTGACTGATGCCCTTGGCCCCTATGGGGACGTGCTGGTCATTGTCTTCCTCTGTCATCATTCTCTCTGTATTTCAACCCCATTCACCTTGCTTTTTAGACCAGAACTAAGTACCTATCATTAAAAATGCCCTCGGCTGTTAATGTAGAAATGCAGGCAGCAGTTTACATGTATATTTCAGAGGAATTTGGACCCATATTTTTTATTTCACCCAATTCTCTCTCCCCCCACCATTATCTCCCATTTCAGCTACATTTCCTGAAGACATCTGTATGTCCCTCTGCTCCTAAACTCAGCCAAGCTCTTCTCCAGGGACTGACCAGCTTCTGTGGGGTGGCCGGCCTTGGGCCAGGCGTGGGGGACTCAGCCTTTACTGTAAGATTCTGGCCTCTGGAAGCTCACACTCAGATCGATGAGAAAGAACTGCTCTCTTTAAAGACCTTTCCCATCACCTTTTAAAAATATTCTCTATTTTGAAATAAGCGTGGATTCTTAGAAAGTTGCAAATATAGTACAGAGACATCTGGGTACCCTTCACCCAGTTTTTCCCAATGGTAACATTTCACATAACTATAGAATGATATCAAAACCAGGAAACCAACATTGGTATAGTTTGCCCACTTATTCAGACTACATCATTTTTACTGTGTGCATGTGCGTGTATGTGTAAATGCAATTTTATCACAAGTAAAGTTTCCTATAACCACCAACATCAACATCCAGAACTATTCCATCACCCCTTGGTAGTCACACACCATCTGGCTCCTCTCCCTCTGCATTCCTAAATCCTGGCAACCACTAATCTGCTCTCCACCACAGTAATTCTGCCATTTTGATAATCTTATATAAGTGGAATCATACGATATGAAACCTTTTGAGATTTTATTTTTTACTTAGCATGCGCGCGTGCGCATGCGTGTGTGTGTGTGTGTGTGCGCGCGCGTGCGCCTATGTGTAAAGTAAAAGTTTAAATAGAACTGGAGGTCACACTTCTCTCTTTCCAGGCCTCTAGTCCAAAGACAACCATTGTTAACAGTTTCTTGTGTTTCCTTTTACACGGTTTTTATACATGTATGAGCATACAAGTCCTCTTTTGCGAAACTGCAGAATACCCCTAATTTTGTCCCTTCAATTATATTTAGATATGACATCACTCTGCTCTCTGAGCCTGACATTGGGGAACTCCTTTCCAGGGTAGAGGAATGCAAGATTTGCTCTGCTTGTGCAGGTCCCCTATTGCCACTAAATAAATATTTAAAAGAGCTGGCTTCTGCCCCTGGGTTTAAAATACTGCTTTTAGAGCACAAAACAAGCCTTGTCCTAGTGTCCAGAGAGTCAGAGGATAGATAGATGGATGGATAATCCCCTCTCATTAACCACAGAGGATGACTGTGACTGGGGGGTCCCAGGACCCAACATTGGGCTCTAGTGAGCTTGCGGTCCATCTTCTGGACCAGGTCTGAACTAGTAGGTCTGTCCCAGCTGGGTGCAGACAGGGCCTGGCAGGAGCTCTCCCTGAGGCTGAGCCTGCTCTGTAGACTTGCACATCTTCTGCTGGCCTTGGTACAGTGTCTGATGGCAATGGCTGCAGCCACTTTCTGAGACCCAGTGAGGGACAGAGCAAGGTAGAGCTCCACCCACTGAGTCAGAGGACCTGGCCCCATGGCCGGCTGAGTGATCCCAGCCTCAATACCTCCTAGCTTCTGTGTTTCCCTTTCCATGAATTGAAACAATACAGTAACTGACTGACGTGGTTTCTGGGGGTATTTGAATGAGACAGTAGTGTGAAGTTTTATTATTTAATTAAGGCATAATTTACACATAGTAAAATTTATCCTTTTTGTGTGTAGTTTTATAAGTTTTATGTAACTACCACCACCGCAATCAAGATATGGGTTAGTTTCGTTATCCCTAAAAGTTCTCTCATGCCTCTCTGTAGTCAAATCTTTCTCCCACCCCTGGCCCTTAACACCATATGATTTCTGAGCTTATAATTTGGCCTTTTCCAGAATGTCATATAAATGGAATCACCCAGTACGTAGTCTTTTGAATCTGGCTTTTTTTCATCTTTCTAGCACAATGCATTTAAGGTTCACCCATGTTTTTGCATTTATCAATTGTTTGTTCCTTTTTATTGCCATTACGTAGCCCTACCACAGTTTCTCATTTACCTGTTAAAGGATATTTTGTTGTTTCCAGAATTTAGTGATTATAAATAGAGCTGCTGTAAACATTCATGTACAGGTTTTTGGGTGAACATAAGCTTTTATTTCTCTAGAATAAATGCCTAGGAATATGATGATGGTTGTATGCTAAATGTATGTCTAACTTTTTAAGGAACGGCTGAACTGTTTTCCATGGTGGCTGTACCATTTTGCATTTCCATCAGTAATTATGAGAGCTCTAGTTTCTCTGCATCTTTGCCAGCACTCATTTGTTGTTGTTGTTGTTGTTTTGTTTGTTTGTTTGTTTGTTTTTAATTCTAGCCATTCTAGTAGGTGTGTACTGCGAAGTAGTTTATCTGACAGTTGGTAGTTCCCAGTCATTGCAGGTAGTATGGAAATGCGGGTGGGAGACAGGGCTCTGGAGTCAAGTCACCTGAGTTCAAATCCTAACTTGATTATCTACTAACTCTTTAAATTTTGAGCTTTCTCATAGGAAAAAAAATGGAGATAAAATGGGGTTGTCAAAGGAACTAAGTGCTATAATGTATAACAAGTGCTTAGTTTCCCAATGTTAAGACACTAGTATTACTAGAATATTGCATGCCTGATTTCTAGTCTCCCCAACAAGCATCAAAGTAAGTGTTATCATGCCTCTTTTATAGATAAAGACACTGAAACTCAGTTAAAAGACCATATTTCCTAGTCTCCCTAGCAGGGAGATGTAGGCTAGGTTATGGCTAGTGAGATATAAGCAGGGGTCTTCTGGGAAGTCTTCCTTAACAGGATTAAGGTATGCCCTTTTCCTCTTCCTCTTTCTGTCTGGAATGTGGACTTGTTGGTCATATCTCCAGCAGCCTTTTTAAGTTACAAAGTGATTTTAAGAATATAAACCAAGTGCTGAGAAACACAGGAGCCTAGGTTCCTGATTACATCATGAAATCAACATATTAGCCCTGAACTGCTTTTCTGAGAAACAGCTAAAACAAATACAAAAAAACAAAACTTAGTGGGTTACAGCAACAAACATTCATTCTCACGGCCAAAGCTCTGTGGTTGACCAAGGTTCAGCTCACTTAGGCTGGGCTTGGTGGTGTCTCTGCCCTGTGCCATAGGCTGGCTGGACTTGGCTCTAACCTGAGGGTTGAACTGTGGTCTTGTCCACATATCTCCCGTCATTCTTGGACCAGTACTTCATGGCCATGGCAGAAATGCAAGAGAACAAACCCAATTTCACAAGCATTTTTAAAGTCTCTGTTTGCAGCCTGTACGCTAAGATGCCATTGGCCAAAGTCCTTGGCCAAGTCCAACATCAATGGGGTGGGGAAATATATCCTTCTGTACTGGGAGTAACTATAATCACATGGCAAAGGGTGGAAACAGGAAAGTGTGAAAAATTGGGAACAACGATACAATACACTGCAGCTATGCTGGGGTATTATTATTGTAGTTGCCATTTTCCAAAATGTCAGACACATGTTGAGAGATGTGAGATAGAGCTCATGAATCATGCATGTGGAAAGTTTTAGAAGGAAAAAAATGTTGGGGCTTCTTCATCTGAAAAGCAAAATACCATGTGCCCACCCAGACAGAAAGCTAATGCAGAAGCAGGAAGATCTGATTTTAGATCTCTGGCCAGATAGTGAATAAATGAACTTTACAAGGGTAAAGCTTGTGTGTTATTTTTTTGTGCACCTCCTCCAATGCCTGGCACAATTCCTGGCACAGAAACAGGGCCAAATAAATCTTCATGCACTCATTTATGAATATGTCTGAATAACTCTTTTTTTCACCAAAGATTCAGTAAGACTGCCATGAGTTTATATAGAACAGGGTTTCTTAATTGTGGTAGTATTGGCATTTGGGGCCAAATCATGTCGTGGGGGCTGTCCTGGGCATTGTAGCGTGTTTGGCAGCATCCTTAGCCTCTACCTCACGGATGACGGTAATACTCCTCCTCCAGCTGTGACAACCAAAACTGTCTCCAGGCATTGCCGAATCACCCCTGATATAGAGAGAAGAACTTGTAGTGCACATCCTATCACAACAATTCTCAGAGGAATGTCCGAATTGGAGAAATTTATTTTTAAATAACAGAAACAGCAAATTGTATTAAGACAGTATTGAGACAATTGAATCACATCTATATATTTGCAGCTAAGTATAACTTGGAAGTTAATTTTGCCTGTTTGGGGATTATTTTGTACAATTTCTCACAGCTTTAGAACCAATGGCCAGTACAGGAATGTTTAATGACCTATAGACATTACTGTGTTAGGCACCAATTAGTCTGGTAAAAGCACAGGATTTTTGATGCGTTGACAAAATTTAACACTTTCGTTTGACAAATACTTTTTGAGAGTCTGCTATGGACCAGGCACTGTTCTAGGCACTGCAGATACGGCAGAGAGAGAGAGATGAATTCCTTCCCTAATGGAGCTTATATCCTAGTGTGATGGAAAATGACAAACATAAAAACACATATATACATGATGTAGACATTTGAGTTCTAGGTGCTAGGAAGAAAATAAACAAGAATGCCTTGGAGCAGGCAGCCATTTCTGGAGGCAAACATGAAGAGGTGGCATTTAGATAGCAGCTTAAGGATGTGAATAAGTGAGTGTGTGAAGGTTTGGGAGAAGAAAAACAGGTTTTTTTGTTTCCATGTGGTAATATTATGCAAGAATATGAAGAATTCGCCTTCTCCCCACACCTTCCTTCTTCCTCTCTTTTTTATAAAAAAATCGATCAGTATTATTAAAGTCAAGTACCTCCCTCAAAATTGTTTTGCCCAAAAACTTTTATCAAGCAGGCTTTGTGTCTGGCCAAGTCACCTCCCACCTCCAGGTCTCAGTTTCCCCACCTGTCCAATACGAGGGTCTATGCAGATGCTCGGCAGTTTTTTTTCCAGGCAGAGGTGAAGAGGAATTTTTCAAATGGCTAATCTTATAATCGACTCTTTTTTCCGCTTCTGTAGATGTGCTTGCAGTATAGGCCGAAGGGCAGAGTGACCTCGAAACTTACTAAAGACTCATTCTCTCTTTTGCTTGTTCTGTCTGGATAACGGATGTATTGCCTGAGTTCCTGTCTTGGCGCCCAGATCTTCAGAGTGCTGGGACCACCGGCGTAATAAACCTGAGTTCTCCAGTTCTCTAAGTGGTGCTTGGTCTTTCGCTTGTCTGATTTTGCAACGTTTCTGCAACAGAGGCATTGTGTTGCTTGACCTGGGTTTGAGTCATGGTTCCATCCTTTTCTAACAAAATAGCTGTGAAATAGTACAAAACAACTCTCTTGGGGCTGGATGAATGCCCCTGAGGCCAGCCTAGTACCTCTGAAGCAGGCACCCTTTCCCCTACAGCACTCAGATGCCCAGGTCTTGAGATGGTGACTATCAAAGGGCTTTGTGAAGAGCCTGGGTGCAAAGCATCGGTCTTACTGCTGTGATGACCCCAATTGAAGCTCTTCTGATTATTTAGAAGGTTCCTATGCTTTAGCTAGTCCTTGCATCTAAAAGACTTACCTGTGGACCTAAGTGTCAGGAGATAAAGGCACATCCGGATTCCAGCCCCTGGGGCATGTCTTTGATATTTCTGAAAAATCAAACACAGTTATGTGATAATTGGAATATCCTCATGAAAAGAAATGTGTCCTGGCTATATTGGTTTCCCGTGTGTTTGGGTTCTGGGACAGCAGGCATTTTCTGAATGAAAATCAAAACCAACTGAAATGGCCAAGCCTGGATATTCACAATAACGGAGCACCTGACAGAGGAGAAACTGGTCAGCAGGTGTGAGAGAGCCAGCAAAGAAGAAAAGCCAGGAGCCAGTTGGAACAGGGAAGGGAAAAGACGAAGTGTCTGAGTGGCCAGGACTGCCTGAGGCCCCCACACCCATTCTTTCTCTTTCTCATCATCAGAGCCTTGATTTCATTTGGGGCATTCTCTGTTTTCCAGACACCCTTGCAGCTGGGAATGACCAAGTGACCAAGGTCTGGCCAGTGAAAAGCGGAGGGGTGCTGGGGAGGGGTGGCATCTGGGTAAACTCTTGTTTTCCTGACACAAAGGACAGTGCCAGCCGGTATGCACGCATTAATTCCTCATCCCTTCCCCCCTTATTCTGTATGGAGCTGGGTGTGGGGCCTAGGGGTGGAACAGCCACCTTATGAGCAGGAAGGAGAAAGCTTCTTGATATGTGAGAAAAAGTAAACCCCATTCAGTTAAGCTCCCAACTGGGTTCCTGCTCCACACAGCAGAACTCGATGCTCACAGATCGTGTGCCATGTTCCAGACCCTGTGCTGGACACCCTGCCTCATTATCTCATTCAGTCCTCACAGGTTTCCTGAGAGTATCACATCTGAGCTCCACTTAACAGATGAGGAAACTGAGGCTCAGAAAGGTCCCCCTTGCCATCCTGCAGGTAGCAAGTGTTAGAGCTGGGGTTTAAACAGAGTTGTCTAATTCCAAGTGCTGCACACTCCACCCCCACACTGTATCTCTAACAGTTAATAGCAATCACAGTCACAAAATTTTCTGTAGGTCTGAATCCTGGCTAGCTCCTTTCTACTTTTGTGACTTGGGAGAAGTTATTCAGTGCCTCTGAGCCTCCTGAGCCTCAGTTTCCTCCTCTGGAACTGTGGTCATAGGGTGGTGGTGAGGGCTGCCTGCTGCCTGGCACAGAGCTTGTACTCTCTACATAGTCACTCCTTCACTTACTCTGGCTTTGTGGCAGTTGCTATTGGGCTAAGAGCATTTTAAAGTGCCACGATCCTCTTTGACTCTTCCATTAACCCCTCTGAGGAGATAATTCTCTTTCTCCTTCTCTGAACCTCAGTCTCTTCATCTGTAAAATGAGAGTGAGAATAACACCTGTCTCATACAACTGTTATTGGATTAAATTATATAAGGTGTGGGCAAAATTCAGCTTCATCCCTAGCACATAGTAAGCACTCAATCAATGTAGCTGATGCTATAATTCGCTATTATTACAAAGCTTTGCTCTTTGCCATACCAGATGCCTGCTTCATCGCTGCAGGGGATTCCAAGGGTAAAATGCAGCCCAATTACAAGCGGAAGCAGCCCTCAGCCCTCAGTCAACCTCTGTGTGGCTTTGCTGAGACTGAGTTCACAGTGTTGAAGGCTGGTCAGGGCCAGGCCGGAATCAAGTCCATTTCAGCTCTTCCATACCCGCGGGGAGGGGCCATGATTCCCAGTGCAGCCTTTTAGTTCTGGAAGGCTGAAGACTGTCCACTCACATGAAAGTCTTACTCACAGATGCTTGGGACAGATAAAGAGCCTGCTCTGTCGGTCCCCACTGCTGAGGGTACTCCTGATTTATGGAGAAACTGCACTGTGTTGGGTGTAACCTTGCCCCATTCCCTGCTGGTGTCTGCTAGGTGGGACAGTGGCAGGGCCTGTGACTGTTAAGTCATCTTTCTGTGGGGTAGTGTAGGAGGGGGCCAAGACACGCACAATACATACGCACACTCACATTCACTGCGAGGGATCCAGAGGCCCTGTCTTCTCTCTCTGCAGGTTCCCAGAACTTAGCACAGTGCTCAGCACATAGTAGGGCATTTAGGCATGTGTTTTGAGTAAGCAATTGGATGGATAGATGAATAGATTCAAGAATAGTTGAGTGTGTATTCATCCAGTATTGCTCAGCCTCAGTTTATTGAGCACCTACTGCATGCAAGCTGTACCCCAGGCTCCACCAGTGAAGTGGAGAGTAAGACTACACAGCGCCTGCTCTCCAAGATCCACCAGTTCGGCTAATGGATAAATGAACAGAGGGAGGAAGGGGGCTCTGGTGTCCCCACCTCCATTTCCCCGGAGAAACCCCTACTCCTCCAAGGACAGAGCCAGAATGAACGATCATGGCAGATGGCTGTATCTCCTGGTTCTGGTCCCAAACGTAGGGCGAGTACTAGGGTAAGACAAGTGAGGCCGACCCTGTGCTTACATGAGCCTGGAAGTGAATGCCTCCTTGAATGTTGTGCCCAGGGCCCTGGCTCACAGACCCAGGGCCATGAGGTTGCTGCCCTGGGAACTTCCGCCTGAGTGTGGGACAGAGCAGGCCCATCAGGGCAGTGAGAGGCGGGAAGATGGTGTTCACTTGAGCTGCCATTTACACGCTGATGCTGTGCCAGTGCTGTACCAGATCAACTTGTGGGTTCTTTACACCACTTCACAGTAATGACAATTCCCCCAGTCTTCAGATGAAGGGACTGATGCTAAGAGAGGGCAAGTGACATGCCTGAGATTCTATAGCAAGTAAGAGACAGGGTCAGGATTCAAACTCTCTCCTCTGTTGTTTGCAGAATATGGAGCCAGGCAGTAGAGTTACAAGGATGGCAAATGGCCAGAGGGGCCCAATCCAGATCTTTGAGGAAGGGGTTGGGAGTTAAGATTTGGGAAATGTGTTCATCTGAACTGAAGGCAAAGAGATGAGACAGAGGGCATTTTAGGTGAGAGCACCACCTGCTCAGCGATGTGGGGCTGGGCTGAGCCTGGGGAGGTGCCAGACAGCGACCCCAGGATGCTGCAGCAACAGGCTGAGGTTATATAACACGGCCCACTCTGTACACACGCTATGCGATGAGGCCCAGAGAGGAAAGTGTGTTGCTTAAGGTCACACCACACAGTGATGGCAGAGTCAGAGCCAGAACCAGTATTCTTAACACCAGGAACCACAGCAAACGAAACAAAACCAAAACAAAGGAGAAACCCAAAGCAATATTTCAGTCCACCAGGTAGGTAGTGCAGTTAAAACATAAAAATCATCCACTCCAATCGTTTGGGGTCTAGTAGGCAAAATAAGTGACTTCACCCTTCCCTATACACCTAACCAGTCAAACGTGGCATTGTCCTCCTCTCAGCTTCTCTCCCCACTCCCGCTACCCCCCTCCCCGGCCCTGCCCCCAGATAACCTGCCTCACCCAAGACCCAGGGGAACAGAATGCTGGGGGAAAACCCTGGGCCTTGACTTTCCTGAAGCTGAAAGTCAAGTTGCCAAAACAAACTTCTTTTGTCTTTCTTCATTTTCTGTGTTTAAATAATAATAACCTGAAAATGAAGTCATTGTGCTCACCTGTAGGCCTGCCATCATTGCCTACTGGAGCGCTGTGTCTGCAGGAGGCAGCTGTCTGGTGGGGCCTTGTGGGCCAGCTCACTGGGGTCCCACTCCCGGGATCAGCTACTGACTCTGTTATTACCCATCATTTTTTCCCCGTATCTCGTCAATGTCTAATTCTCTCAAGGTCCATTTCTCTGCTAACGGAATGAGTCAAATCTCCCCAAGGCACTGCCAGCCCTGGCTCCAACCCTGTAATACCATTGCTTTCCCAACCTTGAGGCATGGATGCATCTCAAGCCATAGAATTTGGGTCCTGGGTAGCAGATGGTAGAGAATTTTTTATAGAGGGAGGAAATCTGGAGTCAATTTAAGTGCTCTCCTTCTGCCTGGTTCTGCCTTCCTGCTGCTCATTTCTCTTCCATGGCAGGCGGGGCAGGCATCCTTGCACTGGGCTACAGCCTGTGGACAGAAGCCCCTCATGCACAGACTGTCCTGCTTGGCTCCCACTGCCTTCTGTACTCAGCAGCGGCCTTCCTGGGACAGTCTCTAGTAATCTTATTCTTCCTTCCACCCCCACAGGCAGCCCAGGAGCCTGGTACACAGCCTGGAGCTCCATGGTGCTCACCGAACTGAGATAGGAACACTTGGACACTCCCTTCTTCAGTCCGTGTGCATGGCAATCACTATTCTTGTTTCTTCTTTCCCACGTGGCCTCTGATGCCTCCTGAGAAGCTGGAGAGGCAGTGCTAAGGGTGAGAAATCAGCTAGCCATGTGACTATGGGACACTCAGTTAACTTCTCTGAGCTTCTAACTCATCTGCCTGATGGGGGTAATAATGTGTCATCTCTTATGTTTCAGGGAGCACTAAAGAGAAAATATATATATAAAATGCTCACCAGAGTACCAGCTGACAGTAAGAGTTTAATAATGGAAGGTGTTGTATTGCAGGGGTCCTCAACCCCCAGGTGGTGGTACCAGTCCATGGCCTGTTAGGAACTGGGCTGCACAGGAGGAGGTGAGTGGTGATCGAGCAAAGCTTCATCGGTATATGCAGCTGCTCCCCAGCACTATCATCACCACCTCAGCTCCACCTCAGATCGTCAGGCATTAGATTCTCATAGGAGCACCGGTCCCTGATGTTCCACTGTGTTTATGATCTTAAAAGCCAACACTAGCTAAGAGTTCCTGAGCATGTGCCATGTGCCAGGCCGTATGCTATGAGTGTTAAACTTAATCCCCAATGTGGCATTGCGTGGTAGGAGCCTTTACTGTCTCCATTCTACAAGAATTCTACAAGGCTTATTAGAAAACTAAGCCTTAGTAAGTGTTCAAGCTGGACCTGAGCCCACGATTATCTTTCAGATACCAGAGGTTATTCCATGAACTCTTTAAAGTCCCAGAACCAGCTCTTGGTTGCTGGATGAGACTGGGCTGCATATGACCCCCACCTCAATCAACACACTTTGGAGAGGAAAGGGAGGGTATCCTTGGCCCCTATGGTCTCACTCCAGTACAACACAGGCACAGATATACACGCACATGTGAATGCATACATGCACATGCAAGCATGTAAGCACATGCTCATGGAAGGTGAAAGCCTTTATAGAAGCAGAGGGCTCTGCCAGGCTCTCACACTGGCAAAAGCTGATGTTATCTGGATGGGGTGGGGAGGGTGGCTGTCCTTGTTATCATCTGTGGCTGGGAGGAGGCAAGAGGGTCCCAGATTGGCAGTTGGGGTCAAGCGGCTAGGGCGTTTCTAGAGGGTGGAGGCTCAAGTGGCCATGGAGCCTCAGGGGCCACTGAGGTCTGCAAACAGAAGGCCCAGCCCAGACCTGCTCTGCGGGAAACTGCTGACCTTGTATTGCTGGAACCAGTTGCTCAACTCTGACCTCCTGAGGGCAGGAGGGCAAGCACAGGGCTTAGGAGGTAAGCCTTGCTCAGAGCAGGAAAGCAAAGGCAGCCCAAGGAGGTCCAGATGCACCCAGGACTCAACAGCCCCAACTTGTGGACACATCTGGTAGTGCATGTCATTCCGCCTCCAGTCCCAATACCTTAGTCACCAAGCCCACTGTGCCCCAACCTCCACTAGCAAGTAGCAAGCCCTAACATTCTAGCCAGCGCTATCCAATAGAATTTTCTAGATGTTCTACATCTGCCCAATAAGGTAGCTACAGATATGGCTACAGAGCACTGCAAATGTTCTGGTACAACTGAGGAACTGACATTTTAATTCAATATAATTTGATTGAAATTGAAATAGCCACGTAAGGTAGTGGCTACCACATTGAATAGTGAAGCTCTAACAGCAGCAGCTGGGAGGGGCCTGAGCTTTGGGGCAGAGTGGGGCTTGAGTCCCAGCTCACCCATTTGTTAGCTATGATCCATTCGTGCCAACGGGACCCTCCACAGCAGTCAACACTACCAGTGTGAGTGCTGGGCAGACCCAGGGCAGAGGCATCCAGGCACCTGTCTGGGCTTGAGACCTGGGCTGCAGGCATGCTTTGTTTCTTCCTCTGTAAAATTAGGGAAAGTGTAGTGCTGACTCTAGGGCTGTGACCCCTAGTAAGTGCCCTGAGTATTAGCCAGAAGGTTCGTTATGAACGGGTATATCCAACTTGAATGTGTGCCTACATAGCTACGGGCCCTAAAATAGACCTACTTTTCTAGCTCACAGGGGCACCAAGGGGACAACTAGTGGGGGGCCTCAGCCAATGGCCCCAATGTCTTGGATCTGTAACAAAGATCCCTCAGAGTAAGGGGGCTTGGCTCATCCAGGGACTCTACTTTCATCTTATCAGAAACATTCCTTTCAACTCTCAAGACAAATCTTCAAGAAGTAGGAGGAAAATGTTAATGAACTTCAATTAAAATTTCAGTCTTGGCAGGCAGGCACCTGACCTGCTCAGAGAAGCCTGCAGGTCTGAAAGAGATGATTCCTGCAGGACTCAGGAAGACCTGAAGAATCCTGGGGACCAAATTTAGGATGCCTGTTCAAAGAGAGTGTCCTGTGTCCACGCCAGGGTTCCTCACCAGACTCACGTTGCAATCTCCCGTCCTTTTGTAAGAGGAGACTTTGCACCTCTCCAGTCCCCCAACAGATTCGCATGTCGTCACCTGCTCTATTTCTAGGCCTCCCAGCCAAAATGCATAGCAAGAATTTTTGTTGTCAGTCCCTATTCTCCAGAGGAAGAGAGTCAAGTTCAAAGTGGCAATGTAATTTGCCCAAGCCACAGAGTTGCAGTGCTGAGGTTCACGGCCAGGTCTGCTGGACTCCCAGACTTTAGCTTTTCACTACTTCAGGCTGCCTGGTCAACATGACCTGAAGTTCCTCAAGGTCAGTGACCATGACAAGCACTTGCTCAGACATATGACATAGTATCATAACTAAGACCTATCTATCTATCTATCTATCTATCTATCTATCTATCTATCTATCTATCTATTTATTTATTTATTTATTTATTTATTTATTTATTTATTTATTTATTTATTTAAAGAAGCACAATAGAACTTTCTCCAGAGGTAGGACAATACCGTCTCCAATAGCATCTGTCACATTTGCTGTTAGCAACTGCCTAAATCTTCTCTGGGAATGAATTTCCTCATCTGTCTATGAACTTGTTCCTTCATTACCACACCTTGTTCGTGACAAACCAGAATTACCCAGACTGACTCCCACCCTGGATGGGTGAGTTTACTGAATTACATTTTGGTGTGATGCCAACTGGGCGCTTTGAGGATGCTATTCAAAAAGGAGCACTAAAAACTCACTGTTGTCAGAATGTTGTCAGGACGTTGTCCCCTCATCCCATGAGACCACTTTTATTTGAAACCACAAAAGAAATTGCCTTATTTCAAATTCAGGAAAGGCTGTGCTCTGAACAATTAGTTTGTATCTTGAAGAATCTGAGGACCTTGAGGCTGACCATTTCCTTCCTTTGCTTTGGCCACTAGGAAGCTTGAGATTACATTTGTAGTCACTTCTAGCACTAGTGTTTACTTTTTATATACTGACTTTGCCTTGTTTCAGCTTAAACTTTCGTTTCCCCTATCATTTACTTTCTTTATATATATTTTTGTTCACACACCTTTTAGAAGTCACCTCCAATTAATTTGCAATGAGAACAAAGTAAAAATACATAGCAAGCTAAGATTGACTGTCCATGTTATTCACCAGACTACACTTTAAATGTTTTGGTCATTTCCAAAAATCAGTTCCACTGTCAATCTGAAAATCTCAATCTGGAATAAGTGCTTTGCCTGCCATGTGACAAATGTGAAGGGAAACACACACTTAGAAGTAGGATTTCTTAGGACTGTGGTTACATACTTAGTTTATAGTCAAATCTGGTATATAGAGTTGGGTAAAGCAGTAGTCAGGACACTAAGTTTACCATCTTCACTTTAGCGCTAGTCAGCTGTGTGACATGGGGAAAATTGCTTCACCTCTCTGAGCCTTGTACTGCTGACTTGAGAACACAACATGATCTCAAGGCCTATTTAAACAGCTTACATGGGATATCTATGAATTACCATTGATGGTATGGGAGAGCTGAAAGGAGACACAAACTACAAGCTGGTTTACTCAGCCTGTGACCTTGGGGTCAGAGTTATGCCTCTGGGGTCAGGATGTGAGTGATGTACCCTAACCTTAGTCAACAGCAAGTCAAAGAATTTGGAGTTCTGTTTTGTCCCACAGGGCCTGTGGTAGCTTTGTTCCTCGTCTCCCATGAACCCTACACTCACCAGGGTTGTTGTAAGTCCTGACAAACGTGCATGGCTCACCTGCAGATGCTCAGCTGAACTTGTGATTCTTGGTCTTAGTTTAGTTAGAAACCTAAAACGTACCATATGAGAAAGTCTTTAACCATGCCAAGCAGCTGCCTCCTTTCTGACAGTCAGGGGTATGTCAGGTCATGTCTCCATTTTCCCCTGGGCTATCAGGAAGCTCAGACCAAACATGTGTTTCAACTACGACAATTGTATAGATCATCGTAGCTTGAATTTTTTTCTTGTTTCTCACCCTCATAGCTCTGACTTCCTATTCTTATTTATATTTTCCTGGTTTTGATTTGTTTTTCTAATTCATGCTTTTAAATTATACAAATAATACATGAATACATTCTACTTTAAAAACATTGAAATGTTACAAGAAAAATAAACTCTTCGATCTGATCACCAGCCTTGAACCCACTCCCCTACCTGGGGTGACCACTGTGTTGATATATAACACATCTGAGAAAGCCTTGTTGCCGTGGGTAACAGTATGCTTTCATAGGAACAGAATACTAGAGCTGTCACTATGCGACTTGTTTTTTTATCTAACAATGTCTTGGAGCCCTGTCCTTGTCCATTCAGAGGAACCACCTCATCATTTTTTTTTTTTGGTCTTTATTGAGATATAATTGACATATAAAATTATAAGATATTTAAAGTGTACCATCTCATCACTTTTAATGCAACGTGTTATTCCATTGTATGGTTCATCACAGTTTTTTAGGCCAGTTCCCTACCCATGACAGGCTACCTCTCCTGTTTTCGCTGTTACAGATGACACTGCAGTAAGCGAGGTCATACATGTCTGCTTGCTCACGTGTACAAGTTTCTCATGGGTACATAACAAGCAATGATATAGTTGGGTTGTGCTATATGAGATATACAATTTTTAATTCATATTGCCAAATTGCCCTCTACCATGGTTATACCTGTTTACACGCCTCACAGCCGGGCACAAGAAGGTTCATTTCCACATCCTCTCCACAGTTGAGGCCCTCACGCTTTCTAATTTCTGCCCACCTCATACAAGAGAAAAGCACCATGGTGCTCATGCACATTTCTTTTATTGTCAGTGAGGACGAGTCTCTTGTCAAATAAATATTAGCCATTTGTATTTCCTATTTTGTTAATTGTGGTTCATTTCAGGCCTTGCTTATAACACTCGGCAGCCCCCAGTGCAGGGTGACCTTGGCACCATTTCCTCACAAGAAGATTAGGAGCCTCAGAGGAGGGGTCTTGAGGTCCTCGCTCCTCCATTAAAGCACTGGTGAGAAGGACACATCAGAGTCATGATTTCATGCCCAAAGTTTTCCGTTCACACCCACTTTTGCATGGGCTCCCCCAGGCCTGTCAGCTGATTCAGGGATTCAGGTGCTGTGCCAGGAGCTGAGTATGTCTTCTGCTCTCCAGTCTGCAGGCTGAGGATTACGATCCTGGTTCCCCATTCTCAACCACCTGGAGGTGGGCAAGCCTCATTTTGCAGACAAGCTGAGTGAGCAGGGACTTTAGGTTGCACATCTGGACCTGAACGCACAGCTGGATGTCCCTACCCAATCCCATCCTATAGGGATAATCAGGGCACACATGTATCAAGCATCAAGTCGTGGCAGGCTACACTTTAAACTCTCTCTCTGCAACTATAAACCTGCTTAATCCCACTCCAGCCTTTCATCTCTAACTCTATGTTACAGATGAGGGAACCGAGTCCAAGCTGGTAAGTATAGAGAATTCAGACCTGAGCATCCTGGCTCCAAAAGCTCTGCTTCTGACCAGCCCGTGTAGGGACCATATAGAGGCTGATTAATGGAGGTGCAGGAGCTGCAGTGGGAGCAGGGATGGAAAGGGAGCCCTAGATTCAGGTGCCAACTTGACTAAGGGTTCTGCAGGGTTGGTGATGTTTAGTAATGTCTCAGCTGCCTCTTTGGGCCAGAATCCTAGGATGGAAAGACCGTAGACACAGGCAGGGTACTAGATCTTGGGGGATCTAGACAGCACATTTGCTTCTTTCCCTGGACTGCGGGAGGCGGCACTCACAGGACTAGCCTAGCCTGGGGATGTCTTTGACCTTTCCTTCTTTGCCCTTTGGCCTGTTCTATTTTTCAGGAGAGTTGAGGCTGGTCCGCCTTTACCCGCTCCCCACCCCCCATACACACACCCCAATACTGACACTACTCAAATCATTATCGGGCCTTGGGGACAAAAGTGACCCCAGGACATCCAGACTTTTCCTTGAACACAGGACACAAGTGCCCCAAGTGGCCCTGGTCTGTACTCCACTGCCGCCCCTTCCTGCAAAATAAGAGCACCCTGGTGTTTGCCAGACTGAAGCCTTCCCCCACCCACCACCCCACCGCACACACACAAGAGTTTGGCAGGCGACCCTTACAGGTTTGCAGCCCTTTATCCCGTAGCCTGGGACCTGAGACTGGGATCCAAGCCAACTCTGCCACTTCCTGCTGGGTGGTCTCCCCCAGCCTCAGCGTCTTCATCTTGAATGTGCTAATGAGAACACCTCCCTCTATGGACGGGGCTGAAAACGGCACCTTCTGAAGTCTGTGAATCTGCCGGCTGCAGGCCTGGCCTTGTATTTTAGCTGGATTTCTGCACAGGCAAAGGATGGGACTTTTTCAGCTCTGAAACCTGAATTTCCAAACCAAAGTCGTCCCC
>NW_024346771.1:9081701-9104093 GCF_902729225.1 Pteropus medius
ATAATAGTCCTTTATCAGATATATCTTTTGCAAATATTTTCTCTAAATCTGTGGCTTGCCTTCTCATTCTCTTGAATAATTTATTTTTTCTAGAGAATAGTTTCAATTCTTTTGGTAAAAATATTTTCTCACCTCCTCTGTATCACTACTAAATTCACCTTCTTGGACATCTGCTCTACACATAGCGATGTGCTGGACTTTTGTTGATTGAATGTCTATATTGTTTTCCAACAACATGCATATTTTCCTTTGGGGAGCTATCTTCCACCATGATGCAACAACTCTATGCTCTGGGTGGGATTCACACACATCCAGTACCTGGAAGGGCCCGGATCGAATTAATGCAATCAATGTAACTTGTCTACCCTCCCCCGCCACCCCCAAATTTGGGGACCTATAGTCCTTTCTGCTGGTAGCCACCTTGAGATCAAGGAGAAACCGGCTTGAGGATAAAATTGGCAGAGACTGGCAGAGCTGAGAGTACAGCAGAAACAGTGAACAGGCGCCATTCGTAAACCATGCCTGAAGTCTGTATGACTCATGAGTTTTTAGTTTTTGCCAACTATTTGATTTAATTTTATTTTATTGGAATTTTTTGCTAATTAAGTTACTTTTTATTTTAAAAATCAGACCTTTATAAAAGTTGCCAGAATAATACAAAGAACTCTTTCGTACTCTACATTTAGATTCTCCGACTGTTAACATTTAATTGCACAGCTCGCTCGCGCGCTCTCTCTCTCTCTCTCTCTCTCTCATAACTCCTAAGTACTCCAACATGTAGCTCCCACCACACACTCTCCTATATTAGAATAACTCAGAAAATGAACATTGATACAAATCTCCCATCTAGTCCACACATTGTCTGCAGATTTTACCACTTTCTCATGAATGTCTCTCTCTCTTTCTTTTATTTTTTTACTTTTGGCCCAGGATCCAATTCAAGATCACACATTGTATTTAGTTGTCGTGTTTCCTCTATCTCCTTCCATCTGGAAGATTTCCTCAGCCTTTCCCTGTCTCCCTTGCCTTGAGAATTGGAGTACAGGTCTTTCATTCCACAGGATGATCTCAACCGCAGTCCACTCTGTGTCTGCACATGCGCAGATCCTGGCTTTACATACTTGGCGGGAGCTGGTACTGAGTTATCAGTGCGTCACACCAGGAAATCCATAATGTGGACACGTCTACTCCTGGACATATTAACTTTCATCTTCTGGTTAAGCTGGTGTCTACAGGGTCTCTCCACAGTAAGGTCATCATTTTCCCTCTGTACTTGGTTAACATTTTGTGAGGAGATGGTTGATATTATGCCAATATTCTGTTCCTCATTGAATTTCCACCAACTAACCTTAGGATCCACTTACCGTTCCTGTCAGTAAGGAAGATCCACTTACTGCTCCTACCTCTGTGATGGTTGCCAGATGGTGATTATTTCTATCAGTCCTCCTACTTTCAATAGTTTCTTTCTTTTGTAAGAAAGATCTTTCCCTCCCCCTGCCACTAATTCATGTATGCATTTGCTTATTTGCATCGATATGGACTCATGGATTCTCATTTTATTTCATAGGTTGTACTCTAAACGTTATATGCTAAGTGTGCTCATTGTTACTGGGGTGTCATTGCTTCTCAGTTCTCTAAGTGAACATAAGCATACATCAATATGTACATACACATATATCTATAACTATTTCTATATCTATCTGGGTAAGTATATTTGAAAGCCCAGGAGTTCATATGATACTTTCAATTTTATTCTAATCTCTCGGTGTTCTTTCTAGACTTCCCTAATCTTATTTTTCTAAATCCTTCTTCAGATAGTGAGAAAACTGGTTCCCATTATCCTCAATATGTTTATTTATTTGCTCAATTGATTGACTATTTGCTCACTGTAACTAATTTTCTGGCCACTCTAGCTACCTTCATAATCAGCCATCTCTGTCTCAGTTCCTTGGAGTCTGAGGACTGCCAATGCCAGTGGTCCTTGAACCACCCCTTCCCTCCCCACTCTGCTTCCTCAGGTGTAGGCATCTCCATGCTGGGCGAGAAAGCAAAGGAAAGAAGAAAAAAGCCAGAATGATATGAAAGGAAGCTGCCTTTTAAAAAAGCAATGTTAGGATGGGTCCTCTGTGATAGGATAAGCCCTCATACCTGATACTATTGGGATTAGTAATTGGACCATTTTGAGAAAGTTGGTTCAAGTAGAAACCCCATAAAACATGTTTCAAAAGCTGCAGGAATGTTCGTATTCCTTATACCTTTTGTTTTCCTTTCAAAACACAAATTTACCTTATTTTTATTTTGATGTAAGACTAAGTAAAGTTTGTTCTTCAGTGTGGGTCATCTTTCATACATAAACCACGCCTATAGGACATTATGCACATTATGCAGTTTCAATGTACAAAGAGTGATCCTTAAAGAATTTTACAAAGCTCTTTGAATGAAAATTATTCCAGATTTATACAATGCCTCCAACTCATCTATTTAATAGAAACTGTTTTTAGTGACTTGCATTTATTGAGTCTTTGTCCGATAAATGCAAGACATTTAACTTAATTTTCACGCCTTTATTTGGTTGATATATACACTATTTAATTAAATTATATACTTACAATGATAAATATAACTGGCATACACAGGTTTGGAAACAGCTACAACTGATTGGCAAGCATACAAGTCAGCTGGTAAGAGTACCTGCTGTTCTAGAGCAGATGAAGACACTTGTTCTGTCAGGGTCACAGAGTAAATATTTTCAGCTTTTGTGTAACAATTCCTTACCTCTGCTGTTGTAGTAAGAAAACAGCCATAGACAATACATAAGTGGATGGACCTGGTTGTATTCCAAGAAAACTTTATTTGCAAAAACAGATGGCCAGCCAAATTTGGCCTACAGGCCACAGTTTGCTGACCCCCTGACATAAGGAGTAGCCTATTAGCTATGAGAAATTAGCGTGTAGTGGGCATCCTCGACATGTTTTTGAGGAAAATGGAGAGCACTGGTTGGTTAAGTGGACATAAGTTGAGAGAACTTTTCTTCCTTGCACTAGGAAGCACCCTGACCGACACACCTGGATCAGCTTCCCCAGTTGCTGTTCATGCAGACATTCCCACTCCCAAACTAGAGCTGACTCCTTGGCATCTTCTTGAGGACAGGCATCTTTTATTATAGTTTAAGAAAGCCTTTATTATGGAAAATTTCAAATATGCAGAGAAGTAGAGAGAATAGTAATGAACTTGATGTAGCCATCACTTCACTGCAGCAATTATTAATATGTGGCCGATTTTCATCTGTAGGAAAAGAAGAGCCTCTTTTGCTTGCCTGGAACCTTTGCTAACTCAGGAGCATTGTTCTGGGAAGGCAGCTAGTGGAGTTGCACATGAGAGTTCCTTGCTGAGAGGGAAGGGGCATAAGACCTGGTAGCTAAAAGGAATTGGCCCCAAAGATCTCATGGTTTACTCAGTTGTCACGGTCATCCTGTTTGGAAAGTGCCATTGTCTGTCTTTCAAAGACAGTAGAAAAGATCAAAAGCTAAACTTTCCAGGTGAATACTTGAGACCTTTTACCAACCTTCCTTCCCCAAATTCTTTCCTGTCTTCCTTCTTTTTACTGTTTTCAAATATGAAAGCACAGGTGCACACTCTGATCCTCCAAGCAAAGGTTTCTAAAGAGGCACATAGTGCAGTGGTCAAGAGGGTGCCTCTGGAATCAGGACTGCCCGCACCCAAGTCCCAGCTCTCTCACTGCTAACCGGGGGAACTAACTTAACTTCTCTGTGCCTCCATTTCCTCATCTGGGAAATGGCGATGATAAAAATTTCTGCCTCATTGGACTTTTGAGAGGATTAAAGGGGTTGGAACAGGCACTGGCACATATTAAATACTTAATAACATTATTAAAATTAGATAATGATACAGAAAGATTATACACTAGAAGCTAGTAGTAAAAGTGTCTGGGTCTAAATATATACTAGTTACTGTCTGTAGAGAGTGAGCTATGGTAGGGACAAGATCTGGCCCCTGGCCAAACTCTTAACTAGCTTTGTGACCATTGCTTAGTCACTATCCCTTTCAGGGCCTCCAAGTTTACATCTATAACAGAAGGTGCTTGAACAACCAATACCTTTTACATTACTTTGGTCTGAAACCTGGAACCTCTCTGTAGCAAGAAGTTTCCACTTTACTGTGGGCCTCCTTAGGCCCTTGGCCTTATTTTTCATTAAGCAATCATCAGAATACAAGTGCTTGATTATTGGTCAAATATGACAATGGGCAGTAGCTCCCTTCCAAAGCCCTCAGGCTGTCCCTGCCCACACACCCCACTCTCTGTGCGGGTCTGCATCTCACTCACCACAGGCTGTTCTCTGGCCCAGCTGACTGAGGTGGGGTAGCTGCCCCTAAAGTTCAGCAGACTGTTAGCTGGACAGTTCCCAGGGCATTCATTCTGACCTGGAAAAGCCACCAGCAGCTGAGAGAAGGGCAGGGCACATCTTGCCCAAGAAAGGCATGGGGTGGGGCATCTCTGTTGGAGAGCCAGGCTCTTTCACCCAAGTTTCCTCCCTCCCTTCATACTTGAGATTCTAGAACCCCTGGGTCATCCAAGTCTCTAGGTGCTCCAGAATCCAGAAGTTAGTCACAAGCCCTGGTCCTAAATAAAGAAGGGTCCCCTCTGAGCCTTCTGCTGATGGAACGCCTCTGTCTTGGAGGGTGCTTGACTTCAGCTCTCAATCTCATGAAATAAAGGATGGTGCTAACTACGTGGCAAAGGGCCTGGCTAAATACATCAAATGGAGTAGAAGGGTCACATGTCAAGAATGAAAAGGGCAGGACTTTTTCTTGCTCTGTCACCAGCTAGGGACATGAGCAGAGGGTGATGATTGTAGGCCGAGCTTCCTCGAGGGACTTGCATCTCTATGATCCATGTCAGCTCTCCTAGATGAGTCCCTGATCAGTAGAGGAATGAGGCAGAGACCAGAGCAAACTGAATGATGGACCAGCTTCTTACTACTCCCTGCCCCCACCACCCACCAAGTGTGTCTCTGACACTCCATTACCCATCCATCACCCCCTGTGATGTCGTTCAGTACAGCCTCTCAGTACAATACCACTTTCAAGGCCCAAGTGGTGCACAAGGCAGATATTTGGGCAGAACTTACTGTAGCCTGTATACGTGATCATGGTGACCAGGACACGTCTGAGGCCCACAAAACAGAGTCTCCCCCTGTGTTATCCCAGGCTACAGGAGTGGCTGTGGGGTAGGGCCCCCCACTCTCCCTGAATGCTGGTCAGCACAGGGTTGGCCTCATCAGGGGGCCCTAAGAAGGTCAGCTCAGCTGAACTTGAGATCTCCCAGAATAAAGGTCCAAAGATCAACCTATGTGTCTGGCTTGGAGATACACACTCACCTCGAATTTCCTGAGCTAAGCTCTCTTCATGTCACCCCTGGCCAGTAACTAGGTCATCCTAGCTGCCAGACCTCAAGGTTTAGAAAGGTCAATCCAGTCGTCAGCTGCAGCTTGCTGAGCACTCCGTGATCCATTTCCCTCTCCCAAGGTGTCTGCCAGAAAACCTACGTGGTTCTCCTCAATTTCACCTTTATCATCACAATCTCCAACGAATCAGTATCAGCCTGCTAAGTCAACAAGCTCCATACTTGCATTTAGGCACATTAAGTGACATCCCAGCACATATACCCACCCTTTGCCTCACTCTACCCAGAGAGTGAGTATCCAGAAGTTATGAGTCATACGCACTTGGATTTGAATTCCATGGCATAACCTTGGTTTAGTTACATAAACTAGTTCAAAGGCTCCATTTCTTTATCTGTAAAATGGGAACAGTAGTAGTGTTTCTCTTACAGGGTTATTATGATAACCAAAGAGATAACACATGCAATTTGCAGAATGCCTGGATTAATACATTTTATTTATTAGTATTTGTACTTATTACTTCTCCTGCATCCATTTAAGTAGTGAAGTAAATAAAGCAGCTTAAATTATGCTTTCAGTAGCCTATATTTGTAGAATGATCTATTTCTTAAGTTACACATTAATTCAAGACTTCATTAAGTAGCTCAATGCCTTAGGCAACAGATTACTTATAAATAGTATAATATTTAGTGGCTCCTTAATTTTGCAGTCAGACATTATTAATGGTCCATGACTCAGAATCAGGAGGAAGTTAAAATACATGCACACATCCACTCTTGCTTCCACGTGCACACAGGGGTACACATACGTCGAGAAGACAATCCAAAGCTAGGGCTATGAGCTAATCTTACAGTGATTTTTGGAAAACCAAGGTCAAAATGAAAGAGGAAGAAGACCAAAGTTATCTTTCATCAAACAATGCAAAAGAACATATTCCATGTGCTGATTAATGGGTTCATTGTTGCTATCCCTAACTATCGCCAAAGCATTACTTTGGGGTACCATTTTGCCAGTTTTATTAGCCCCAAAGATAATTTGTTGAGTCTCACTTGGCAAAGAAATCAATAAATTTTCCATAGCAAATGTAATCATTTAGGTAATTTAGGTAGAAAGAAGATCACATTAATTTAGAGCATTCAACAGGGAAAATTTAGGTCTTCATCTGTTTTTTTGGTGTGTGCACACATGATTGCATTTGCCATGAACACACTATGAGAGGATGGGGTGGTAGAAGAGAAGGCCAAAGAGAAGTTGTCAACACAGCCTTGTGAAGAACACCTCACAAAGAAGAAAAGCCTCGGACAAATCGAGGGCTTTGGGGACAGTCTAAATGTTCAAATTGTACCTTGGTTAAAACTACTTACACCACACATTTCTTTTTTTCCCCACTAGAAGTAGAGGAGTCCGTCATGATAAGGTCTCCTGGTGTGATCAGAGATATGGTTATTCCTGGCCTCCAAGCCCCTGGAAACCCTCTGAACCCAAAGACCTTGTCCTGTATCCCCCAGCCCTGCCGCTCACCCACCAACATTGCAGGAAACTTGAGCTCCGACCATCGGTCAGATACCTAACTAGGTTGGTGCACTCACAAACCATTCACATACTTCCAGGTACAGGGTCTATTTCCTGCTTCTGTAATAAGGTATATGGGAAAATTTTCTGGCCAGAAGGCATTATTATTTAGCTTTCTGTAAAGCACGAGGCTTACAATGTGTCTATGGAAAACACCAGAATTTTGACTCCCATTGCATTGGTTGTAGCCCCTGGGTAATTCTTATCACATTTTCTATTTCTCTGCTTCTCAGTTATTCCCCAAATCACAGAACATAAACCTAAAGACCATGCGGTCAAACTTGACAGCCTGGGAAACAGATGCGTAGAAGGAAAACAAAGGTTGTGGCCGTGGGCAACCAAAGTGACCTGCAGGGATGAGACCAGCTTCCCCTACCTTGTCCCTGGAGCTGATTCCTTCTCCATCACACCACACATTCACCTCTGGGTCTGGTGATTCAGAGTCAGCAAGACATCCTCACTCCTCTGCTCTGCATTGGAAAGATATTGAACAAACTCAGAAAAACCTGGATAAACCCAGGGCCCAGGTAAGCAGACTATCAACACTACGATGGGTTAGCACATTCTTGCTTTGTTTCTGTTCTGCTCCATGGGAAGAAGCAGCAAATGACAAACCCCAAGCTAATGCTCCTGGACAGCAGACCCATGTTGTGTCCAGCTGCACCCTGGTCCAAGCACTCCCCTCCATAAGATGCCCAGAGAACTGGACACTCATGTACCTGCTGACCCTTCTGCCCAGCATGCTCCAGACTGCAGTGCCATCTCTGGCATTAGTGCTCCCCCACCCTCCTTGGTACATGTGGCTCCTCTGTTTCTACATTGGTAAGTAAGGCAGTGGTGGATAGCTTTGTTCAAAGTTATCAATCCCTGGTTTATTGCCTTAGGGCTGGCTGAGGCCTGGGGAGAGAACTCACAGGGTCCCAGACCTGTGCCAGGTGAGGTGCAGGCAGAGAAAGAGGAAGCCTGGGTTGTAAACTTGGTAGAAAAACTGAGCTCCTTCTTGGTTTGCCCTGTAACTCTCCAAACACAGATTTTAAAGGGCCTCTTCTCCCATGGACCCACAGTACTGCAGGGCTCATATGGCCAGGAAGACGCCTGCAAACTCTGCCCCTGGGGTCCCCGGGGCCTCTCTGTGGGAATCGGCTGCTCCAAGTAAGGTCCCTGGAGGCAGCTTCGACCTCCTATCTCAAACCATCTGACACTGCGGCACAGCACGGCTGTACGGGAGCACACATGAACGCATTAGCTGGACAGTGGATTTGGGGAGGAGAGGCTCTCAACAGTGGCCTCGTCCACTTCCCCTCCCTGCATGGGCCCTGCTCCCTGCCTTGCTTTGCTGTGACCTCCTCAGGAAAGGGCGCCAGTGTTTGCAGAGCACCTGCCACATGCAGTCCGGACAAGGTGCTTCAGGCTCATTGATCCTGCTGAGCATCTCGAGGTCAGGGTCAATGTGCCCTCTCACAGATGGCTCAGGGGTAAGTGAGACCACCATCAGCAGGGCAGCGCTGGCAGAGTGCAGGGGAATTCATATAAATAGAACTCCAGAGAGGATCGCAGCCATACCTGTCTATCAGGAAGTCTCTGCTGCGTGAGAATTGGGAGTTGGTTTGAAAGCAAGTGAAATTAAGATTAATAGAGAGAAAGAGGAGCATCTGGGGGTGTTAGAAGTTAGAAATAGCAGGACGATGGAAAGAGACAGAGCCGGCAGGGTGGCGAACTACTGCAGGGACTAGAAGAATGTTGGTTTCAGAGTCAGAAGTCTTGGGTTTAGACCAGACTGGTGTAACCTCTGAGCCTCATTTATTCATCTATAAAACAGAACTAAACTAGAGGTACTGTTGTCATAGGCCGATCAGCAAGAGTAAGCAACATACAGGAAGGTGCCCAGTACACAGTTGACGCTCCACAAATGCTTGTTCCCTTCCAGCTGAGCAGAAGAGGCCTGTCCATCATCACTTCTCACAACTGGGAAACGTTAGGTTGGCATTCCTGCCCCAGCAGTGCCCCCAGACTATCCCTCCATGGGCCATTATGCTTCAGAAGACTCATTTGCATGCCCAGGTTGGAAACTGCTCAGCTCAGGCATGGAATGTGCTGGCCCCACCAATTTGATTTTCAAATCATTTCCCTCTGAACAGGAGCCTCCCTCAAAGTAGAGACCAGCCAGTGGCTGCTTGGGGGGCCGGGGTGTGGGGGTCGCTAAGGACCATACTGATGATTCCAGGACACTGAGATTGCAGAGATGGAAGGGGTGCACCCACCCTGTGCCACGTGCCCTCCTCCCAGTATGTGCATTTCTGCAAACCAGGTTAAGATGCTTCAAGGGAGTACATGGGGAGAAGTCAGGGGAGACTGAGAGCCGGGTGTAGGGAGAGGGCAGGGCCCCTGATTTGGCGTTGGATGTTGTGGGTGCGTGTAGAGTCTAGATCCCTATTTCTTACCCCAGTCAGCCATCTCAGGCTTCTGGCCAGGTTAAGGAGAGCTGGGCAAAGACCTAGTACCCGCCTTGTCCCCTTCCATCAAGCTGTGGGAACTCTCTGTATCCTAAACTGCCCATCAGCAGCACTTCCAGATAATGCCAGCAGAGGGCTCCAGAAGCCCGGCAGACGGATTTCCAGCCGCGTGGCACCGCTCACTCAGCAATTTCTCATCTGCCTGGAGCTTCTTCACAGCAATGTCTTGCCCAGTCAGTCTCACCTGTAGTCTGAATAGGAGGCCACCTGATGTGATTATCACCCCATATTACAAATGGGGCAATGGAGACTCGGAGAGATAGGGACTTGCTTTAAGTCTTGTAGGTAGGAAGCCTTTGGCTTCTAAGCTGCTGCCCTGACCCTCCTTCCAGTGCTCACACAGGAGGCAGGAGCCCTGCTGAGAGCAACTTCTAATGACTGAATCCTTCTATTCATCTGTTATGGCTACCAGCCCATTGGCTTAAAACAGCACAAATTTATTATCTTACAGTTCTGTAGATCAGGAGTCTCACTGGGCTAAACCCAGGCATCTGCAGGGTGCATTCCTCCTGGAAGTTCTAAGGGAGACCCCGTTTCCTTGCCGTGTACAGCTTCTAGAGGCCGCAAGCATTCCTGGGCTCATGGCTCCTTCCCCGTCTTCAAAGCCAGCAGCATGGTCTCTTCAACTCTCTGTCTCTCCATCCCTCTGTGCCCTCTGACTCTGACCCCCTTGCCTCCCTCTTATAGAGACTTCTGTGATTACATTGGGCCCGCCCACATAATCCAAAACATTCTTTTCTCAAGACCCTTAACTCAATCACACCCATAAAGTCTCTTTTGCCATGTAAGGTAACATATTCAAGGTTCTGGGGATTAGGACATGGACATTTTCCGGGGGCGAGTGCATTACTCTGCCTTTTGGGTCAAAAAAAAAAGGCCTGGGCAAGTAAGCTGCCCATCAGGGTTAGCAGAGTCTGCAGAGCTTGGCAAGCTTGGGTCTCCTCCCGGGCCGAAAGAAAAGGTGGAGAGTGGAAATGTCCGGAGGAAGAAGGAGCCATGGGTCTGAGACTAGTTGTTTGTTCACCCACATCACTTCCTTCTTTCCTGGGCTCTCTCTTAGCCTGCATTCCCAGTCTCCCTTTAGATGAGGTGGCCCAGAAAGCCTCCCCCACGGTTCTACCTCCTCGCTGGATGCAGAGCGTCCCAACTTACGAGAATCACCTGGGGCCTGCTAGACACTCTGACACCCAGCTTACCCCTGGGATGTGAGCTTTGGCTCATTCAGGGAGGGGCCTGGGGAAAGAGTGTTTCATAAGCGCCCAGAGATCCTCCTGAGGACATGCATTGGTGAGACTGCATTAGATCACAGGGTTGCTGGCTAACTCCTGAGGCCGGGTTGGGGTGGGAATCCTTAAGAAGGCAATGGAGCCCCCATCTGTGGAGCCCCCATGTGTGGAGTCCAGCCAGTCAGCATCCTGTGAGCTGGCCTCGGGCCTGTGCTCTGGAGCTTCCAGGGGAAGGACAGAAGTGTCTCCCTGATAGAGGCATGTGATCTGAGCAGAGGACTTTCTTCCCTTGCTCAAGACGCCTACCTGGGCAAGTGAAAGCAAGGGAGGCTGCCACGAATGTAGCTCCAGAGCTGGTACGTGGGCTGTGGAGGCTGCCCAAGGCCCGACCCTTTGAGAGAAAGCATTAACAAGCCACCCAGATAGGATGGGAGGGAAGGACTTTGCCCACAGAGTTCACAACCATTTGATAGATCTCAGAAACAAGGCTTAGAGAGTGAGCCAGCCTCAGGCCGGTTCCCCATCCAAGCTTCCCCTGCTGCACCCCTCTGCCCAGTGAGATGAGGTCCGGAGGCCATTCCGACTCTTTCCACCTCAGCCCAGGTCTCCCATATGTGAAGCTGCTGGCCGCCTGCAATGCCCTCCACTCACCACCCTCACCAAATGCAGCCTGGGAAAGTTACAAAATATTTCCACCCCTAAGGCCTTTTCACCCTCAGAATGACCTTCCCCCAAGTAAGGCAGGACACTCTCTATATGCCCCCTACTATAGACATGGCGACACCAGCCTGGCACCCTGACTTTCAAGCCCCTACCACACCCACCTCTTAGGAGCTGAACGTCAGAGTTACAAAGGTGCGAGCATTGTATCCCACATCCGGCTGCCTCTGGTGCCTGTAGTTTCCTTCTCCAGAATGAACACTGAAGGTACCTCAAAAAGAAGCCAGCTGAACTCAGATTTCTGTGAAATACAACAGAGATGCTCATTTTCAACCCTGCACTGCCACCTACTGGCCAGACGGGCTGGGTCATTTCCAGTGAGATAGGGTAGTGGACTTGAAGTCCAGGCAGCAGTGAGGCTGCGAACACTCACCTTCCAATCTTGCTTCTCTTGCAGCACAGGACCTAGCCAGACCCTCATCATCCCCAAGGTGTGACTGACCCACCTCTTTTCCTGTCCTTGTTTCTACCATCAAATCCATCTCAGAAAGTATGGTTTTATTGAAAAGAATCCACTAAAATAACTCATATTGAGGTGTTATGATTGATGCGGGCTTTGTTATCTATCCCTTCCCTGGGCTGTTGGAGAAAAAAAAATTTTAATTGGAATCTAAGTGGGGTCATGTTTACTCCAAAGAAATGATTCTCTAATGGTGAAATTTCTCTGTGGTGGTGTTTGGATAGGAAGAAGTCAGCAGAGCTCTTCCTAAGCATCCCTTGACCTCTGACTCACCCTGAGTACAGAGGTAGAGTTAGTAGAGCACATCTGGAGCCCATCATCTGAGAATGTTATGAAGCAACAGAATATTAGAGTTGTCAGGGCCCTTAGAGGCCTGGTCATTACACAGATAAACCTGAGAATGGGAAGTGGTTTGTCCATATGGAACAGACTGGAGACAATCTCTTCCCCAAAGGCTTAAGTTTTGGTGAATTCCTGGATGAAGCTATGCCTAGGGTTTTAAGGGCAAATATGAGGTTCAAATCACAGAGAGCAGTCTTACCCCTCCCCCCACACTATCCCCTATTCCCTCTCCGAGATGACTCGAGGGCTGGTGGAGGGGAGGCCTCTGTGGGACAGTGGGAGCACCACCCACCTCCTCCAGCTTAGTGTCTGTACTGTTCATGCTTGCCTGTTCTACATGATCCAGCTCCTGGGTCCTCTCCAAGTAGGGGCCTGAGAGGAATTCTGACTTATTTTCCATCTCTTTATCTCTCTGAGATACATTTTCGACTCTTTTCTTTTTTCAATTCACTAATTCTTTTGCAGATGTGCCTAATCTAATGTTTAAGCCGCTTGATTTTTTTAATTTTAATAATTATATTTTCATTTTTAGATGTTGTATTTGGTTGTCCAAACTGTTTGGGTTTTTTTGATCATTTTGTGTTTTCGCTTGTGTTTTCTATTTCCCCTTTCACCTCGGTAAGTATTTAAAACATATGAGTTTTTATTCTGCTCCTGATAATTCCATTTCCAACGTCCTTGGTGGTCTAGTTCTAACATTTTCTTTTTCTGTTGACATTTGCTCACGGTCGATTGTTTCTTCATGTTTTGGCTTAATTTTCCTTGAGTTCATATTTGACTGTTCTTGGTTCTGTGGAATCCCGGAAGAACTGGGTTGAGGGTCAATCCTCGGGAGAGATTTGCATTTGTTTTTATCAGGAGCCCTTGGACAACTGCCATCTTGGCAATACACCAAAATAATTCTCAGCTTAGCCATTCTTTGGGGATTGTAAATTTAGACCCAAAATCCATGTGAGGATGAGCTTCTGTCTAAAACTGTCCCAAGGGGGGTGGGGGCAGGTAGGATGTGGAGAGAGGATGAAGTCTCTCTCTTCCTCCTCACCTTCTCCCTTCTCCCTCTCTGTCTTCTTTACACAAAGCTGAGGCCAGTACACTCATGTTTTCCTGTTCTTTTTTCTATCCCACTTCTAACTGGGAGCATAGTTCTTTGAGGAGTCTAGAGTTTCTCAGTGTCTCAGTCCTGACACTCCATCTTGCCTTCATGGGCCCAAGGCCTGGCCTTCTCTTCTGTATGGCTGTTAAAAACCAGTGTCTGTGGTTTTCAGGTATTTCCAGATGCTTCAGAGCAGCCCACAGCATCCAAGATCGCTTGGCACTCTGCTTTTAGCCTCTTCTTAGCTTTTGGTCCCTGTGCGTTCCCTCGCTTTTCAACACGTTCAGATAGGCATTTCGAATGTTTGTTTTATTTTAATTAACATGTCTAGATATTTACATTGGCATTTTTGCCCCAGAATATCTAGTCCAGAACTGAAAGTCTTAATTTTGTATTTAAATGTTTAAATGTTTGCCACATGCGAAGAATTACTCAGTCATAACAACTAAGAAGTTGGAGGGATCGCAATACATACAGGAGACCGCCCTTACTTCTGACACCAATTACAAGTTTGATCACTTGCTACATAGACTAACAGAACTCATGGGAAGCTGTAACCCTCATGTTATATTCATGGGCACAGATGGACATCATTTGAGGGAAGAAGGAGCTCTGGTAGAGTCCGGAGAATCACATCTGGGGCTCCTGTTGTCCCCTCCCTGTGGAGTTGGGATGCCTTGCTTCCCCAGTACTGACATCTGACAAGACACAAGAGTACTGACAAGCAGGCAGTTCCCCAACCTGGGTGTCCAGTTTGTATTGGGGCTCACATGGCTCATCTCAGTCTCTAGCACCCCAAGAAGCCCAGAAGCCCCGCCATAAGTTACACCGCTGGCCTTCCTACTGTGGCCAGCTCCCACCCTAAGACTGTCATTCTCTTCTGAAACCGCAGTTAGACTATCCAGTGCGATCCAAGGCTCCCAGGCAAAGACACTGCTATCAAACCTGATTTTCTGGCTTAGGAATCACCTTTCAGGGGCAAAGGGCAAAAGTTAATATTTTGGGCAAAGTTAAATTCTTTACTACACACCACAGTATTTCTACCAAGCTTCTCTATTCTGGGATTCTTCATTTAGATTCATTTCTTGGATGGCAGAATTTTCAATCTACCAGGAGCATCCTGAGTGCTACATTCCCTGAGTTCTTACATATCTGCAGACATTTGCCTTGCTCCTTATACTAGAAAGAAAACTGGTCTCAGTGTAAAGTTCTTGATCCCATTTTACCTGTCAGAATGTTGGCCCCGATTGCTGCTCTGGGAGTGAGGTTGGCCTGCTCCCAGCCCCACTCCGCTACCCCCCTAACCCCCCTACTCCACCCCTACCCCTACCACCAAGGAGTCAAGTCTCCTGCTCGACTTTACTTAGGGTCATTTCTTGATGCTCAGCAAACTTATCAGGACATGTCTTGGGATTGACGGTTATAATTTTTATGGGATGTACTATAAGCTTTTTTCTATGTAAATTTCAACCTTTCCTCATTTCAGGAAGGTTTTCTTCTATTAACATTTTATCGGTTTTTAAAATTTATTTATTCTGTTCTCTCTTTCAGAAGAATCATTCTTTTGTATTTATCTTCTCCATAATCACTTCTATTTCACTGTTCTTTTTAACTTATCTGGCACGGTCCCCCTTTTGAGCTTCTAATGTGGCTTTTATCTCTTTAATAATTTCATTTTTCTTTGCTATTACTTTCCTGAGCTCCTCTAGCTCACTTTTCCCCTCTTTCTGATGTAATTTTGTATATCTGGTCCAATCTCTTTCATATGTACTTTAAGCCAATTTTTTTTTTCCTAAGAAGGAAAAAAAAAATTCCAATTTCTTCTTTGCTCTGCTCCCCAGGGTCCTCTGGGTGGAGTTCCTCTACTATGTATTTACCTGTGTTTTGCTCATGCTCTTACATTTTGGTTACTGTTCATTTTGGAATGAGAAGTGGTCTGTGCCTTTTATACCCTTCAATGTAACTCTATATTTTTCTTCCAATTTTTTTTTATTGTAAAGTAAACACTGCAAAATTTACCATCTTAACCATTTTTAACTGTACAGTTCAGTGGTATTAAATACACTTGTAATGTTGTACAATCATCACCACCATCTATTAAACATCCTCCCTCCAGCCCCTGTCAGCCACTATTCTGCTCTGTCTCCATTATTTTGACTTCTCCAAGTACCTCATAAAAGTAGAAACAGAGTATTTATCCTTTGTGACTGGTTTAATTCACTTAACACGACATTCTCAAGGTTCACTCGTGTTGTGACATGTGTCGGAAGTTCCTTCCTTTTTAAGGCTAAATAATATTCCATCGTATGGGCCATATTTTTTTGTCCATTAGTCAGTCGATGGACACTTGGATTGCTTCCACCTTTTGCTGTTGTGAATAATGCTGCTAAGCATGGGTATAAGTATCTCTTTAAAACCCTACTTTCAATTCTTTTGGGTATGTGCCCAGAGGTGAAATTGCCAGATCATTTAGTAATTCTATTTTTAATTTTTTGAGGAACCACTCATACTGTTTACCACAGTGACCGTACCATTTTACATTCCCACCAACAGTGCATAAGGGTCCCACTTTCTCTGCATCCTCACCAACGCTTGTTATTTTCTGTTTGATTTTGATAGTAGCCATCCCAATGGTGTGAGGAAGTATCTCATTACAGTTTTGATTTGCATTTCCCTAATGATTAGTGATGTGGAACAGCTTTTCCTGTGCTGATTGGTTGTTTGCACATCTTTGGAGAAATGTCTATACAAGTCTTTTGCTCATTTTTTAATTGGGTTGTCTGTTTTTGTTGTTATTGTTGAGTTTTAGGAGTTTTCTATGTGTTTGGGATGCGAATCCCTGTCAGATATGTGATCTGCAGATATTTTCTATTCTGTGGATTGCCTTTTTATTCTGTTGATATTGTTTTTTGACACATGAAATATTTCGATTTTCATGAAGTCCAATTTGTCCATTTTTTTTAATGTGTACTTTGTCTTCGGTGTCATACCCAAGGAGTCACTGCAGAATCCAATGTTGTGGAGCTTTTGTCCTGTTTTCTTCTAAGATTTTTCTAGTTTTAGGTCTTACATTTATGTCTTTGATTCACTTTGAATTAATTTTTGTATGTGGTGTTAGCTAAGGGTCTGACTTTATCCCTCTGCATGTGGATATCATGACACCATAGAAGGGGGTGGAGTGTCGGCTGGGAACATCCAAGGCTGGGACTGAGATTCGTTCTGCCTTTCCTCGCCCTCTGTGTTCTCACCTGTGAGCTGAGCAGCTGTGGGCGTGAGCATCGCCCCTCCCCTCTTCTGCCCGGATTCATCAGCCTTGAGTTGGAAGCCCGGTAGCGGTGACTGACATGGGGGCACCAGCACCCTCCCAGACACCGGGAGCTTTTCTTGGAGTCACTTCTCCGGGTTCCTTTGCAGCACCTGGTAATGTGCTGCTTCTTCCCCTTTAGCCTGCTGTGCTCTCCTTGTTCTTGCCCCTTCTCTTTCCCTTTCCGCTTCTCTCTTCCTTCCTTGCTCCTCTTCCTCTCTCTGTGGACTCTCAGAGCGAGGGGCGGGGGCCATGGGGGAGAGGGGCTGCTCTGGAGTCGGGAGCACAGACGGCCTGGTCAGAACGTGGCTCTGCCACTTTCCGGTTGTTTGGCCTGGAGTTAAGGAGCCTCCCGCAGACTCCGTTTCCTCCTCGTGGGGTTATTAAAGGGACTAAGTGAGAGAAAACATGCAAAGTGCTGGTACTAGGTCTTGGCGCACAACATACGATGAATAAATAGTAACTGTTGCTGTCACTATTAGTTTATTGGCTGTCTGGACCTTTCCATTTGATACCTGATTTCTAACCAACTGGTTTATTCTGCCCTCAGCTTTTGCCTGCACATTGGCTTATTAAGGGCAGTAACCCTGGGCCCATCTCCATGGCTCCCTGGTCGTTGACTGAGCGGCTGGCACAGAACGCCTCCCCACCAGAGCCTGAGCCTGAGCCTGCGGGACATGCTCTCGTTGCCCCAGCGACTGTACTCTCCTCGCTCAAGCCTCAGTGCGGCATCTGGCAGGACCCCGCTCCCTTCTTAGTCTCTGTCCTCACTTGCCTTCTCAACAGGACTGTCAGCATCTCCCTGCCAGGCTCCAGGCTCTGGCGGGACAGAGGACTCCTGGCCTGTGCAGGAAGAACCCAGGTGTGAATGGATCAAAGGTTGTCCCTGTGGAGGCGGCTTTCGAGCTCCCTCTCGCAGCCTCCCACACAAGCCGGACCCAGGGCCTCCAGCCCGGCAGCCCTGAGAGCCTGCGCCATGCAGCAGTGTGATGAGTGAAGAAGCTACAGCCTGAAATCTGGCTGAGGACCCGGCCATTCCAGGGAGCCCCTGGGGGGCCACTGAGGGGGCAGCCAGGAGGGACCAACAGCTGCCCAGACACCTGTGGAGGGTAGAGTCACTGCCAACTCCAGATCCAGAGAAGTGGTAGTGGGGGCTTGACAGGCCCCTGGCATGTGCCTGTCTACCCTGCCGGGATTCCACTTCCTGCCCTGGGCTGGCCATCTCATGCGGGGCAAAGAATGTCCTCTCCATCACCCGATTTCCTCCCCTGCTGGGAGAAGAAAGGGGGTCCTGGAATGTGCTGAGCTTGCCTGTGTACCCAGCACTGTGGACCCTGTTCCCAGCCCCTCCTGTCACCTCCACCCTCGTCTGTCTAGTAGGCATAGTGAATCACGTTTCACAAGATCGGGAGCTCGGAGAGGGTAAGAAGTGCACCTAGGCTGTGCCTACACACAGCTCGAGAGGGATGCAGTGGGGCTGTGGCCTGGCCTTGTCTCCAGCACTCCATAGTGTCCTCCTGGACCCATGACAGTCATAATGCGACAGTGGTCCTGATGCCCAAACCTCGCTGACCCCCTCACGGCTGTGGGGCGGTCCTTTCTCAAGCAGGAAGCAGCTCAGGTGGTCTAGTGAGTCCTGCCTGTCCGGGAGGGAGGGGATGGTGGTGAGAGAGGTTTGTAACAGGAGTCCTAGCTTGGTTTCTGGGCGAGTCGTCCCAAAGCAAGGATCTATTTGCATAAAAGACAGAGGAGTTTTCTGGAAAGAACTGACTCTGAGGGGAGAGAGCGTTTCATGCTCTCACCTGGTTGGAGACCACAGGCTGGGCAGGTAGGAGGGGAGAGGCGGGAGACAGCTATTCTGTCACCTCGCTGCGTCACTCTACCTGGCCTGCCCCTCTTGTGCATGCTCACTGAAATGGTGGTCAGCAGTGTCCCCTTGACACAGGAACCCTCGGTGGACCTCAGGCCTTGCCCACGCCTACACATGCCTTAGGGAGTTGGAGCAGAGCCCCCACACGACCTCAGGGGCTGGCACCCCACTGAAATGCCCCATGGACATTAATGTGTTGGGAGGTGGGGTGCCCTCTTTAGGAGCGGCCCCGGCTCTGTCCAGGAGAACAGCAACCTGCAGAGGGTGGCCTCCTGTGGGAGGGGGCCAGATCGGAGGGCTGGCCCCACCTCTTCTACACCCCAGCACTTTCACTTCTGTCCCGGACCTGGGGACATGGAGAATTCAGGTTCCCAGACCCACCCCAGATCGTTGTGTCTGAACCTCCAGGGAAGGGACTAGGCCTGCACTTTTGACAAGTGTCCCCGTAAGTGTGGGAAATCTTGCTCGGTGTCATCTTATCCTTGCTCCTCAACATTTTGGGGCAGGCACACTATTGTTCCTATTTCTCTGATGAGGACACTGATTCTCAGGTAAATGAAGTACTGGGTCCAGAGACCACGACTGGCAAAAGTCCGAGGGAGGATATGACCAAGTCTGGCTGATTCCTCTTGTCCAGCCATCATCAGGACCCCAGGGTGCTGCTATGCCTAGGAGAGGGGCACACGTGATGATGGGGGCTGGGCTATCCTGGGGGCTGCCCCACATGGGGGCCGCAAGGATGGCAGAGGCTGTGGGCATGTCCCATACACAGGCTTGGGCCTCACACAGACCCAGGTAGGACCCCAACCACCACCTCAGTTTGCCAGTTATGTGACCTCAAGCAAGTTAATACATCTTGCATCTCAGTCTCTAAATCCATAAAATGGGGATAATACATCACAAGTATTCGGGTGGGGCCATACCACAAGCTCAGAGCCTAGCACGGGTGCTGGCCAGAGCTGGTCTCTAAGTGGTGGTTGTTGTCATGCTACGAATGGAAAACGCTTTCCTCTTCATGCCCCTCCTCCTTTCTGGCTTCAGCTTCCTCCCTTTCACCCACTTTCTTTCCCTTGACACCCTTGTTCCGAACTCTGGAGCAGAACGGCTCTTGCTCAGAGCGCAGCGCCGTTCCCCAGGTCCGCCTGCTCTCCTCCCTCGCTTCTCACCCCAAGGCCACCTGGTCATTCAGACTCAGCTGGAGGATTGAGGCTGCTTTTAACAGAAACTGGAGACTCACCAAGGAATTCTAAGAAGGCTTGAAAAAGAACTCCCTGTCCTGATGTCATTTCCTTATTTCATCGAGGGACACTATCACCTACTCTTATCTCAATCCCATCGACAAGAGGTTCAGCCTTGGACCTCTGATGTGGCGAAAGGCAGGGCCAGGCTGGGTCCATACACAGCCTGAAAATGCCTTGCACACAGGCCAGTGCGGTCAGCAGAGCTCTGGCAGGCTTGCTAGGAGAGAGGACTAGGAATTGCATTTACTCTACACACTTTGCTTTGGCTTTTATTTTCCTCAGGGATCCCGTGGATGCTACCGAGCTGGGCCCTGGGGTGGGGGTGGGGGGAGGAGACATGAGATGCACAGTTGCATTAAATTATGGAAAAAGAAGATGCCATTTCAGACAGACGAGGATCCAGGGATCTTTATACTGACCTTGACCCTGGGGACAGAGTGCCCTCTGTAGTGAGGAACTTCGGTCTTGAAGTTGGACAGACCTGGGTTCAAATTCCAGCCGTCTACTACTAGCTGAGTGACCTTAGGCAAACTACTTAACTTCTCTGAGCCTCAAAATACCTTCCTCGTAGGCTTATAATGATGTTTGAAGTTCCTGCTGCACAGAAACCAAGTGCTACCATCTTAGTTCGTAATCAAGACGTTACCACTCTCTCACTCTCCCTTCGAAAATCTCCCAAATATCCAACACTAAGGACAGAAGGCGGAGGCATTTGGGTTAAAACCACGATGCTGCTGCCCTCTAGCGACAGGGCGTAGCAACGCAATCCATCTCGGCGAAGATGCGCGTTTCACTTCCTCCTGGAAGTTTCTGAACAATTTTATGTGCATCAAAGAGCCATGACTTCTTACCGGACTTAAGTATTCACTATATCTATGTGAAAAAAAATAATATCCTTTTCTCTGGGAAAAAAAAAACTATTTTAAAAAACATTTGCTGTACACGCACATTGACAAGTTCTTAAAATTGATTTTTTCCCAAAATATTTTCATGGAAAATCACGTGCTGTAATATCATCACACTTGTAACATGCTAGAAAACCCAGTAGTTTCTTTTCCACCACTTAGAGCCAATAAGGGGCCTTGGATATGTCACTTTATCTTGAGGAGGCCAAGCCATTGAGGGCTGTCATCAGTCGAAAGAAGGGGTGAGGCGTGGGGCCTCCGACACCAGCATCTCTGCCTGTTGACCTGCCCACGTGTGCCACCTTCTGAAAAGTCTGTTTTGGGCCATGACCAAGTGCTGAGGCAGCAGGCTCTCTGCCGCCATGGCTGCTGTGTCGGACCATAGCTCACGGTCCCGCCTGCTTCTCTCTGGGATTTAAAGCCCGACTCATCATCTGGTTGAAGTGTCAAGGATTTTCTTTCCTGGAGGAAATTCACTTGCATTTTATACTGCACACTCACAGGAATTTAATCATTCGCCATCCCCAATCTGTCTTGCATGACAGAGAGATGGACCCAGGGGGACTGGGACAGCAGAGCTGTGAGCATCCACGAAAGTGGGTCCTTCTAAAGATGTCTCAGAATGCAAGCCCAGGGAATCGATCTGTGGATGGAAACTCACAGGTGGCCAGTGTGACGAAGGGACAAGAAGGCTAGGACGCTTGTGCTGGAGGGCCACAACACAACCTCAGTTGTCCCCAAGCATCCCTTCTTCTTTATCTCAGTAGACCAGAGGGATTAAGGGCTCTGGAGCCAAGTGCCCGGGTTTGAACCTTGAACCTCGCTAGTTGTGTGACTTTGGACAAGGTGATTAATCTCTCTGTGCTTCTTACATAGCAATATGGGGTTATTGAAAGCATTGAGTGATTTGATACATTGAATACATTAAGCACTGAATAATTGTCATCTTTCCCTAAACATATGCTGCCTGGTTCAGGCTGGCCCCACCTCCAGTCTCGCTGCTCATTCATTTTCCATATCCATTTCCTGGCAACCAGGACTCTCTCTGAAGGAACTCTCTGACCATGTCCCACCCCGCTGCTTCCAGAGTCTTGTCTCCCTCAGCCTGCCCCTTGCCTCCCTCCAGTGCCACCTCCAGCCTCCCGCCTCCTCCATCCCACACACAGGCCTTTCCGAATACCCAGCTGCTCTGCAGTGTGACTCCAAGTCAGTCTCTGCTTGTGCTCTCACTCTACCCAACTTCTCGTTGACTCACACAGTCTTGCTCTGCTATTGCCTCTCCTCTGAGGGAACGTCTCCCTTGATGGGTCCGCAAGTCTCACCTTCTCTCTTCCAATCGATCTATGTACCTTAAGTGTGACCTCGTCACTGCCCAGATCATACTGCGGGACAGTGTCTGCTTGCAGGTCCTGTCTCCTCCCGCTGCCAGTGAGCTCTCTGGAGACAGGGTCAAGGTTGCCCTTTATCCTGGTGTTTGGAGGGTGCTGGCCCAGGTCCTGCCTGGGGGAGGTGTTTTGGAAGTGGCACTGCTCAGATCTGCTCAGCACCTGGGGGGTTCCAGGCCTTGAGAGGGGAGAGGAGACTCCAGGAGGGCTGGAGACACTCATTCTCACCTCTGCCTCACTGGCTGTTATGTATAAGAAGGTACAGTAGGTGGCGATATTGGGCCACATTCCGCTTTCAACACCTGCTGCTCTTCATTCCAGAATCCCCACCTTCAAAC
>NW_024346771.1:9104556-9151194 GCF_902729225.1 Pteropus medius
AGATCCTCAGACCCCCCAGACTCTTTTAACCCCTGAAAACTAACTCCCAGCTTCAGATCCTTCCAGACTCCTTAGACGTGAGTTCCTCAGACCCATTGGACCTTCCAGGCCCCACCCCAAATCTCCTAGCCCCACAGACTTCTAGACCTTTATACCACCACCAACAGCTGTAGACTCTCAGTTTCCAACCCTCTCCAAATCTACTAGATACCCTGGATTCTCACACTAAGATCCAGATGTCCTGACTGCTCCCCACTTCCCAACAGAGGCTCTGTGGTGTAGCTTTGTGCTGGGGCAGTGGGTGCTAACCAACTAGCTCCTGAACTCTCTCTTGATTGGTGATGGCTGTGACACCCAGGCTCACAAATTCCACAGCTGCGAGGGACCCCATCTTGCTAAGAGGAGCAGATGGAAGCCTAGAAGAAACCTGCTCAAGGCCCCCAGAATATGAGTAGCTGGAACCCAGGCTCCTGATTCCTGCCTTCTGCAGTGCCTGGTGCAGAGTAAGTGCTCAACAAATGGTGGCCAGTATTATATTATTACGTACTCACCTCTCTCCTGGCCTGAGCCCAGGCTGACCCCTCCAAGGCCCCATGTGGAACCATTCTATCTTCCTGGGACTAAACAATCAGAACACCTCCCAATTTAGCAACATCTGCAAGTTTAATTAACAAGCTGTTTATCTTTCTGGTCGAGCAATTAATAAAGGTGTCAGGCAGAACAAGGCCCTGCACAGCTCCCCACAGTGCCCTGAAAATACCCCTCTTTCTGCACCGAGGCCTGGCCATTTATCAGAGGAATAGAGCGGGATGTGCTTGCAAAGACCAGGGAAGGGGAGAAGAAGGAAAAAAGAGAGAGGCAGAGCCACTCCTGGAGTCACCACTCAGACACCCTGCCCTTGTTCAGCCTTTTGGAAAACGGCTGAACCTCACCGTGTGTGCTGCACTGGGCTGCGCCAACATTCAACCAACAGCGCCTGGATAATCTCCCACCGGAGCTGTGAACAGCAGGGCAAACGCAGTGCACAGGCGTAAGTCGTCTTTTCCAATATTGGAATTAATCAGACAAATTGCTCACCAACCAGGGCCGGCTGTGCCCCTGTCCCCTGGAGAAGAGCTACTACCTGGTGGATACGGTGCCTTTGAGGGTTCAGCAAGCTTTCTAGAGGGAGTCAAGGCAGCTGCTGCCTCCGCTCTGGGTGGTGTTTTCTTGGCCGTACCATTAGGTTGGAGCTTTGCAGCCACAGTCTCCCAGACCCGAAGGACTCTGATTTTGCTGGAAGGTGCCATGATGGTGGGAATAGCTCCCGTGCAGTTGCAGTCAGCAGCTTATGATCAGAGCTAGGACAGCATTTGACAATTTAGTCCCTGTAGCTTAAGGCATGGTCTCCTAGACATGCAAGATGGAAACAGACTCAACTAGCCCAGCACCTGCCTTTTACAGGTGAGGAAACACAGGCACAAAAAGGTGAAAGTGACTTGTCCAAGTTGGAAGCACAGCCAAGACTAGTTGTCACCCTATATTCTCTCTACTGAACTAAACTGCACCCTGAGCCTCGTTATAATACCCTTCCTGCACCTTGACCTCCAACTGGGAATAACCTTTTAAACCTTTCTCATCCAGACACACATACATCCTAGAGGAGCCACAAGTGTGCTCACGCAGGTGAGAAACTCTGGGAGATACATGTCCTCTCTCTCTCTCCCTCCTTGCCTTTCTCCCTCCCTCCCTCCCTCTCTCCCCCTCTCTCTGGCTGGTGGAAGGAGAGACCCCGAAGTATCTCTTCATCGCCTACTGTGTTCTGGGAGACCTTTTCATCTTCACTTTCTCTTCAAACCCCCAACAGCCTCTCCTTTCTCCAAACTCTCGGCTAATGGCTTTGCTTCTTATTTCACCGAGAAAAGAGCAAGAAAAGCAATCAGAGGACAGCAACTTTACCATCACCGAACACATCAGCTGGCTGGCAGACTCACTGTCTGGTACCCGTTTCAGTCCGCCACAGGACCGCTGCATCCTAGCTTTCCTCCTACCCGCTGGCAGCGCCATCTCGGTCTCCTTAGCTTGTTCCCCCTCATCTTCTAACCTTGAGGGAGTTCTTAGGGCTCAGTCCAAATACTCTTCTCTTTTCTCTCCTCAGGCGAGCACACCCAGTCCATGGCTTTTCATGTGGTCCATGAACGGATGGTTCTCACTTTTATGTCTCCAGCCCCGGCATCTCCCTGAACTACAGACTGGTAAGTATGCACCCTGTGTAACTTCTTCTCTTGGAGGTTTATATAAGCCCCTCAGATTCATTAGGGTCTCCAAACAAACCCTCTGCCTCTACCCCAAGTCAACTTGCTGTCTCCTTTCCCTGCCTGCTGCAGTAACCGGTTTTGTGTGGCTCTGGCCGCCTTTACACAGGTACAACTGGACACCAGCTTGTCTCTGTCCACATGGCAAGAGATGAGGAGTGTGGGCTGAAACTGTTCAGCACCCAGGCCTGAGCACTTGGAAGTGTGGAGGAAGTTAACACCTACGGCACCGCCCTTGGCCAGTGGAGAGTAGGAGCGGCTGGGTGAGCCCTCCCTCCTTCCTCCCCCAGGTCGTAGTTCTGAGACGCAGCTCCTGAAGCTCTTCAGGAAGTCTCTGACTCAAGCCTCAGTCACCATGGGGTGGCCTGGGATGATGCACCCCGATACTGGCCATCCCGCCTTCCCAGCTTTCTTTCCTTCTCCTTGCACGAGCCCTTGTTGGGCTCTGCTCTCAGGGGGAACCCAGGCCAACACCCAGGGAGAGGAGCTGCTCAGAGTCCCCTTCGAGAAAGAAAAGACTGCTGCCCGCCTGGGAGCAGTGTGTGTAGCCAACGGCCTCTAGCTTTTGGCTTCGTCAGCTTTCTAGCTGAAGTCACAGCAACAACTGAGCAAGGCAGAGGTTTCAGGGCCTGGCCCCGTCCCCCAAGGCAGGTCTCCCGTGACAGGCACGCGCTGCTCCAGCACCCACAGCTGGGCACACACAGGTTCTTTTGGGTCTGCGCCACAGCCTGAGGTTCCTCCACCCACCCCGCCTCTTCTCTCTCCTTTCAGAGGTGAGACTATCCAATATACTTTTGTACCCTAGCTTTTTCTCAGCATCTGCTTCTCACAGGATCCAACCTGAGACATAGTTTGATAACGAGTTGTGGGGAGAGTAAAGATGCCAGTGAACTAGGCGGAGTGGGGTAGGAGACTTTAGACTGGAGTTGGTGAAGGGGGAATAACCGAAGATAACATTTAATGCCCTAATATTCTTACTAGGCACCCGGTCGGCTGTGCCAAAAAGATGGAGGCCGGACTCTGAGCAGCTGGGATTTGAGTGTGTTGAACAGACACTAGGGGTGGGAGGGAGGTGGGCAGGGCTGCCCAGGTCGGGCTGGGGAAGGAGGCTCAGTACCTGGTGACCAAAGCAAGCCCACAGCTGTGGCTGCATTGTGCCTGGGAGCTCAGAGTCCCTCTGCCCATCTTATAGAAGAAGTAGACACTGTGATGGTACTTGCTTAATTAGTAGGGGTGGACCTGGAGTGCAGATCTCTGCAGATAAAACACTGTGTGTCTTAAATGAGGTGACTCCTAGACCTGTCTTACAGTAGGTGGTCATTGCTGTGCTGTCAGGATGCCTGTCACTGGGTGAAGGGAGTTTGTGGACCTCCCTGTGTCCACCCATCTCAATATGACTCACTGAATACCAGCTTTGTGCCAGCAGGTGCGGGGCACAGTGGGGAAGAAAACAGCTCCCACTCCAAGGAGCCCGAGGTCCTGGGGAAATGACAAATATAGGCATACATAGATGCTTTGCCACACCAAAGGTGGGACCATGCAGGCGGTGACACTGGCCCAGAGTCCTACAAAGCCTGGGGTGGGAGAGAGGCAGCAGGGGCGCTGGCAGAGGGCAGAGGGTCAAGGCAGCGATGGGGTGGAGTGGGCACAGGGAGGGTAGGGGTGATTGAGGCCATTGTAAAGGCTGGAAGCTGGGAAATGTTCCAGTGTGTGTCCAGGGAGGCTCCTGCTGGCAGCTTGCAGAATGGAGAGGGTTTAACTGGGCAGGAAGGCAGGCAGGCAGGAGACGGTTGGAAACCTAGACCCAGGCAGAGGCAGAGAGAAAGGAGTGGAGAGAAAGAACGGGACAGAGGTGCCTAGACATGGTGAGAGCCTGGGTGGGGGCCAGAGAGGATATGAGTGACTGTGTCTCGTTCCTGGCTTGGGTTTCTCCAAACATAAGAGTGCGAAAGACTTTTGTCTTCCTGTGCCTAATAAAAGAAGAGGAGGGGGAGAAAACAAGACCAAGCACCTCTCAGTTTCAGAATTAGCCACAATCTTTTTTGGTTAAGCATCCATAGCGGGAAGTGGCTGGGAGAAGTAAGATTTAGCTTTCCAAGTAGGCAGCTAGGAAGGAAGGGACCAGAAGCACTTCCACGAGCTCATTTGCATTTCAAACAGCCAGTTTGTTTTATCTTCTAATTAGCATACTCACCCTCTGCTGAAAACGAGTCCATTAAAGGAGACTCCGCTCCAGGCCCAGCTCCTCCTTTAAATATTTTTAAAGTGCATGATTAATACACTTGCCCAGCTCTGCCTGGGACTGTGCTGGGGGTCAGGGGGCAGGTAAATGAAAGAAAATGGCTGCTCTTGGTGCTGACTAGCTGATTAATCACAGCCTCTTTTCTATAAATCACGGCAGATGGCAGGAGCCGGCTGCAGGCCCTCGTGGGGAATGAGGTACTGCAGGCAGGATGGGATAGGGGTCAGAGGAGCCCGAAGGAAGGCTCGTTTGTGTCCCTACAGACCTTGGACCCCACCTCCTCTGCACTCTGAGGCAAATCTCGAATTCAAGAGTGGCTGTGACTGCTGGAAAGACATAGGAAATCTCATCTAACTCTTGGACTTTTCGGGATCAAATAACAACATCAATTTTAGAAATAGCCCACTCTGGGGCAGGGAGGTTGGGCATAGTGCAACATTTGGACATATATTATTTTGCATTCTCCCAACAACTCCATTTTCCAGATGAGAATGTGAGGCCCACCCTGGGAGCCAGGTGGCCAGAAGCATCCTCCCTGGCTGGTCCCACCCCAAAGCCAGCCCCTCCCTCACCTACCTCCTTTCTACCCTCTTAAGAGGAGCACCATACAACCCAAGGCCTAGAAATGAAGACCCTGGATGCCATCTTCCCTTCCCTGTGCCTGTCTTGCTGGCTCCCAGCACCAGACCCAGATGTCACAGCTTCCTTGAGGCTGGTCAGCCTGCTCCCACACTCAGGTGTGAAGGCTGGGAGCTGACATTTTCAGAGAAAGGAAACAACAGGTGCCAAGGCACTGGCGTAGGGTGAACTTGATGCCTGTGAGAGAAGGCCCAGTTGGCTGAAGCAGAACCAGTGAGGGGACACCTGACAAAGGGGACTCCAGAAAGGGCTATGTTCTGCAGAGCCTTGTGGTCATAGGGGGACAAAAGAGGGGACATAGCTGATGCACAGTGGAGGGCTCCACTGTGTGGACAATGGTCTCTAAGCGGACAAGCAACTGTGTAGATAGACCAGAAATGTCACTACAGCCATCCAGGCCAGAAGTGGTGGCTGGGACTGGGATGGAGGAGACTCTGAGTGGGCAGCGAAGGACACACCCTGAGGTAACACTGAGAGGTCTTGCTAGTGGTGCTTATGCGAGGGAAGAAGAGACATGCTAAGACAAGCCCAGTGTATGGCTTAGTACTTGGGTGGGTGCTGATTTCATCGATGGCCATGGGGAGCTGAGGGGGCAGGGGAGAGATGGAGGTAACGGCGTAAAGTCATGTGAGGTTCCCGATGCCAACTTGACACCTACATGTGGACGTCAGAGGGCTGAACAAAACAGTCATCCACATGACGGATGGTATTTAAAACCCTCAGGATGGTTGTGAGAATGACGGGATAACAGCTGGAGAGGCTGAACTGGAGGCCCCCACATTTAACGTCAAGAAGATAGAGGAACCCGTGAAGGAGACCTTAAAAGAAATAGCCAGTGAGGCAGGAGGAAGGTCAAAAATAGTTTGTGTGCCTCGTATAGGGGCTTGCTCTTTACCTAATGGTCAATAATCTGAAATAATACAAGTGAAGGGCAATTGTTAAACACCTGTGACCTAGAAGGGTTCTCACCATCCCCTAAACGACGAGAGCGGCCCACTGCGCCCAGACTGTAAGATAACATGGTATAAGCCGAATGCCGGCTCTCCCCTTTCCAGGCGGGCTGGAATTTGGGCATGTGCCCGCGGGGGGCGCCTATGTGATCAGCCCCAGTAAGAACCCTGGGCACTGAGTCTTCAACGAGCTTCCCTGGCAGGCAACATTTCAAATGTGCAGTCACAACTCACTGCTAGGGGAATTAAACTAGTTCTGTGTCATTCCATGGGAGAAACCAGAACCTTGTATCTGGTTTCCTCCTGACTTCACCACAAGCACATTTCTCTGTGTTGATTTGCTCTATATCCAGCCTTTTGCTGTTAAAAAAAAAAAAAAAAAAAAAATAATCCCAGCTGTGGGTACAACTGTATGCTGAGTTCTCCCAACAAATCATCTGACCTGGGGTTGTATTGGAAACCCCAACAGAAATGGGTTAAGTAAAATCTACTATTAACATTCTAAAAAGAAAAAAGGAAACCTGTTACTTAGGAAGGACTTTCTTTGCAAAGCCATCACTCTTTCTAAAACCCAAGAAAAAAATTTATTTTTCAGGCCCTCTTCCTGATCCCTCACTGGAATGAAGGTCCTGTGACCTCTTGCCAGGATCTGGATGCTTCCTGTCCTGCCAAGCACAGATCAGCCAGCCTCCTCCAGGAAGCCAGCCCTGAATGCTGCACATTCCCTGAATGGACAGTGGGGTTCTGTTTCATCCCTGGTTACTCAGTCTGAATCCCAGAACTTGGGAAGGGTCTTTGCTGGAAATGTCCTCTCGGGTCCTGGGACAAACTGATTTCCCTGCCGTGCCTCGTTGTTCTCATTCGTGAGGTGCGGAGGACTGATGAACAGCTGGAAATAGATAGAGGACTTCGGACGCCTTTAAGATGAAATCCAGGGCTGGGGTGGGGAAGCCCCGTGGTGCTCAGACCGGACCCCTCCCGCCTCCCCGCGGCCGACCCGCCGCCGGGTCATGGGAGCCATGCCGCGTCACCACAGCCCTTCCCTCACCAGGGGGCGCTGCTGGGCAAGCTTCTGGACCCCGTTTCTACACCCTCCCAGTTTTGTGGGACTCTTTTGTATTAAAAAGCATTCTCTCGGGATCTGTTTGCAAACAGACTTTGGAACTGCCGCTTTGAGAAGTTCAATGTAGCTTTAATTTTGGGTTTCAGGACTAAGTCGGTAATCTGGGGAGGTTCCAGCCGCCCCTGAAGACAGGCCAGCCTGAGTCGCTCTGGGTATCCTGACCGTGGGAAGAGGAGTGAACCCAGGCTCTCTGTGGACTGGACCTTCCACTGCTGGCTTTTAATCAATTTTGATAAGCATAGAAGGAACACACCTGTCTTCCATCCTGCCCCATGGCAGAGCCAGAACTGAAAGAGCACTTTCAGTGAAAGTTTTAGTGAGCTTTGGGGACAAATTCAGCTGCTCTTGGGACTGGGGGTGCTCAGTGTGGTGTGAGCACCTTCTTCACTCAGTCTTCTTGCTCTGTAGGGTGGCACGGCTGGAAGAAGGGTGGAGCCCGGACCTCCCAGGCTGGAGCCTGCTGCTGGATTCCAGGCCCTGCCTCAGAATTCCCCACACTGGCAGATTCTCTTTTGAGGAGAGAAGTCAGAGCCGGAGACCAAGCTTCCCAATCTGCCAACCCAGGTCCTTGAGGGCAAGGTATGTGTGGTCCTGGCTCCCGGCTGGCACTGGACAGCAAAGCAATCCTAACCAGAGCCAGGCCACCTGCAGGCAGGCTAGCAGTGGGCATAGCTCTTCCTGGGAGACCCCTTCACCAGGCCCAAACTCACCCAGCCCCTGAAGGTCTCAGGGAGAGGTGGGGTGCAGCCTCAGGCCCTGTCCCCCAAGCAACTCAGCATTTCCTCAAGGATGGTAGCAATTCACACCCTTGGGTGATGCCTGAGCTGAGAGAGAGATGGGGGGCAGTGCTAGAGAGGGAAGCACGAGTGGCTTGTCAGCAGGGGTCGGGGCCTTTGATGCCACGAACAGATTGGGAGGGGTAGGGGAGGAGTTGCTGGACAGAAGAAGTATTATGATTGCATGCTGCAGGGGGTGGGGGGGTGGGGGGAAGGCAGTGTTAGACCTCAGGAGACTGGCGTCCCAGAGAGAGGAATGGGTACCTATGGCAAGAGTTGGGGGCATTAGTTGCAGAGAAGAGAAGGGGCCTGAAAGGTTATGGAGGGATTTGAAGCCAGAGTTTAGACCTGCTGTGATAACAACAGGGAACCATGGTAGCTTCTTGAGCAAGGGAGTGGCGGCAGGGAGGGATGCTGGGCTTGGGGATGGGCTCAGGAAAGGGGGAGAGATGAAGATGGGTTATTAATACAAGTCTCTGCACACACCCGTGGCAAATCTTTCACCCACTGAACGCTTGGTTTCCCATTCATTTACTAAATTAACCTTAAAAGCTACCATCACAAATTGCATTTCAAATGACGTGAGAAAATGCCCACAGTGTAACACCGAGTGAAAAAACAAGAAGTCTTTGAGTACGCGCATTATAATCTCGATTTTGTAAGAAATGTGAGGTGTCTGTGTTTGTTGGGATGCAACTGCTCAGATCGTTTTAAGACGAAGATTGTTTTTTTCTTTTTCTCTTTCATTGCCAAACATCTTCTTTCATCTCCTGGGAAGATTTCTACCTTAGCCCCTGCTGCCCCTAAGGTAAGAGGAACTAGTTTCCGGTTACAAAAGCTTTAGCCTCTGGATTTTGTGGACTTCCAAGTTCATTGGGAAAAGACAAGAGCCGGGAGTGTGTGGCAAGGAAAAGCGGGGTTGGAGGGGTTCCCTCAAACAGAGGGATTCTCTGGGCCTGGGCTGGGTGAGGGGACGTCAGGGACCCTGGAGGCCCCAGGGGAGGCCCGAGGTGTCAGTGTGCACAGGGGCCTCTAGGGTCTGCTGCACAGGTGCCAGTTTTCAAACTCTCCGAGATCCCTGCATCCCAAAGAGATACACACGGAGCTGCAGAGCCATGGTTTTGCTCCAGGGTTACTCATGTGGACGAACGTAGGTGACTGGTGACCCGGGGCCCCTCGACAGCCCTCCCCACTTATACATCTTGGCACTGTATGAGATCCAGAACCAGGGCACCATCCAGGGGTGGGGGAAGCTCAATCCACCCTGAGCTGATTTACAGCCCAAAGAGACATGCTATTTCCTATAGACCCAAGTTGGTGGCCCAGAGGTCTCCTCATCAGACATGCTAAAGAAGAGGAGAGGAGGGCAGGGGAGGGTGGGGGAGGGAAGGGGAAGGTGAGGAGAGGAGAGGAGAGGAGTCTGGAGAGAATATAACAACTCTTATCAGCTACTCTTTCTGCAAGTGGAGTTATGGTGAATTTTTTTCTTAATAGTGAGCTATGTTTTTAAAAAATTTTCTACAGTGAGCAGATGCAAAACTTAAAAATTAGAAGAAAAACTAACCCAATCAGGAAAGCTAGTTCTGGGGAAGCCAGGCTTAAGGGGACAAGGACAGAGTTGTATTGCTGGAGGACCTGGCTCCCAGGGTGGCTTCCGCATTGTCCCCAAGGCAGAAAGACCCAAGGCATTTGTGTGGCAATTGCATACCACTCACTCCTCCCTGACCAGCTGCCACCCCCTCCTCCTGCTTTCACTCACTCCTGGAGGCCAGGTGGTGCTGCCATAATGTTTCCAATTATAGGTGTCATTACCGGCCAGCTGAGGGGGACGAGACTGTGTAATGCCCACCAGTCTACCCCAGACCCCATTCATCCAAGTGAGTTTAGAGCTCAAATTTCTTTCAAGACAATAGGAACATTCTGTATTTTTTCAACTCCTCTCTCACACTGATTCCCTATCCTGCTTCTCTTTGTGGGTCTCCTGCTCCTATAAATGGCACCTACATCCTCCAGTATCCTGGTTACAGGATTCGTCACAATCTTTTCAACCCTGATAATCAACAAGCCAGCAAGTCCTAAGAATTTGACCTTAAAATCTCACATTCCCAAACATTTTCCTGCCTTTCAATTCCCTCCATTTTCCCATATCTGGCCTTTTCATATTCACTGCAGTGACCTCTTAGTGGTCCCCTGCCGCCTCCCCTGCCCCCCATCCACCTCCCATAATGTCACCACGAAAGAGAAAAATACTGGGATTGTGCTTCTTTATTCAAAATGACTTTGACGACATTGTCCTTCCCTCCCACCAAAGCTTATGGGATAAAATTTAAGTCCCTTTTCCTGCAGCTCAAAGTCCTTTGTGATCAGCCCTGCTCCCATGGCAGACATTATTAATTGATCACAGCACTCTTCCCTCCGCTCATCCAGGATGCGGCTTCTGCTTTGTCTTTAGGACAACGTATCAGGCACCCCAAAACAACCGATCACAGTTGGCCATCTCGAATCCACAACTCACCCAGATATCAATGCTTCGCTCTCTCTTGCCCACCCATTCTCCTCCTGCCATGTGGGATGTGTTGACACACTCACATTGGAATAATCAAGGAAGGTTTGATAATGGGACACCACACAGGTATGGGCAGTCGAGGGCTACCCCAAGGGATAGTACATTCTCAGGACCTTGAATGGAGGGGGCTGGGGGAATGAGCACCCTGGCCTTGTTTTCCTGCCTTCCTCACATCACATACTGGGCTCCCTATTGCTTGAAGCTATAAAAGGCTAGAGGGCTAGATAACCCACTGCAGCAGCCCTCACAGGGCAGAGCAAGGCTCAGGGTGGATCTGCGAGATCTTGGGGAAATTCCGGCCCACAGAAGGGCGACCTGCTCAGCCCCACAGATCAGAGAGAAGCCGGCGAGGCTCACGGATGGGCCTCTGAGTGTGCTCATTCTCACGCCCCTGTTCTTTTCCTCTCGCAGCTCCCTCTGCCATGGTGACTTTCGCATCAGCTTCACCTGCCAACATCACTGGAGCTGGAGCTCATCATTTCTTCCCTGGGGTCCTAGCGCCAGGCAGACGCATCTGGGGAAGGAAAGACATAGCCATTGCTCCCGTTTGCGGGACAAAGACCTAGAAAGAAGCTGAGAGGGCATTTTTGATCCAGGATCTCCTACATAGAGCCCTCATCTCCATCTTCAGCCAAGTCTCTAACTTTATTTCTCCTCCTTGTGTGGCCTCCTAACCATTTCTGCTCCAAAGGGGCAAAGGAGAAAAACAAACAAACAAACAAACAAACAAACAAACAAACCTGTGCCCTGTTGGCCAAGTGAAGGAGTCAGAAGTGTGAAATTTCTTAGCTGTTTCATGCCTGGTCTAAAAATTATTTAAAATTTGTACTTTACTCCATAATATATGTGTCTTTGTTTTGATATCAGAAGAATGGTTTAATGCTCCCAGCTTTATGTAAAACTGGTGCTTAAGAAACTGGCCTGCCTCTCGGCAGCATCGTCTGGTATCTGGCCAGTGAGCAGACCGCCACCTAATCCCGTCACTGCCGCTCAGACCCAGTTCAGTGGGTTTGAGAAGAACCCTCACTAGCCTGTGGCAAGCAGACTTGCTGCAGGCTCTGAGGATCACTTTTCTTCTGCTGCCTTTAGGACTTCGTCCCATCTGATCAGTGATTAATCACAGAAACTTATGCAGCTACATCTAGGGACTATAAGTGGGCTGGCTCTGGGTGAGGAAGGACTCTGATGCCAATTGACCTGTCCCTAGGCCTTTGTCCAGTGTGCTCACTTGGGCCTCTGAAAGTCTGCCTGACCCTCGGTCTCTTCTTTTCCTCTATCTCCCTGCCTCTGTCCCCTGTGACTTGTCATTGGACAGCTTACTATGCCAGCAGAATGCGAATGCTCTCAGAGTAAGTCAATTCTACTTAACAACCATCTTGAGAATCTGGTATGTGCCATGATCTGTGCTGGGCACTGGAAGTATCAAGGTGACCAGGACACAGTCCCTGCTATCTGGTCCTCACATATAGCTAAAGAGACTGGCATGTGACCTGTAAATGACTCTAGAGTTTGCCAAGAGCAGCCCTATAAGTAGCTACACAGACAGAACAGAAGGGCTAGATATTAATGTGTGTGTGCATCAGGGAAAGCTTCCTGTAGGAGGTAGGGGTAGAGCAAGGTTTTCAAGTGAAGATAGTGGTTTCATTCCACAGCTGCTTGAGTCTTCATTCAGGATAATAGTTTCTTCTCTCTGGCTGGGCTAGACGGGCTGGGTGATGCCCTGTTAGATCAAGATCCAGGGCTCAGCCTGAAGAAGAGAGAAAGTACTGGCAAAGTTGATGGATGGGTCTGGGTCTCACCGTGGTTCCTACCTGCATTCCATGTGGAATATCCAAGGAGGGTCCCAGAGGCCAAAGCCACCTTCCTCTGGCACTGCTGAGGGGAATGGCCCGAGAGTGGCACTGCCTGCCTTTCTCATTACCAGGATGGGAATTCCAACCAGCCTCCCTACATCAAGCCCTGGTAATCAGAATGAACTGCAGCACCTGAGAGCCCCAAGCCCAGCGGTGACTGGGGCACATTAACAAGCATCTCGGCTAGCAGCAATATGCCGCAACAGAATAAAAGCGCAGCCTGAAGCCAACCAGCGGCGCCCCAGTTTATTTCCGGTCCTTACCTAAGCCAACCTCATTAGTCTCACCCAAATGTGTTCCTCTAATGATGCTCCAGCAGAGGTGGGGGCACATGTCCTTATGGTCTGGGCAGCCGGGGCTCCTAATCAAAAGTAATAAAAAGAATTAAGAACAGCCTATTAGGCTCCTTTCCCCCTGCCCACCTCCCCCCCACCCCTCGCCCCGCTGCTTCCGGGCTCCCCATCGCTCCAGCCCTTCCAAACTGGCTCAGGACCAGGAGCGCCGGGCCCTGCAGCAACACCCAAGATTTATTCCGAGCATGCCGCCCTGGCAAATGGCGCCAATCCTCCTGCTCTCCGCCCACTAACGAACATCTGCTGGTGGTTCCTGGGAGTTCAAGGACTTTGGGAGGCAGCTTGGAGGCGGAGTAATCAGAAACTAAACATTGCTACCGCCTCTACTCCAGAAAGCCACGAACGAGTCCACCTCTGTGCGTTTGGGTTTATGTTCTTCCTCCGGGGATAGCCATCCTTGCTGCCCACCCATTCACTCTGCCAAGCCCCCTTGGCCCCGATACTCAGGTCTGTGTAGCCTCGTTGAGATGCCTTTCCTAACAGCCCTGGAGGCCAGGTCGGCCCCTCCCTGGGCTCCCTATCACAGCCTCTCAGGGAGTTCTCATTGTCTGTTTATTGATTGTCTCTGAAGCCAAGGGCTCAATGCCAGGCGTCAAGTTGGCCTTATTACAAGTTTTCTAATGAATCTATATGAGGTATAGGATGCTTGGAGTAGGAATTTCAGAAATAAACAGAACGTTAACATCTTAATGTCTTCCTTTGGGCTAAATGTTCACAGGGTTTAGCAGGCTCAAAGGTGGTCACCAACGCTTCCCTTCCTGAAGGCATTAGCCACATTCTGCTTTTACCCACAGGAGAGACACAGACGGCCAAAGGCTAAGCACCACCACAGTGATGGCCACTGCCCAAGGTCACAGCAGCAGCAAGGCTGATGATATTCTAGCCTTGCAGGCCTGGGGTGGTAGCATGGGTGAGGTGGAACAGCTGGGCTTTCTATAAAATTTCTGTTTCTGCATGGTCTTTGAGGATGATCGGCAGGCCTGTCTAATGACAGCAGGTGATGGGTCGGGGGTAAAACCTTTCGTTTCACTTGGGGCATCTCAGTTGAAGAGGGGAAGAAATTAAATCTCTCCTTTTCCTGCCGAAGGGGAGGGAGATGGGGAGGGTTTGTTCTGCTTAGGTGCAGGCAGTCGAGACTGAAGTGACGGTATCTTCAATAGCCTGGCTGAGTGTCGGTCCTGTTGGTGCCAGGGGCCAGGCTAGTCCCGGGAAAACAGAGGGCCCTCCCTCTTGGAATGCCAGGAACGACAGGCACCCTTACTATCTCCCTCCTCCACAGGTTTGTGCATCCAGGGTGGATGCCAAGGATGCTTATTCTTGCTGTCTCATCCCTGTGCAAGGGTCAGGAGAGGTCCACATATGTATTGGTTATGCACACACGTGCACACATATACATGCACATGAGGCAAAACCTCGAGAACTAAAAACAGTTTTAAACACTCAATATTATTCTGTGGCAAAGCACCAACCCTCCCGGAAGACAAGCAGAAGTTCATTCATTTATTGGTCCAGCAGGCATTTGCTCCAGGCCGGGGGCTGATGCAACAGCAGGCAAACTGCTCAGTGTCTTGGCCTTTGTGAATCTCTCAGGGTGAAAAGAGAATTAGACCTTTAATAAACACCCAAATCAAAGTATAATTACAAACCAGGATAAGTGCAATGAAGAAGTGCCGGTGTTATAGGAAAGTCCAGCAGGGGCCTGGCCTCGTTGGGGTCTGGGAAGGTGTCCCTGAAAAAATGGCATTTGAAGTAAGGGCTGAAGGATGTGTAGAGGTGCCTGGGTGGAGGTACTGGGAGGAAGAAGTGAGATTCTGGGAAGAGGGAACCGTCCTGGACCAGCGGGAGACTGACTGATGGAAGGGAGAAGGCCAGTGGGATGCGCAGTGCGGTAGGAGCGAAGCCCATAGAGGGAGCAGGGCGACAGCATAATGTGGGCGATTATCATGGCACAAGGGGCCACAGGATTAAATTTTCTGGCTGCGGAGTGGAGAACCATGGGAAGGGGCAAGAGCAGATGCAGAGGACAAGTTAGGACTCTTTGTACATCAGTCCTGGTTAGAGGCAGGGGTGGTAATAAAGAAACTTGCCAACAGCATTGTTGCCAGCAATGGGTGGTGGGTTAGCGAAGGAGGTACAAGAAAAGGTAGAGTCAGGGGTGCCCCTGACCGTCTGACTTGCATAAAGGGGTGAAAAGGAAAGGCTGGACAGGCCCAGGCTGAGTGCTCTCTAGGCAAGGGGGCAGGGCTGTGGTACCATCTAGAGCTACCAGGATTGAAGCTAGGAGCTGGGGAGGAAGCCAGAGAGGGCAATGGAGAGAGAGTCGGGGGCAGGGCTCCATGCCTGGCTGGGTTCTAGGGACACAGAGATCCTCGGCCCTCGCTCTACCTGTTCCTTGAGCACCATTCCCCTTTCCCACTTAATTCCAGGAGGGAGAGGAGCATATCTCAAACCAGTTCTAAAAACAAGCAGTCCTGTTTTTAAAACACTTACATGAAAAATGATCATTTTTTAGCTAAAATATGAAGGATAGTCAAAATAAGTAACAAACTATGAACACAAACATGAAATGAGATCTTTGAATGGAATAAACACTAGCTCACAATTATTAATGTGAAGAGTCGATAACCCCCCACAATGTAATGTCACAGGGGCTCCTGCTAGCAGATGGCTCCAGTCTGAGGCTTATCCAGGCCTGGGCCTCCCAGGGGTTCTGGGTTACCCCCTAGGATGTTCTCAAAGTGTGGTCCTGACTCAGCAGTACCTGGGGACTTGTTAGAAATGGTAATTTTGAGCTCCAGACGAGACTTGCTGAATCGGAGTAAGGGCAGGGCCCAGCAAGCTGTGTGTGCATGTGTGTGCACGCACGTGTGTATGTTTATTGAGGTGAGATCCACAAAACATAAAATTAATGGTTTTAAAGTGGACAATTCAGTGACGTTTACTGTACTAACAGTGTTTTGCAACCACCTCCACTCTAGTTCCTAAACAGTTTTCTCACCCCCAAGAAAACCTGTGTTTATTAATCAGTTACTCCCTACTCTCTGTCCCCGAGTCCCTGGTGACCACCAATCAATCTGCTCTTCTGTCTCTATGGATTTGCCCAATCTGGATATTTTATACAAATGGCATCACGCAATGTGTGGCCTTTCATGTCTGGCTTCCTTCACTCAGCATCATATCTTTATAATTCATCCATATTGTGGCATGCACTGATGCTAGATTCCTTTGTATGGTTGAATAATATTCCACTGTATGGATGGACCACATCAATCTGTGTTTTAACAAGCCTTCCAGGTGATTCCAATGCACCCTCAAGTTGGAGAACCACCACACAGCAGTACTGGGGACTGAGTCTCCAGAGGTGCATCCTCTCTCACAGCATGCAGCCCCACACCATCTGCCTGCATATACAGCAGACACCTGCAGAGCCCGCACTCAGGTGCTGTTAATTACATGAGACCTTATCTGCTCACCCACTCCAGCATTTCTGCAGGGTTGAGCTCATATGGGTTTCGAATGGGTTATGATTGGAGCTTAAATGTAGTAAAAATGCATCATTTTGGAAATGTTCTCCTTGGTTAGACTGCTTGTTAATTCAGAGGGGACACTATCTTTGACCCAAAACCAGGTAGGCAGGGAGGGCCCGGGGCAAGGCAGCAGGGCGGGGTGACACCTAGGCTTTTGTGCCACTGCTCTGAGTTTGAAGCCTGGCTTTGTCACAAACAGCTCTGACTGACTCTCACAAGTGCTCTAACCTCTCTAAACCTCAGTTTCCCCACCCACGAAGGGCTGTGACGAGGGCACCCGGAACCAGGTTCGATAAAGAGAAACTGTTATTTAATTGAACCCCGTGAGATTGCCACGTTTGTAGCTCACACGACATTGGATATACTTGGGGATAAACCTGTGTGGGTTAAGAAGATGGCATTTTATTCCGAATTCAGTAGACGCCATTGGAAGGCTTTAGCCAAGTGAGTGACAAGAGCCAATATATTTTATTAAGACTCCTTTGGCTCATGTGGGGATAATAGGTCAGGGATACCATTTCTTTTTCTTCAGGTCTCTGGCAGCCTTCGCTCCCACAAGATTATTGGACCTCCCAAGAGATGTCTGAATCTGGAGCACAACTGAACTGAGAACCTCCTGGGACCTGTTGTCATTGAACTGGCCACCAGCTCTGTGAGGTGAGTGCTGCTTTTATCTCCATTCTATAGATGAGAAGACTGAGGTATCAAGAGAAAGATTAACCCCATCTGCCTGCTAACCCCATGTGCTTCCCTGCCTGCATGCTGCCTTGGGCTGTGATGTTGGGAGATGGAACCTAGCGTCTCTGGTCTGGGCCTCCTAGGACTCAGATTCTGCCTTGAAAGTAGAGCAGCCTGACACTTCATTCCTCTGGGTTTCCGGGGACCAGGTCACACATCAGGAGAAGATCTGGGACCCAGAGGTCTCCTCAGGCACTTCAATAGCAGTCTGTTAAACCCTTTTGTGTGCGAACCCCATTTTTGACACACGCCAGTGGTGTGACCTTGGCTAAGCCACTTAACCTTTCTGAGTACCCATTTCCTCACTTATAAAGACAAAATAACAATGGCACCTGCCCCTCAGAGTCATGGGGAGAATTAGATATAACATCTCGTTTTCTGCTCCAAAAGCCTGGCCGTGTAGGGTTGCCCCCTCTTGCCTCCCCACCACCCAACTTCCTGGCCACTTCCAGGCTGCCCAGGCTGATGCTTGTCACTGCGCTCACCCAGCTAAGATTCCTCACAAACAAGGAGATAAAGGCCCGGGCTAGGGGAGACTGACCCCATCACCCCAGCAGGCAACCCCTTTGCCCTAGCAGCTGGGTGAAGGGCAGGCATTGACTTGAAGGGGAAATTGTCCTGCTCACTGTCCTCGGAACCCCGAGGAAGCCGGTGACACAACAGAGTGTGGACATTAATGCAATCGAAGGGTAATTCAATCACTTTATAGAAGTTGATCTGTCCTTTTTATTACAATTACTGTCGGCTGGGGTGTTTCGTTCCATCATGGAGAATAAACATCATTTATCATACTTGTAAAGATTAGCCCCCGACAGCTACGGCTCTTGCTTTGCATAAATGTGTATTAATGTAGGCCCTGCCTGCAGTGTGGGGAGAGGTCTATATTTCACAAGACTGATTAGGCCCTGTCACCACTGCTTTAAGTAATGTCTTATCATGACTGATACACCCTGACTGCAAAACAGCAGCCAGGGGAGTGGGGGCTGCTCTAGGCAATTTATGGTGGCACTGGAATGAAAAGCAGGCCCGGGAAGGTGGGCATCTGCTTCCTCAGGCCTGAGCCCATCCCTGACGCTGGGGACCACCCTCATCCCAAGGCCCCTACCCGAGAAGCAAAGGCTACCTTTGGGGGTGTCAGGGCTGGCCTACTTGCCATTGCTGAGCCTCCAGTGCCCCTACCCAGCCCTGGGTGTCTCCCTCTGGGACCCTACTAAGGCTCTCTGTCCTTTCCTCAACTTTGGGGTGACTCATACACCAGAACTTTGCTATCAGAGCCCCATTGCATCGATACCCTGAGGGCTCTTCCCTCTTGTGCCTGGGCTGGTGTTCTGGCTGCCCCCGGCCACCACTGCTGATATGGGGTCTCCAGCCCAGGCCTCTCTTCTGGGCTCAGCCTGGTATCCATGACCTCATATCCAGATGTTCTACCACGGCAGTGACCTCCTACCTTGTCCATCCTCCCACCTCATCCATCCTCCCATCTGCCCTCCATATTGTAGCTAGTGTGGCCCCACTAAACAGAAATGCGGTCACGGCAATCCAGGGACTCCACATGCCCATAGGACAATGACCAACCTTGAAATCAAGCCTTCAGGCTCTCCAGGGACCAGCCACTGCTTCTTTCCCTCCTCCCACTGCCAAACCCTCCTGCCTTAGCGATGCCTCGCTCATCCCCACCCTGTGCTCTCACACACTCCCTCTGGACCAGATGTGGTATCTTCTTTCCGCATCCACCTGCTGAGCTCAGCTCCTACCCAGGGCCGTGTACTCCGCGCCCTGCCCCTTTCCAGCCAAGAGAGGCAGTCTCTGTGAACTTCTGACCCTGGCACATCTCAGGCTTTTCCCCCAATTGACATCATGGAGCAAGATTTAGGACAGAAATGTGGAGGAAGGACTTCACAGGGCTCACACTCACTCTGCAAGTCAGAATGTAGGTGCAGAAAAACATTTACATTGTTAGTGGTTTTATTGTTTTATTTGTATTACACTTGTGAATTCATTTGGGTTCTATAGTTCCTTAAGGATTGTAATTATAAGAAGTTTATACTTAGTTTTATGTGCCCTTATTTAAGAAATTATAATAAATATAATGTAAAAGATACTAGGCTTTTGCTTTTTCTGTTTATTATAGAGAGGGCAGGGATTTCGTTTGTCCTGTCCACCTGTACCCTAGCACCTACTGCAGTACCTGGGACATAGTAGGTGCTCACTAAATATCTGTGAAATGAGTGCATAAGGTCATGTGGAAGATGATGTCTGTGGATGGGGGAGGAGAATCTTGAGAGCACAAAATAGTAGATACCATGTGGTTATTTTCTAAGTGAATGAATCATTGAATGAATGAGCAAATGTATGAATAAGTGAATGAATGAAGGACTATTTAGGGTCGCGGAAGCATAAATTGAGGCAGGTGGGAATGGGGCTCAGTCAGGCAGCTGTCCCCATATAGATCTCCCCTAAAACTGAGGCTGCAGCCTGCCTGACTCAGGCCTGGACCTGTATACCCTCTAGGGTCTGCAGCTGCCTTGGCGTCCCCAGACCCATCTGGTCCTCTCCATCCCACCACGCCATCCTCTCCCCACTCCCATGGGGCCTCCTGTTGGCTCTCAGGAAGGGCCCGGGCCAGTTCTCTACACTTTTGTCACCTTTGGGAAAGATAGTGGCGGGCCGGGGTGAGGATGAGGGGGTCAGCGGCTTTATTGAGATTCACACACCATACAGTTTATCCATTTAAAATGCACACTTCAATGCAATGGTTTTTAGTATAGTCACAGATATGTATAACCACTGCCACGGTCAATTTTAGGACATTTCATCACCTCAAAAAAACCTTATACCCTTTAGCTATCATCTCCCCCATCACTCCAGGCCCCTCCCCCGAGCTCCTAACAACCTCTAATATATTTTCTATTTCTGTAGATTTCCCTATTACAGATTCTCTTATGAATGGGATCCACCACCTTCTCCTTCCCTTCTCCCCCTCCTCTACCTCCTCCTCCTTCTCTCCCTTTTCCTCCTGCTCCTGCCTGTCTGCCTAGAATGTGGACCTGAGGCTGGAGGGCGAGCAGCCATTTTATGACCATGAGGCATCCTCAGGAGTAAAGCCACACTCCAGGGTTGGTAGAGCAGAAAGGTAGAAGGCACCTGCCTCATTTGTAACATAGTAGAGCCTACGGGGTAGATCTGGACTTTCTACCTCCAGATTCCATGTTATGGAAAGAAAGAAAGAGAGAAAGAGAGAAAGAGAGAAAGAGAGAAAGAGAGAAAGAAAGAAAGAAAGAAAGAAAGAAGAAGAAGAAGAAGAAGAAGAAAAGAAAAGAAAGAAGAAGAAAGAAAGAAAGAAAGAAAGAAAGAAAGAAAGAAAAGGAAAGAAAGAAAGAAAAGAAAGAAAGAAAGAAAGACCAACAAAACAAATAAGAAAAACCCTATTCGGTTGAGCCACTGCAATCCAGTTTCTGCTACTTAGAAATGACTGCAGTCCTAACTGACAAACATAAAGTAAAGCTCTGATTAGGCCACTTCCCTGCTCAAGAGGCAGCACAAGGAATCCCGTCTTCTGTCAAATGAATTAGCCTGGAGCTCATGGCCTTTTGTGGCCTGTCTGCACTTTCCTGTGTCCCTAGGTGAAAGGGTTTTGCTTGTTGCTGGCCACTCTTTATCCCCTGTTACACTTGGTAACTTCTTCCTCCCCACATCCCCAGATCATCTATCCTTCCATCTCTTATTTGAACATCCCCGCTCCCTCCCTGATTTCAAGCCCAGCTGAAATGGTGCTTGTCCGTGTAGCTCCTGCCTGCCCCCAACCCACACTCCCACGCCCTCTGCAGGCAGTCTTGGAGTCTTGCCTCAGCCATGGCTTTGTGTTGGGTACAGCAGTTATCTGTCTGGTCTCATTGCCTTCCCATCCTATAAAATTCTTTCTTTTCTGTACCCACCCTCTCCCCTGCGGCCAGGATAATGCCTTATATACATGTCATAGGTGCTCTATGAATATCTTTTAAATGAATGAACACCAGTGATTCTTTAATACTGTATATGATATGGAAACATATTTCAAGTAACATATAAATGTAATAACAAGTGTTATTTATTGGCCTTCTACTCTCTGACAAATACTGTATTAGGCACTTAATTTGAAAAAAAATGTTTATTTTTTCTTTTGTATGCCAAAAGAGTAAATGTTCTCTGTTGAATACAGAAAAAAAACCATTCAATCATGCAAAGTTCTACCCAAGTCCCTGCACTAGTAACATTTGAGTGAATATCTTTTAAGATATATATGGTAGTATAATATATAAACAGAGAAGGAAAGAGAGAGAAAGGGGATCGCGATATACTGGATTTTTCTCATTACTTTTCAAATTGCTGATTATTCTTTTACTAGGCTTTTTAAATTTATTTCTCAACTACACACATATCCACATTTTATACGTGAGGAAGCTGAGGCTCAGGGAAGTGAGGGTGCCCAAAGTCAGATAGCCAAGATAGCTGCAAAGTGGAATTTCACTACAAATCCGCAGGACTTGAAAGCCGGGGTTCTTTCTACTTCACTCAACATCTGTAACGTCGCCAGTATTTGCCTCATAGATAAGAAAAGCCACAGAGAATACATACCACATATTTTATATGTGAATGTGTCTGTCAACGTGCGCATACAACTGTATTCACATACCAATGTACTTTTACCTGGGGTCTTAACCTGGAGACTATGACCTCTAAAGAGGACATAAATGGGCTTCAGTGGTTAGGAAGCCCCCTGAAAATTTGTTTGCAAAGTTTTCTGAATGTCAAGTTTTATATTGAATGTGCATGTCCACTCTAGGCCATCTGCTGTGTAAATAAAGGCACTCATGCATCACCCAAGTGCTCCAGCTGCCCCAGCCTCTGAGCCCCCAAACCCCCACATCTTTGGCTGCAGTTCTGTTTGGGGAGTTCCAGGTGGGACTGACCAGGCTCAGAGTGTGGATGTCTATCCCAGAAAGAGAAGCCCCAGAACGGGTGGTCAGGAAGCAGTAGTGGACTGGGAGCTGCTAGTAGGGGCCAGTGGAGTCCTGATATGGGGTTGGGAAGAAGATAGGCTTTGTCACAGGTGAGACACAACTCTGAAAGGAGGGTACTAGGGAGACAGAGCCACTGAGAACAAATGCTACCTGGGAGGAGGGAGGTGTTGCCTCTAGCTCTTGTTTGGCCTCAGAGGGTGGGCACATCAAGACTGAGAATCTGGGACCCTCAGCATGAACTCTGGTTCCAGCACTAACTAACCCGATCTCGGACAAGTCACATCAGCTTCCCAGGCCTCAGTTTCCCATTTATAAAATCAGGAGTCTTGATTGGAATCAGCATGACTAAAATATCATGCTCATAGCTAAAGAGCCAGAGACTATGGCCCCTGGTCTTAAATCACCATGACTCTGGCCACAATTGGCTTGTTAATTGTTCCTAACCCTGGGGCACTGAAAAAAGCTGCCCATCCTTCCCTCGGAGGGTTGAAGAAAGAAGTTGTGGGAAGACAGAAGGAAGGAAGCTCTGAGAGAGGTGGGGAAGCAGGGGAGACTCTGAGTTCCTGGAGGACAGAGATTGTGCTTCTTCCCTTTGCATTGCAACCATAGACCCTAGACTATGGCTTGATGCATAGTAGGTGCTTGTGTTAGTTTGTTAGGGCTGCCAGAACAAAGACTAGGTAGTTTAAAACAATAGAAATTTATTGTCTCCCAGTTCTAGAGGCTGGAAGTCCCAAATCAAGGTGTTTGCAGGGCCACGCTCCCTCTGAAAGCTAGGTATCCTTTCTTGCCTCTTCTGGTTACTGGTGGTGGCCGGCAATCTCTGCTGTCCTTGGCTTGCATCTGCATCACTCCAGTCTCTGCCTTTGTCTTCACATGGCCTCTCCCTGCTCGTCTTCACATGGCTATCTTCTTACAGGTACACTGATTGTATTGGATTAGGGGCCTATCCTGCTCTAGTAGGACCTCATCTTAACTAATTACACCTGCAATGACCCTGTTTCCAAATGAGGTCACATTCTGAGGTATCGGCGGTGAGGATTTCAATGTATCTTTTTTAGGGGCGGGGGTCACTATTCAATCCGCAACAGTGTCCAATAAATATCTGATGAACAAGTGGGAGAGACAAAAGGCAGTGACTGTGGCAATCTTACTATGAGATTGCTGAGGAGATAAAAGTGAGTTTATTAGGGCGTGGTTTTCAAGTAGTTGCTGCTCCTTGAGAAGAAACGATTTATTGTACTGGAATTATTGAATCGTGGATGGAGAGTAAATTGCATTTGAATCAAGGAAAGGAAAGCTACATGAGTATCATCAGGAGTGAATGAGACTATGTGGACAGGTGAGTAGGATGCCGAGGTCAGAGGTGGCGAGGAGATGTATCAGATCATGGTGTTTATAGTTCTTTTGCTGTTTTTCCATCTTTATGAAAAAAAAATTCCATCTCAGAACAAAATAAGTGTGACTTGTGTTTCACAATTTTAAGTAGCTGATTTCATGTACTTTTCACAGTTTAATCACATTTTGGACATAATATTTGACTTTTAACTCCACTGCTTTGATTCTAGTCTTAATAAAACACCTGTTGTTTTAGCCAGCTATGGTGTTTGAAGTTGTCTAGAATCCTCGAAGCCTTTACTCTAAGGTTCCAGAATTCTGTGTGGCTATTGAGTACTGAAAATGTGGCTAGTGTGACTGGGAAACTGAGTTTTCACTTTTTGTTCATTTAGATTTAAATGTACGTTACCACGTAGCATAGTGGCTACCATATAGGACAGTGCACTCTTAGAGGTACCCAGAAAGATCAAACTTGGGACACTGAGCTCTCCATTTGAATAGGCTCATAGATAGGAAACAGTTGGGAAACATGCCTGAAGAAGGGGAGACATTCCTGAGGCAGGGCCTCAACTTCTGGAATGGCTGGTGTGTTGAAACTAAAGGAGGAGGCAGAGACAAGGGAGAAGAGGCAGAAGCCAGGAAGAAGGTCATTCACGTTTTCAAACAAGTACATAGATCCTCAGTCTGAAGAAGATCCAGGGGCCCAGTGGCTGGAGTGCTGGTAAAAGAAATCAGGGACGAGAGAGCGACGTGGCCTTGTGGGAGCAGTGCTGGGAAAATCACAGCTGGGCTGGCATGAAGCCAATGACAAGAGTGGACAATGATTTAGTTTAGGCAACTCTAGTGACCCTACCTGGTCTGAATATGTGACAGGAATATTTTAACTAGTAACCAAGAGTATTAGTTCGCTGCTATAACAAATGATCACGAAATGGGTGGCTTAAACAACACAAATGTGTTACCTTACAGTTCTGTAGGTTAGAGGTCTAGCTTGAGTTTCACTGGGCCAAAATCAAGGTGTGGGCAGGGCTTCTTTCCTTCTGGAGGCTGCAGGGGAGAATCTATTTCTGCATCGTTTCCAGCTTCTATTGACATTCCTTGGTTTGTCATCCCTTCCTCCATCATCAAGGTCCGTCGCTATTACTTCTGCTCCTGTCATCACGTCTCCTACTATGACTCCAACTCTTTCACCTCTCTCTTACAAGAACCCTAGTGATTGCATTGGGCCCACCTGGATAACCTAGGATAATCTCCCTGACTCAAAACTCTTAAGTCAATCACATCTACAAAGGCCCTTTTGCCTAAGGCAATATTTTCACAGGTTCCGGGGATTAGAATGCGGACCTCTTTGGGGGGTTATTATTCAACCTACCACATTCTTTATTTCCATTCCATCTCACTCCCCATTCTCCATTCCACTGTCACCCCTGGCCTTCCAATCTCTCTCTTACCCCAGTCAGTTTGTTGCCGCAGGAAAGGACAGCAGGACAATAAGAAAATGGAGTCATTTTATGCTTTTCAAGTATCAAAAGTCTAGTCTTACGGGAATAACAACAGCCAGGGAGGGAAAACTGATAAGAAGCAGGGCACCATCAAAGGAAATCCCCCAGGCTGGGAAGCCAGGAGTCCCTGAGGAAAGTGCCTTCTGCCCTGCTCCCTTTGGCTGAGCAACCCTAGGTTGATTTGGAAGGTCAAAAGCAGAGGAAACGTGTGTCTCTGTAGTAGTCAGGATGGGCAGGCTTTGCTGCAGTAACGAACAACCCCAATCTCATTGGCTTAACAAATAAAATTAATTTCTCACTGTCATTCTCCACCCATTGTGAGTAGGCTGAGGGCCCCACTCTCATCTCCCCACTCTAAGACCCAGGCTGATGAAGCAGCCACCATCCAAAGCATCACACTGGTCTCCACAGCAGAAGAAAAGAGAAGTGTAGCAAACTGCAGTCTAGCTTTTAAAGCTTCTGCCAGAGGTACCACTTGTCACTTCTCACTTTTCATTGGCCAAAGCAAGTCATAAGCCATACCTAACTTCAAAAGGGCAGAGAAGTACAACCTTGCCCCCATGCCTGGAGGGAGAACTGGAAACATTTGGTGATCAGAGCTAATGACCATCAGGGTTCATTTCCCAGACAGAGCTCCAGAGAGGTAGCAAGATCCCAGGGGACAATGGGCAGCTGGGCCTGCCATGAGCCCACAGAGGTATCCTGAGCCTGGGCACCAGGGAGCAGCAGTGTTTCCATGTGATGGTTGGAGACAGACAAGCAGTAGCTGTGGAGAGGAATCTGAAGAGGTTTGGCATGGGCCAGGCTCCAACCAGTCAGAGCTAGGACATCCCTGCCAAGGCCAGAGTGGGCTCACAGTGACTCTGTGCCCCAGGAAAGAGGCAGGGGATTCTGAATAGACTAAACTTAAGTTGATGTCAACAATAGAGCAGGGGCTCTAAACAGAAATTAAGTTTGGATATAGGAGAGTCAAGTTATATTTTGCTCACACCATATTCAAATAGAAAATGGAAACTGATGTTATAGGACATGCAGGTAACGTAACTGATTTAGGTCTATATACCATGTAATACGCTGGTAATTCTTACAGTGAGCATTCACTTAATCACCTCTTTCTGCCATTTAAAAAACTATCCTTAGTGACTAAAAGTTTTAGCAATAATTTAAGATATTTAAATTCAAACACACATGCTCGACAAAATGCAAACGTATTTTTATTTACTAACCACTGAAATTGAGGGAAAACACTGTCTTCACCACTTTGGGGAATCTTGACCAGAGAAGAAAGTGAGATAAAGGGTAGATAAGGGGCTGTTGAGCTTCCAGAATGTGCCAGAGACTGTGCGGGGCACCATGAGAACTTAACCCATGTGAGCCTGTGACGAATGTGACACCCGAGAAGTTCACTCAGCTGCCGGCCAAAGCCAGGACTTCACACAAGCTGGGCTGGCTCCTCCACAGCCTCTACCTGCCCCCAGCAGCTCCGCTCCCCATTCCAGCCGCCACTTAGAGCTCGGGCAGCCACAGGCCCTCGGCCCCCAGGGTCTGCAGTGGCAGGGTCAGAGCAGAAGACCCTTGCAGAGCATGGGAATAAAGTCCAAGGATGAGGCTCCACGTGGCCCCCATGTCCTGCTTGACCACCCTTTTCCAGTGATTTATGGTGCTCCCAGGGAATGCCAAGAAAGGGTGTTCATGGTCAGAAACAGAACTTCCCGGTGGAGAAAGCTGGATCCCAGTTTAACCATTTGCAGAGTGGCCCATGGGTTCAACACATGTGGTTCTCAGATAACCCCATGCCAAAGGGGCCAGAGTGTCCCCACAAGGTGAAAATGAAAAGGCAGGGAGAGGATCCCTGCTCTGCACCTAAAAACAGCTCTCAAATATTCACACTCTCAACTGTCCTGTTGGGCGTGGGGCACCGGTTCACGGCTCAGCATGCCCAGGCACCACCGCTCCTGTCCACGTCAGGCTTATGATAGAGCAGTAGTGTCCCAACACCAGGGTGGCAGGTCGTTTCCTGAGAGGTCCTGGCGACCCAGAAGTACTCACCAGTGTGGGTAACCTTGTATGGAGATCTTACACTTGGGAATGAACCTCAGCTCCCACACCTGGGACTCAAGAGCGTCAACAATAGACCACAGACAACTCTCTGTTGGGGAGAAAAGATGGCTCTCGAGGCCACCCTGATATTCTGGAGTACTGTGGTTTTTCACAATCCTCACCACAGCACTGTCAGATGAGTTGAGCAGTTCTTTATTTTTCAGTTCCCATGGTCCAAAGGTTAAACTCAGGCACAAAGAGTCAGTTAACAGGGATGGCTCTCTGGAATTGGGTCTGGGGCCCAGGATGGCTGACTCCCTCTGGCAGCACTGCGTCCCTATAAAGTTTAACAGAAGATTTATGGGGCAAGAGTATTTTGCAGACAGCAGACAGCCACTAAAAGAGGCCCCATACTTCCGAGGGGCTCTGCCCTGCCTATGTTACATTATTGCCTTGGTCAGGGTACACTGGGTCAGGGCTCTGTGGCCCTGTCCCATCCTGTGTATGGGTTCTCACTAACTGACACAGAGGGAGGAGCTCTCGGCAGTGCACGCAGGGTTGGACTGGGGCCTGCTGCTTGAGTGTCTCCTGGAAGACTGGCCCTGAGAGCAGGGAGGAAGCTTACCTGAGGGGGATGGCCAGGTGGGTGACAGCAGAGAAGGAAAAGAAGGGGGTCTTTCTCCTTTTACCCTGGAAAACTCCAGCTCCAGTGCCATAAACTCTTCTCAAATAATCCAACAACAAAGCAATGATTTTTTTCCAGGCACTATTGCTTTCCAGACACCGTGAGACCTTTAACCCTCATTGGGGTCAATGCTCACATGCCCAAATATCTCATCCGCTGCTACCTTTGTGGCCCGGATGTTTGCATATGGTGCAAAGTTGCTGTTGGTGGTGGGGTAGTCCTTTTTTTCTTGTCTTTTGAGTAGTATCTCTGGCCGCCTGCAGGGAATTAGGGTCAGGAAGTGGCTGGGTGGTCATCCTCGCTGAAGAGGGTCAGGTGCTGCCCTGCTCTGTCCAGGTCAGGGCTACCCGACCCCCTCGCCACCCCGCCCCCCCCGCCTAGTCTGAGTGCTTGACTTGTGCCTTTCCATAGAAGCAAATGCTCAGTGGTGTGTCCTGGGTGACTGAACCAAAGCTGTTACAAGCTCAGAAGTTTTTACTTCGGGTCTATACAAATATAGAAGCTGCACTCCTAGAGCTCCTGGGGTTAGGGGTGGACAGTCCCTCAGAAATCTCCCTCTCCTAGACACTCCTTCTTCTTTCTTTATGCCCTCACTTCCTTCGGTCATCTCTCTTTATGCCTCTTCCCTTATGGATCTCCTTCTTATCCTTCTTCCTCAGGCTCTCACTGCGGGGAGGAATAATCAAGCCTGATCCACTGGAGTCCAACCTGTGCCTTACAGTTTAGGTATCCGTGCATGTCTACATGTCTACAGCTGCTCTCTGCTCTCTACCATAACATTAAGGCTAAAATGTGCTCCCCCCGCCCTCTCTCCCTCTCTCTCCAATTATATACATCATGTATATTCCTAAAAACAAAAATAATTTTTTGCATCATCGCAATATCATTACAAAAATCAGAAAATTAACATGGATAGAATATTATCTAGACTGTTCCCTGACCAGGCCTCGTTTGGTGCTTCCCATGGTTCAGCCCAGGCTGTGCATTTTGTCAGAGATAGTACAGGAGGAGTATTGCGTCCTCCTCAGTGCATCACATCAGGAGGCACTAGATATCAAAATGACATTCATTTTGAATACTTGGTTAAGGTGATATTCTCCAGATTTGTCCACTATAAAGTTAACATTTTTCCCCTTTGGAATTAATAAGGGCATGTGCTCTAGAAAAAACACAAAATCATACATATGCCTGTAACGAATTCAGGTAATAAAACAAAGGCTCCTCCTCCAATTCTGTGTTTCAAAGGTAACCTTTAACAATTGGTTAAGAGTTGCATCTCTTAAAAGATGCATCTGCACCTATATTTCCCCCAGAGTTTTTCTGAATATGTATACATGTTTTTAAGTAAATAAGAGTAGTATCATCTTACACAAATTACAACATAAAATCATAGTATTATTAATTGTTCATCATTGTTTTAATTCGTTTTTAATTATGACTACTGAGAGTGAAATTACTATTAGTAATTCTTCTGTGACTGCCCTGTTCATATCCCCAGTTCCTTTTATAATTGGCTAGTTTTTTTCCTCACTGTGTTGTGGGTGATCTCTGAATAGTGCCAATAACTGAGTGGTAAAAGACAAATAAAAGAGGAGTTTTTGAAGGGCTTTGAGGAACTGAGGGTGAAGGGCGTGCTGGGGCTGGGGGAGGTGGCAGGAGCACAGGTCTGGTTTGCAGGCCAAGAGATTGGATCTTAGTCTGCAGGAAGTGAAAGGTTTTGTGCTTGGGAACTGCCCAGATGAACATGATTTCTAGAAAGATCTGTGTGTATCCTGGGTGAGGCACAGAAGGGCCTTGGCTGGTGAAATGCTTGTTGATTTAGGTAGCAAACCAGGAGGCCAGCAGAAGCTTTTCAAAGTCTCTTTCATCTGAGGAAAGTTTGAGATGGTGGAAAGCAAAGTTCTGGAGAACTCCAGAAAACTGGCCGTTAGAGACGGAGCTGGACTCCCGCCCTAATGGGCGTCTTTCATTATCATTATCCCCATTAGTACTTTATTGTATTAGTTATAGCTAATTTACATTTTACTGAAGCATTGAAAACAGATTGCAGATGTTTGGAAACAGATGTTATCCTAATGTTAAGGCAAAACCATGAATATTTATGACGATTATTGCCTGGATCAAATTACCTCGCTTAAATAGGGAGGCTTGTTCTAACAACGTTAGCTGGGAACCTGGCGAGGGAAGACAGAAAAGTATTGATGAACTTTTGGGCACATTTCAATTTTCCTTCACGTGGGATACATTTTTGCTGCCTTCCCATGGACCTGGGAACAGAGATTGGTTGTTATGGAACCAATTTAGGGATTTTCCTGCTGCTCATATTAATCGGCCGAGTCAGGATTTTCCATCTGGCTTTTTCCACCCTCTCCTTGGAGAAGGTCTGCCAAGCTCTCCAACCTGAGCAGCAGTGGTCTCTTCCTGGTCTGCAGCAAGGAGGTCATACTTTTTTGTCCTTCCTCCTACCCACCTGCCAGGGGCCTCATAGCCACCAGAAGCCAGGGTGGGCCTCAGGGGCCAGCAGAGTTTGCAGTTGTCTCCACAGAAGGCTCTAGGCTGACTCATTGCTGAAGCAGGGCTCACTCCTTGCCTGCTAGCCACATGGGCAGAAGCATCAGAAACAGAGAGTGCTGGAGACCAGAGGGGAAAGAGGATTGAGGGAGGGTGAAATGGGTAAAGGGGGTCAAATGTATGGTAAGCAATAGACTTTTGGTGGTGAGCACACAATAGAATATACAAATGTTGAATTATTATATTATATACCTGAAATTTATATAATGTTATTAATCAAAGTGACTGCAATAAAAAAATAAATAAATAAAAGAAACAGAGCCTTCCCTTTGTAGTCTTCAAGGACCTTTGCTCAAGTTCAGAGCAATTGGGAGAGATATGAGAAATTTTGCTGAATGTAGTAGGTACGTGGTGCCTTTTCAGCCCCTCTGTGTTCTCTTATCATTCGTGTGCCCCACCTCGCCCGCCACGCCATGCACTTCTGCATTTACACCCAGCACCTACAGCTCTTGGGAGGATTTTCTGCCCTCTGATTATAGGAGTCCTTTGTTGCCCCAGTGCAGAGAATCAAAGTGCCCTACCGTAGCCTCCCATCCTTAACCAATGGATGGTATGGAAGCCCAGCTCTGGCCTCGGGCGGGGGCATGACTGAGGCATAGTTTACACCTCAAGGGTCTGACACTTCACTCTGGCTTTCCCTCCTCCCTTTTCTCTCTCTCCTCGTCTAGTTTCCCACTGGTTTCTCCTGGGAGCATTTCCTCAATAAATCCCTGCTCAAGCCCTTGTCCCAGGGTTCGATTCTGGAGAGCTCCATGTAAGATGTTGAGGGTTTTCATCCCCATCACATACCCAGTGATGGGGATGGAAAAATGATGAAAGGACAGATCCCATGTGAGAAAAGCTTATGGACAAGTGGTAGAGAGAAATGGGAGAACAGGTAATTCCTAGAGCTGAGAGGCAGTACGTGTGGAAGGGCACATCTAGCTTGTGGTGGAGATTAGCCGAGTGAGAGTGAACTGCCTGCTACACGGGCTGTGACTCTGAAGCACCCACTATAGGCCGCAGACTTTCCATCTCATTTAACTGCCTGGAGAGGGGTACTTGGGCTGAGAGTAAAGGATAAGAAGGTGTGTTCAGGTGAAAAAAGTGGAATAGAGAGCCCTCAGGCAGAGTGACAGCATGTCTGGGCAGCTGTTAGATAGACACCCTTGCACTGAAAGAGGCAGGGTCAGGTCTGGATATCAGAGTCTGAGCTCTGTTTACTATTTTGTGCCGCAGAAGATAAGGCTCTGGGGGCCAAACCCTGGGCCGGTTTGTGGATAGGAAGGAGGACCCGAGAATACATCTGGTTGGCCAGTTCAGCTGGCTTGTTCCGTCTTGTTCTACGTGCGCTCAGCGAGACTCTTTTCCCCGGGCACCTGAACAAAAATTGGCAGAGGGCAGGACACCCAGGTTTCCTAAGAATAATAGTTTTCAAAAGCGTGTTTCTGGGAATGCGCAGAGAATTTGCATTTCTAACAAGTTCCCAGATGATGCTGGTGCTCTTTCTGGGAGACCAGTTTGAGCACCACTGCCTTGAGCCATGTTGAACCCTAGGAAGTCTCCGTACCTGAGGCTCTTCTTAGGACAAGCCATATAGTGAGTATGAACACGGCAGCACCCCAGGGAAAGGAGGGTTCTTTTCTGGACTATCATTGGGGCTCAAGAAGCATAGCTGTGGGAGAAATGTATATATATATTAAGGAATTTATTACAAGGAGTCCGCGTACTCCGTCATGGGGGCTGGCTGAGCACATCTGAAGCCCAGAGGCAGGCAGCCAGGAAGAACCGATGAGCAGGCTGGCCCTCACAGACACCAGATGAAGCCCGTGGTCCCAGGCAGTGGTTAGGAGGGGGAGCCAAGGCAGGGGAGGGCAATTGTAGCCCCTGCTGCGATTTGGAGTCTCTGAGCTCAGGGAAGGCCTGAGTCCTCCCAAAGGGTTTCTAACTGATGCAGTCAGGCCCACCCAAAAAAATCTCCCTTTTGATTAATTTAAGGTCAACTTAAGGTCGACTATCTTGGGACTTTAATCACATCTGTAGAATTCCTTCACCACAGCACCTAGGTGAGTGTGTGATTGAATGATTGGCATGAGATGTGTGTATGCTACAAAATGGCTACTGTCCCCACCTAACCTCTGAGAAAATATCCTTTGTGACCCAATGTAACCAGAAGCATGCTAGAAAGGGCCTTCTGGGGACTGTAGTCCAGCCTGGCCATGCTGGCTGACAGGGCACAGAGCCTGTACAGTGGGGGGCCAGGTTTCCCAGCCTTCTGGAGGCTCAGATCAGGCCTTGCATGGGGCACAGATTTCAATACCTGTACCCTCTTGCTGCCATCGTTTTCACCATCCCTTGTCCTTTGGGATGTGCCTACTGCCCTGGACACTTGTTTTATAAAATAACCTCCAAGGTGGCAAAACTTTGTCCCCAAGCGTGGAGCCAAGGCTGCAAACTCCAGCAGGTAAGACCGAGGCAGGGAGATGCCCAAGGAGGGTCAGCTTGGCCACGAACACAGGCTGGGAAGGAAGCCTCACTAATCCAGGCTGGGGCATGGATGGCGAGTCTTTCTCTCTGGACCCCAGTTTTCTCACCTGGACAATGAAGTGTGGGAATCCATAATGCTTAAGGATGAGAGGAAAGATTCTTGGAACTTCCAGATTGAAAATACCCAGTCAAAGACCCAACAATGAGAATTGCAGTGACATGAGACAGTTTGGAGCAACACTTGATGCTAGAAGAAAATGGAGCAGCGGCTTCAACATTCTGAAGAAAATTTACTTTCCACCTATACTTTTCCAAATGATCGTTTAAATGTGATGGTAGAATAGAATTATTGTTAACCTTGAAAACCTCAGAAAATTCAGTTCCCATGCACCATTTCAAAGGAAATTACCAGAGGAGATGCTTTAGCAAAAGAAGGAGCAGGACTAAGCAGAAGGAGGCTGTGGGCTCTACAAAACAAGGGGTGGAGTGGCAGACAGCTGGGAAGACACCTGGAGGATGCTCCGTCCAAGTAGAAAGGCACTGTTAGAACAGGGCTTGAGGTTTGAAAAAAAAAAATGTATTGACTAATATGTAACAGGGCTGTGAGACATTTGAAAAAAGAAAACAGCAATAAACCCATAGAAAATTAAGCTAATGAAAAAATATGTCAATAATAAAAAAGAATAAAAGATGTTCAAGAAAAGAAACAAAATCACTGCTCAGCAGCAAACAATATTTATCAATATTTATATGATTATGATATAAATACTGTTGACTTAACTAGGAATAATGATGTAATTATATTAAGGAGATGGGAAGAGAAAGTGGTGAAAGGGAGCTAAAAACTCAGCTATTCTAACAGGAAATCGTAAGTAATGCTAAAATGGAACGATGAAGAAAGAAACTAGATAGAATCATATTATTAATAATAAGATTGTCGATACTGGGAGAAACAGCTAAGAGAGTCAAAAATCAAAAGCAGTTGCCTTGATGGGGGTGGAAGGAGATTAAGAGACTATTATATAAGCCTTTTAGTAATTGTCAATTCTAAAAATGTGTGCATATAATTTTGTTAAAAGATAAAATTAATTTTAAAACAATGAAATCGATTTAAAAACTGGGGAAAATGAAAAATTATTAACACCATATTGTGGGAGGGCTGCTATGACAATAACAAATTGTGCCAATCCGCCACCCCCACTCCCCAATACAGTTCTGCCAACCTACCCTTCTAGTGCATGGGAAAGTAGGTGGACAGTGACTGGGGGGCTCTCTGGGAATAGAGCGCCAGTTCTAGCCAAGGAAAATGGTCTGATGTTTTGACTGCTTTGGGCAAACAGTCAATCTAAATTAAAATTAAAAAAAGAAAAAAAAACTTTTCAAGAGATAAATAAAGGCTTTAGTGGATGATCCCTTCCAAACACTTAAAATAATGACCCTTGGTTAAACAGTCCTGCTAGGGCCTCACATGCGTGAGAAGAGCTGAGAGCAGATGGCTGGGTAAATAGTAGCAGGACCTATAAAGTGGCTCAGCACAGGGCTTCTCCCTCCCTTTAAAAAGCAAGCAGTTCTGTTTACAGATTAACACAGCTTTGGGGCTGAGTTCAGGAATTTCACATCATGCAGGTACTAAACAGCCAGGCAAACATGGTGCCTTGTACTAAGCTATTTGTGTTAACACTGCAAGTACATGGTTAGCTGCTATCGTTACATAGCAAGTAACGGTTGCATGTTGATAGCTATACAGAGTTCTCTGTGAGAGGCTGCTTGCTCAAGTTCTGTATTTATCTAGCTAGCCCTTCTCTTTCTGCAGTAGGGGATTCTCTGAATTGTGACTGTAACGTGAGCGTACTTGAAGCCTGCACAGTGGCTATGTAAACACAGCCATTAAGGGCTGTTTGCAGGTACAGTCGATGCTAATTATCTGTCGATTCCACATATGCGAATTCAACTACCTGCTAAAATTTACTGGAAATCCCCAAATTCATACTCACCTGCTTTTGTGGTCATCCGCAGACGTGTGCAGAGCAGCAAAAATTTGAGTTGCCCAGTGTGCACATTCCCTGCTGAAGCTGAACAGGCCGTGCTCTGCCTTCTCTTTTCAGCTCTCACACTGTAAATGAGTGTCCTTTACGCAGTCTGTTTAGTGCCAGGTTTTTCACATTTTTGTGCTTTTTAATGGTGATTTTGCTATTTAAAATGGTTTCCCAGGGCATTGCTGAAGTGCTATCTAGTGTTCCCAAGCACGAGAAGGCTGCGATGTGTCTAACAGGGAAAAAAACATGTCTTAGCTAAACTTTGTTCAGAAGGAGTTATGGTGCTATTGGCTGTGAGTTGAATGTTGATGAATCAACACTATATGTTAAATAAGGTGTCTTTAAACAGAAACGCTCACAGGAGAATGTTATGTATTGATTGGATGACAAAAATATTGTGTGTAGATGTTCCTAATCCTAATCCTATATTTTTCCCTAGGAACAATATAGTTCAGTATTCAGTCACTCAGAGTTCACCGCGACTCTAGTTAGTTATATTTAGTAGTAGTCGTAGTAGTTGCCTCCCCAACTTCTACACCTTCCTTCATCCCACCCCCACTCCCACCCCCACTACCACAATGTGGATCAACAAGCCCTAAAGTCTGGCTAGACTAAACTTCACTCCCAGAGCCAGGGTTGGATCCTAACTGCTCTAAGCAAATCCTTGCTCTCCCATCCTACTGATTACGGCGATTTGGTTCAGGAACAAGATCGTGTTCTAAGTTGGTCCAACCAGAGTAAAGTTTGTCTTAAATTAGGTTCCCTAGAAGTAGGGTTGCCAAATACAGGATACCCAATTAATGCGAATTACAGATAAATGAGCAATATTTTTCAGTATAAGTATGTCCCAAACATTTCAAGGGCCATTCTTACACTAATAATTATTGGTTGTTTATGTGAAACTCAAATATAACTGGGCTTTTATTTATTTGTATTTCACTTATCATTAATATTTACTTTATTATTCATTGTATTTTTCTTTGCTGAATCTGGCAACCCTACCCAGACACGGACCTTGAAACAAGATTCCTGCCTTATTAATAAAGCACTCTCAGGGTGTGATTTCAGGTGAGGTCCTATAGAAGGTATCTGCTTCTATAGGGAAGCTCAGGAGTATAAGTTACACTTCACCTGAAGCAAGGGAGCTGGGCTTTCTTAAACTCAAACTAGGCACCTTTTCTCACAGGACCTTGCCTGGAAATGTGAATTCTCAAGTCTCTTCAGTTCTTTGCATGAGCCTATCCAGCGACCCAAGGGCAAGCCTCTACCAAGAGTATCAGGGATGAGAGGTTAAAGGCAAAGACACCCAGAACCAGTGACAAGGGTCGACGGGTCTGTGGAGAGTGCTCACGATACCCATCTTAGAGTTTTTGTCCAAGTCGGGAAAGAAACCTGCATGTCGGGCAAGACCTGGATCTCCATTTTTCTATTAGTATTGTCTGTATCTGAAAGGGCAGGCCACTGGACTGGGGTTAGCAGTGTCCTCCTAAATTCCTGTTCACCTGGAACTTCAGAATGTTGTTGGGAAATAATGGAAAATAGAGTCTTTATAGATGTAATAAGTTGGGATGAGGCCCTACTAGATAGTGTGGGCTCTAAATCTTATATTACCAATTTTATTATAAGAAAACAGTCTTACAGAGAAACACACAGAGGGAAGGTGGAGGCAGAGATTGGAGGGATACAGCTACAAGCCAAGGAACAGCAAGGATTGTTGGGAGCCACCAGAAGCTGGAAGAGGCATGGAAGGATTTTACCCAGAGTCCAGAGACAGTATGGCCGTGCCGATACCTTAATTTTGGACTCCTGGCCTTCGATGTGTGAGAAAATAAATCTGTTATGTTAAGCCACCTGGTCGTGGTCATTTGTTAGAGCAGCCCTGGGAAACAGCAACCAAGGATGAAACTGCCACCACGAATCATAAAGCATCCTCATAGAAATAACTGGGCTCTCCATGCCTGTACCAACCCACATCTGAAGTCAGCCTACTCGGCCTTTTCAGTTATAGGAGCCAGTAAGTTTCACTTAGTGGTTTCATCCAGGTAGAGCTGAAGTTTCTCTTCTCCTAACCAAAAGCACCATAAATGACGTTGACTTTCTAAAGCACTGTCTTTGGGGAAGATGCTGGATCTAAGTACTGAGGCAGGTGCCAAGCTGCCCTGGCATCAGCCACACTGGTGCAGTGGGAGACTGCCCCCTGGGTCCTTGACCTGCCCGGGCCTGTAATACAGGGGCAAATCTTTCCTTCCACCCATTGTGAGGATCTGGGCTCACGAAACTGTTCTGGTGCTTCCATCCAGGGGGCACATCTGTGAGGCCTAGTTTTTGTCACATTTAGTAATTGGTACTGTTAAAAACTGAGGAGGGGTTTTGCTATTTAATTGTTTGAAACCGCAGCTCTTTCCCTATAGAATTGGCCAAAACACTGGATCTGAGTGACCTTGATAAGCACTGGATCTGCAGAGCCTGGCAACCTGGAGCCTCCTTCCCTTTTCCCACAGTGCTCACGCCCCTGATGGGTCTGCTGCTTGAGCAATGACAGCCCCATTTGACAGAAGGTTAGCTGGGAGGCAGGTCAGGGTCAGAACCTGTGCCCCTTGTGGTCCCTGTGGTCCCCGTGGCCTCCGTGGCCCTGCCCAGAGCTCTCTGCCTCCGACATCTGTGGGCAATACATCCTTGATTCTACTGCTTCATTCATTCCCGAATTCACAAGCAACATCTACCCAGAGTCTACAGTGCATGGAGGTCTTGGTGAGACTGAATTTTAAATGGCATCTCTAAACACAGCCACAAAGCACCTTAGCAGGTAAGTAAGCCAGTGCGGTTCAGCTGTGATGGACTTAGCTCCACTTAGCTGGCTGGTTTCCCCAGGAGACAGGCAGGAGGCCCAGATCAATTGCCAGCTGAGACTGTTCTTTTGCCTGGCAGCGTGCGCCTGGTGAAATATCCCCAGCGCCCCAAACTTGCACACGGAAATAAATGAAGAGGGGTTCTTTTCCTCTTCCTTTCATAGGCCCAACTGTTCTGAAATATTTATAGGGTACCAGGGGCAGAAGACTTCTGGGAAGGGAAGGCAAGGAGAACTGGATCCCAGGTGCTGCAGAGATATGCCAAAAACAATTGAGCATTTGCCTGTTCCCAGCTGAGGCTTTATTGGAGCTGATTTATACACAGAATTCTCTTTAAAGTCCATAGGATGCAACTGAGAGATTTCAACAGTTTGGTTTTTTGAAAATTTCCCTCTTAGAATAAAGAGGCCTGGAGCATTTGGAAAGGGCATTGAGAGATGGGATTTCATTTTGATTCTGCCTCTGATTAACTGTATCACCTTGGGCAGGCTAATTACTTCCGTAGAATCAGTTTCATCATTTAAAATCAGGATGATATCACTGGATTGCCATGGAGATTGCATGAGCTGATGAAGAAACATCACTTCCCCACAGTGCTGATCCCTGCAGGGGCTCCGAGTCCCACGGAAATTTTAACTTTTCCACACTCGTTACTGGGAGTCCCCAGGGTCTGGCCTTGGATTTTATATACTCTCATTCTAGAGCTGCACAAAGGACAGCAGCTCAGTGTAAGCAGTTGTCCATCTCTAAGTTAGAGAGAACCTTAGAAATCCTTTTGCCCAACCTCTAACCTAATAGGGTGTCTCTCTTCTTTGTAGCCCCTAAAACATGGTCATCTACATTTTGGGGGTCCACCTATGCAGCAGCAGAGAGCACAGTGGCCAGGAAACCTTTTGTTTCAGCCTGAGCTGAAAACAGCCCGTAATTGCTCACACCTTGATCCTCTGAAGAGGCAGCACCAGTTCCATTTGCCACTGTGCCAACTCTTCAACGCTTTGAAGACAGTCACACGCCCCCGTAAAGTGTTCTGCTAAATGAGGTTCTCAAGTTCTGTCTGAGGACCCTCTCTATCCTCCCGGGAGCCTGTGAAAGGCAGGTTCTAGGGGTTAACTTCATGCTTACAGATTCAGGTATACAAAAGCCAATCTCTAAATTGGAGTCAATTTAATTTCTGGTGCTGAGTCCCCATTCTGTTTGACGGATCCTAGTTACTTGCATGTAAACTGAGTCAAAATTAGTGATTTCTTAGTCATTGTGGGTTTAAGTTCTTATCAGTTCAGAATGCTCCTTAACCTCCTGAAACCAGGATGAGCAGGGGAGAGAGAGATGCTAGGCAAATGAACTGAGTGAGGCTATTTCCACTTCTCAGCAGTCATCTGGCTTGTACTTGTATAAGACCAAGGTGTGCCATGTCCTGTCCAGCCTCAGCTCAGGCCACAGCCAGTGTTCTCTTGCCATAGTCTGTGAACTCCAACTAGACCCCCCACTATGGTCTGGGGATAGAGCTAAGCCCTCATCCCATTGTACAGTACCTTCCTCTGATGTTTATGCACCTAGCAGTTCTCATAGACGTGCTCTTTCAGTTAACCTCAGGCCCAGAAAAACTCATAGACCTTCCCATGCCACTCCATAGTCAAGATGTTCTCTGGGGCTGCCTGTGGCTCTCTCAGACCTAGATGCCATCCTGCCACTCTTCAAAAGAGACCTGTGTGTGAGGTTTTACTTCTCTCAGCCTGAGGAATCTCTGCACTCTTCCCTCCCAAATTTAGGGGACTCTATTATGGTCCCCTTCTCCAACTGTCTCTTTGTTGATAGCTTTATCTTTATTTTAGAGATGCTGCCAACCCTTTTTTGTTAGTCACAGAGCACCTGTAACGCACCAGGACTAGGTTAACGATTCATGTCCATTATCCTTATCTTCACAGAGCTCCTGCAAGGACAATGTTAGGTCCACATTGAAGATGACAGCACTGAAGCTCAGAGAGGCTACGTAATCCCCATGGGGACTAGGGAGAACATCCTAGGTCACAGCCTGAGAACATTGTATGGCACTCATTATGAGTCTTGCGCTAGATGATGAGTTCATGGAGTCAGGGACCTTGCTCTGGTTCTGGGACTTGGCACAGAGTAGAAGTCTGTCACAGTCTCCTGGCTTGCAAGAGGGGGTATTAAGCAAGTGTAGGGGAAAGCAGGGACTGCCAAGAACAGGAAACCAAGAACAGCTGATGTGCAGGGGAACCGGCGCCAGAGTCAAGGGTGAACACTGCTCCCTCTTTCTCATTGTCTGCCCAGTTCTGCAAAGCTACTGTGTGCTCCCTGTGAGAATGGTGTTGACTCGGGCTGACCGTGCAGGAAGTGCCGTCCAAATCCCTCTACCTCACCCACAAAGCCCAACTGTTTAAAGTCTCCATGCCCATCTGATTTGTTCATACCTCCACTCTTGGTCAAGCCAGTTGTGGCTGGGAGATGGGGCCCTGGTAAAGAGTGTGGGCATGCAGGAAGTAGTGGGCATTCCTACCTCCTCACTCCGGGAAGAGCAGTTGTATAAATCCTGCTCAAGTTCACTCACCAATAACTAGTGGATTGGGGACAAATGCCAATGTTCACTCCTTTTCATATCAGGAAGCCATCCTTCGTTGTTTTTGTTGTTTTCTTGGTAGATTAGCTCTGTTGGCAAATGGCCCAACTCAGTATCTGAGCCTATTGGTGAGCAAGTCCACCACTCCTACCCTGTCCCCTTTGTAGTGACACTTCCCTCCAAGCCTGAGGAGGAAGCCCCTTCCAGGTTAAAAGTTGTTCATATGCAAATCATCTTCTGTGAAATGGCAGAATGTCGCTTTCCAAGGGCTTCCAGAAAGGACAGTTCCGGGGGTTGAATGGCAGGTTAATTCTGATCCACAAATTAATTTAGTCTCTTTGTATATCAAGGGTGTGAGAGACTTATTTAATTTGAAATAAATGTAATTATAGAAATGAATGAGCTATCAAAATTTTAAACATATGATCCATCAATATTGGCATGATGTGAGTGGCTGGTTATTAGAAATAAAATGGGTCTTTGGCAATATGGAATTCAATTTCCCCCACAGTGTGTCTCATTATGTCTTGACATCTGGGTTAATGCTAAATTACAATCCTTAATTTCCAAATCGGAGCTTAATTTCTAAATAAGAGGTTAACATAAATAACCTCTGCAGCTGTGGGGCTTCTGGGGGCTCTGAGAAAAGAAACTTGCAGGCAGAACAGTCTGTGGTTTTGTGCAATTATCTGCATCTCCAAATTCTCTCTCACAACTCAAATGCTGGACTTGGGGAAGTGGTAAGAACCATGGCAGCATTGCTCTGGCCACCAGAAGTTTCCATGGGCTCCATCTGTTTGGTGTGACTGCCCGAGGCAGTGGAGAGTCTCTAGAGAGAGCTGCTTTGCTGCCAGTGCACCCAAGGCTAGGATCCGGCTCAGAATCCATAGACCCACACCAGCTAGTCACTCTGGGGGGATTTATCCAGCTCTATCCCCTGTCAGACATAGCAGGGCAAGAGCAGTGCTCCGTCTTGCCACTGACTGTCACTGAAGGGGATGCAGAGAGACTTCATAACCCACATCCAAAGATGAGCTGAGAAAAGCAGACTTTTATATAGGACCTGTGCAAAATACTACAGAGCAAGTGAAAGCCAAAATCATTCCATGAACTCAGAGGAAAAGGTTCATGAAAATGGTTCATTGCAAGAGTCAAGATAAAATCTCAGCAAACTGCTTAGCAGTCTCCACAAGACACAGGGGACATGACCTCCACCAAACAAGAACCAGAAACCTGGAGGCGGGCAGAGGCTGTGCCAAAGTCAGGGTAGTGTGGGAGAGATGGAGACGGTGCCAAGGAACCAACATGTGTGAGAAGAATTAACATCCTCACCAGAAGCAGTGAAGAGTACAGGGACTGGGAAAAATTGAATTCATGGCGTGGGAGACAAATTTGGCAAGTTCTCCTAGACTGCCACAAAAAGGGAAAAAAATAGATGCAATGCAAATGATAAAAATTAATAAACTATATGTTGAAAGCAGAGAACAGACCCAATTTCATCATGAACTAGAATAGATATTCCTAAGAAAGAAAGAAGCTTCTGCTGCAATGACACCCCTCACCCCTCCACACCCCAGATCAGACCTTATCCTCCCACCACATCCTCTAGCCCCTCATTTGCTATTTTATTATTCTGTACAGTCCAGCCTGCTGCTGCCTGGAGCTCTTGGTTAAATGTTTTCACTTGTTTATTGACTGTTTTCCTTACTAATCTATAAACTCCCCAGGGCAGGAATTTTATCTTATTCATTGCTGTATACCCAGTGTCTACAACACAGGTCCTCAATAAATACTTTTTGAATATATGATAATGTAGAAGTAACAATCAAGTATACTGTATTATCAAAAAAGATTTCTCAGCTAAAGAGCTGTGTATGTGGATCAAAAAGGATAATTCAAAAGCAAAAACCAATCAAGAAAGATATTTATACTCACACTTTGTAAACCTTTTGGAATTACATATGAAGAAAAAATCCTTGAGCCACTAGCTAGAAAAATAAGAGTTACATTTCAAGAAACAAGGATTGGGCTAACCTCAGAATTCTCTTCTGCTCCTTCAAATGCCAGAAAGGCAATGGAGCTGTGGTTAAGCAATTTTGAAGAAGTCTACAGTGTGAGATGTTACAGACAAATCACCTGCCACAAGTAAGGACAACTGATATATGCCTTTTATTATGCAATAGCTCCAGATCTCCAGTCTGTGTCCCCTAGTTATACAAAGACACACCTTCTACATCACCCCAAAGCAGTAAATTAGAGAATTAAAGAATGAAGAAGTTGTATGATCAAACACCAGGCGTCCCCAGAAGGCTGGTCCACTCAGCAAACCTCATCTGCCTGCACCAGGCATACCACTGTGGTTTCAAGAATCTGGCAGGGCTGCTGCCTCTTTCCACCAATAGCCTCTGGGAGAAAAGTAAAGCATGCAATTTAGTTATGAGGGTGAGAATAATCATCTTGGTGAGAATAACTCTGTAACTGACTGTAAAATAATCCACTGGAAATGACTCTCCTGGAGGCAGGGTTTAATAACAACCTCAAAAGTTCAATTAAATGTAATTGCAATGATGTAATAACAACCATAGTAACAGTAACGATTATAGTCATAACAATAATATTAACAATGAGAAGAAGGAGGAGGAGGAAAATGGAGAACAGTTAACATTGGATGGATCTTCCGTGTGCTAAGAGATTTTAATTTCATTCTCATCACAACATTTTTAGATCAGTAATATCATCATATATTTCCATTTTAAATTTGGAGAAACTGAGGCTCAAAGAAGTTATATGGTAGGGCTAGTAAGGAGCAGACCTAGATTTGAACCTGAGTGGTCTGCGAAATATATGTTCCTCCTGAGTGCACATGAAATATTCAAAAAGATAGACCAATATTTTAGACCATAAAATAAGTCTAAATTAGTTTCAAAAGACTGAATCTCATAGAATATGTTTTCTGACAACAGTAGAATTTAATTAGGAAGCAAAACCAAAACCAAAACAAAACAAAAAAACATTGTAGAAAATCCCCCCAAGTTTTGGCTATTAACAAACTTGTAAATAGCCAATAGTCTGTTGGTCAAAGAAAAAATCATGAGAGAAATATTATAAAAAATTTTTAAACTGAATAATGAAAAAACAGCATCAAAAATCATGGGATGCAGCTAAGCCAGTACTTAAAGGTAAATCTCAATTAGAAATGTTAGAAACATATATTTGAAAAGAAGAAAGGTTTAACATCAATGATCTAAATTTTCACCTTAAGAATCTAGGGAAAAAAATTGATTATTTGACCAGATAAATAAAACTGATAAGCCACTAGCAAGAACGGTCAAGAAAAAAGAGAGCAAATAGAAATTACCACTATGAGATATAAAAAAATAAATAACACTGCATGTATACAGACATCAAAAGAATAAAAAAGGAAATATTGTGAACAACTTTGTGTCAGTAACTTTGACAGCTCAGATGAAATGGATTAATTCCTTGAAACACGTGTCTTATCAAAATTGACTCATTAAGAACTAGAAAATCTGAATAGCCCCATATATGTTACATTATATTTATAATTTAAAAATCTCTCCACAAAGAAAATTCCTGGTCAAGATGGTTTCCCTGGTGATAAACGATAAAGGAAGAAACAATACTAATATGACAAACTTTTGCAGAAAATGGAGGAACAGAAAATACTTTCTGACTTGTTTTATGAAGCTAGAATAACCCTGATACAAAACCTGACATAGGTATGAAAGGAAAAGAAAAGTATAGATCAATATTCCTCATGAATTTAGACACAAAAATTCTTGTATTTGTTTCTTATTGCTGCTGTAACAAATCATACAGACTTGGTGGCTGAAAACAATATACATTTAAACTCTTACAGTCCTGAAAGTCAGAATAGGAAATCAGTTTCACTTAGCTGAGCTACAAGTTGTCAGCAGGGCCGAACTCCTTCCAAAGTCTATAGGGGAGAATCTCTTTCCTTTCTTTCCTTTTCCAGCTTCCAGAGCTGCCTTCCTCTATCTTCAAAGCCACTGAGCCCTGTAGCATCTTGCTTCAGGGGTCATATCACCTTCTGTTCTGTAGTCAAAGCTCTTTATGCCTCGCTCTGATAAGAACCCTCATGTTTACATTTTGGGCCCACCTAGATAATCCAGGATGATTTCCCCATCTCAAAATCTTTAACTTAATAATATCTTCAAAGTTCTTTATGCCATGTGAGTTAACATTCATACGTTCCGCGGATTCAAACATTGGTGTCTTTAGAGGCCATTCTTTAGCTTATCACAATCCTTAATAAAATATTAGCAAATCAAATCCCATAATCATGTAGTAATCATGATTAAGTATAATTTACCATAAGAATACAAGGCTGGTTTAACATTTGAAAATCAAACAAAGTACTGAAGATGAGAAAACTTTCTGGGGTGATGGAAATATTCAATATCTTAACTGAGATGCTGGTCATACAAGCGTATATATCAAATTTAGTACTTATGGTGTGTATTTTACCATGAGTAAATTTTACCAGAAAAAGAACAAAGCATAAAACAAAACAAAAAGCCTAGAGGTCAGAGAATCATTTCCAAAATTTTGGGCATGAACATCAATGAAGAAAACTAGGAGAGAGCCAGATTTAGGGGGAAACCAAGAATTCACTTTTGTACTTGTTATATTTGAACTGAGACAGGCAAATAAAGATGTTAACCAGGCAGTAATATGGGGGGAAATGAAAGGGGTTGATGAGCTTGTGGTTGGATGTGGGGACAGGGAGCAGGAAGGGACAAGGGTGGGCCCAGGTTTTCAGCCTGGGTGATTAGATGGTTGATGGGGCCCTCTACTTTGATGGGTCTTCAGAAGGAGGATGGTTCTAGCTAAGCTACCTACCTGCCTCTCTTAGCCCAGGGGACGTATAGACAAAGGATACAGCTGGGCTGCTTTTCCCTTATTGCTTTTGTGGCTGCCTTTAGCAAAAATGCAGCTCTGGTGGCCAGTTGACCTGATCCACTGAGAACTCCATAGCTCAATTCCGTGACCTGATCCTTCACTTTTCACTGGAAGCTCCTGATCTACCCACATTGTGGCTGCCATGGAGGGCACTCTGCCTTTCCCCACTGGTCAGCATCACTATGAAGCTTCCCTGGTGCCACCACTGGCCTTTCCTCAACATAACACTTTTTTGAGCTTAAAACATGGAGTGCTCACACACTGATTTTACAGGAGATATTTGGATGAAACTGCTTGACGCAGCCACTCTTTCTTTTAACATTTCGTTTGGAAATAATTTCAAACTTACAGAAAAGTTGCAAGACTAATACAAAGAATATCCAGATATGCTTAACCCAGATTCACCTTTTATAACATTGTGCTTCCTCTGCTTTATCACTTGTGCTGTATCTTTATCTCTATCTGTACCTCAATCTCTAACTATACTTATATACATATACATACATATATGTATACATATATATATATATAGGTATATAAATATATATATTTAGATGTGTATATGTAGTTGATTCTCATTATTCCCGGTGGTTATGCTCTATAACATTGCCCTAAACACTGAATTAGCAAATACTGAACCACTGCTCTTGGGATAATGCAGGGCTAGGATCCCTCCAACCTCTGGTTACAACATTTTCATCAACTGATCAACATACACCTTGTTTTATGTGTATTTCCATTTGAAGACACTTTATTTTATATACATTGTTGATTCAATAACATTGAACTCATAGCTGACAGCACTAATTCGTGGCTGCATGAAGTTATCTAACACCTGTTTTCTCTGTAAGCCTTCTTGTGCTTGGGAACACTAGACAGCACTTCAGGACTACACTTCGGAGCCACTTTAAGCAGCCAAATCACCAAGAAAAAGCACAATATGTGAAAAATGTGGCACTAAATAGACCTGGAGAAGGACACTTGTTTACAATGTAAGAGCTGAAACGAGAAAACAGTGTCACCTTGTTTGACCTCAGCTAGGAATGTTCATGTCAGGTGATTCGAAATTTTTACTACTTTTCTTATGTCTGCAAATGACTGAAAGAACACTGGGAGGATTGAGTTTTGTGTTACAAATAAATTTTAGTGAGTAAGCAAATTCTCAAATACAGAATCAGTGAATAATGAGGATTTACTGTGTCTCTGTGTCTGTGTATTAGTTTCATATGGCTGCTCTAACAAAATTGTCAGAAACTTAGTGGCTTAAAACAACATAAATTTATTCTCTCACAGTTATGAAAGCCAGAAGTCCAAAATCAGTTTCTAAACTAAAGTTAAGGAATCCTCAGGGCTGCTTTCTTCTCAGGGTTCCAGGGGGAGAATCTGTTTTTTTGCCTTTGCCATCTTCTGGAGGCCGTTTGCGTTCCTTGGCTTGTGGCCCCTTCCTCACATCACTACAACCTCTCGCTGCTGTTGTCACATCTCCTACTACTCAGTCTGACCTCCTGCCTCTCTCTTATAAAAACTCTTTTGATTACATTAAGGCCCACCCAGATAATCCAGGACAA
>NW_024346771.1:9151284-9178368 GCF_902729225.1 Pteropus medius
TTTCATGGGGAGAGTGCCATTATTCAGCCTACTATAGTGTGTGCGTGTGTGTGTGTGTGTGTGTGTGTGTGTGTGTGTGTGGTGTACACACATATATACATGCACTCAGATTTTTTTCTGAGCCATTTGAGAATAAATTGCATATATTATGCCCCTTTACCATTAAATACTTCAGTGTGTAGTTCCTAAGAATAAAGACTTTCTCTTATATAACTAAAGTATAGTTAGCAACATCAGAAAATTTTAAATGGATACAATACTTAAATCTGCAGTCACATTCTAATTTTGTCAATTGATCTAGGAATATTCTTTATAGCTTTTGTTTCCTCCTTCAGTATGGAATCCAGTCTAGGATCACATATTGCATTTGGTTGTCATGTTTTCTTATCTCATTTAATCTGGAAGATATCCTTAGCTTTTTATTTGCCTTTTATGATGTTGACATTTTCAAAAAATACAGGCCTTTTGAAAAGGGGAATGTTGCTCATTTTAGGCTAGATTCAGGTCAAGCAGCTCCTGTTGGAATACTACACAACATGTTCTTCTCAGGACATACGGGCACACCTGCAGGCACATGTTGTGAAATTAATTTTGATCACCCCAAGATGCGCCCCAGATTTCTACATTATAGGGTTGTTTTCTCCCTTGCAGAGAATGTACAATCTGTGAGAGGCACTTTAGATCATGCAAATCTCTTGTTCAACGTCAGTTTCCTCCCTTGTTTCAGTATCCGTGGACAATTCTTGCCTGAACCAATCTTTACTGTCATAGTTGCAAAATGATGATTCTCCACCTCAGGTGCACCTCTAGAATTGCCAGTCAGCACTCAGTGGTCCACTGTAAGCAAGAGGCCCATTCTCTTCCACTTAGTTTTTTCCTGTTTACCTTTTTACTATTAGCATAAACCAGGGTTTCTCAACTTCAGCACTATTGACATTTTGTACCAGATCATTCTTTGTTGGAGGGGGGACTTTGTTGTATTGTAAGATGTTTAGCAAAATCCTTGGTCTCTTTCTAATGGATACCAGTAGCCTTTCAGACGTGGTCACCAAAAATGTCTGCGGACATTGCCAAATGTCCATGGGGAGCAAAATTACCCCCAGTTGAAAATCACTGGTAGATTCATGGATTCCTGTTTTTTAGAAAATGATTTATATTCCTTTTGGTGCTCATATTGTCCCATATTTGGCCATAGGAGCCCCTTCAGTGTGGCTCCTATGTCCTGGTGACCTGTCCCCTTCAGTTTCCCAAGCACCTCCTCACTTTCTGTCATGAAAAGAGGTACTAGACTTAGCTTGTACCTTCCCTTCCTTGGCCCCGGCATCAATCATTCCTTTAAGGAGACTGATACAGTTGTTTTGACTCAGCTTTGTTAACAGAGCTGTGTCTAAATGTAAAATCAAGAATTGTAAGCTGTATCTAGTTATGTTCCAGTATCCCTGATCTCTCCCATATTCCTGACTTCATCTCATCTCTCTGCTTTGTTTGCATCTGCCCCAAGCATGTCTCGCCTCTGTCCTGCACCTTCCACTTCAGCCTATTGCCATTGGTCTCCCAGTTGGGACATTTTGGTGGGAATTAATGTTTTTTCAGTGTTCTAAGGGCAAGGACCCATTTCATCAGTAACTAAGCTTCCAGCCCCATGCAAGAAGGATTTGGTTCATGTAACTGGGCCCTTGCTTCCTTGGGCTGGTGCCAAGGCTCTCAGGGCCTGCCCTCCCCCAGACACAGTGAGGAGCCTACACTATGAGAGGACTCCTCTGCCCTGTGGCATCTCCCTCAGTGCCATGTGGTGATTGTCCTCTTCTTTCTGATCTGTTAGATACCAGCTAGCCCCTTGAAGCTGCTATTTTGTATTATAAAGGTGAGTGCTAGGTCAGAAGTCAGAAAGCAACTGGCACAGGAGGGGTCCCTAGCCTCTCATCAATATGTTCTTGGGGCCAAGTTCACTTGCTACTGGTTGTGTAGGTAAATATTGAGCTGAACTCCCTAGACTGTGTGTCTCTTGAAGATAGGGATTCTACTTTTTTATTTCTCCAACGTTTTATTATTAAAAATTGCAAACATAGAAAAAAAGTTGAAAGAATAGTATAATGGACACCTGCAAGCCTTCCACTTATATTCAACAATTGTTCCAGTTTCCCTATTTGCTTTGTCAACATATCCACATAGATTAATAGCTTTTTTTTTTAACTGATCTTTTGAAAGTTCTTTGTAGACATTATGACATTTCTTACTTAAATACGCTGGCATGTGTCTCCTAAGAAAAAGGACATTCTCCTACAAAACTATTATCACATCTAAAACATAAATAATAATTCTTGAATATCTTCTAATACCTGGTCCCTATTTTTATTTTATATTTTTTACCAGGATTTAGTCAAGTTTGACGCAGTTGCTGAAACTCTTTGGATTCTTAATTAAGAATTCCATGGATTAAAAACTTGAACATAAGACCTGAGACTATTAAGCTCCTGGAAGAAATCATAGGCCATAAGATCCTTGACATCAGACTTGGTGATGACATTTTGAATATGACACCAAAAACAAAAGTAACAAAAGTAAAATAAACAGGTCGTTCCAAAAAATGGCGTAGATGATAGAGGCTTTATTCATCCCTCTTCTGACCAAATCGAAGTTGTGACAGAAACACGGAGCAAACAGCAAGCAGTCGCCTGGGATCTAGATGCACAGAAGCACAACTAGGGAGAAAAATAAGAAATCACTCTGCAATGGTAGAAGGTAGGAGGGGGTGAAGAAGTGAGGCTGTCCAGTCCCTAGCAGCTGAGTGAGACAGGGATTATGGCAGCGGCAGTTGGCAGCTGCAGACACCTCTTAAAGGGGCCGTGTTCATGAATAGACTTTCCTGGTGACAGACTTGTTCACTCAGAGCACCAGCACCGGGTGGGCTGCTCTGGGAGCACCAGGGACTTACAGAGGGACACTGAGTTGTCAGAGCAAGAACCAGAGGCAAGGCTTTCTCCTGGGCAGAAGTCTTGGCAGAATCCATTGTTCCTCTATTGAGCCCTCCCACTACCCAGTGTGCAGTCACAGCCCATCATAACTGAGATGTCATCAAACTGGATAACAGAGGTCGCTCCACCCAGAAGATTCCCTGAAACCCCGCATCCCCCAACTAGCGGCCCCACCCAAGCCACATTCAGTTATACCCTCAGTGAGTCTAGTGCTCCTTGCTGAGCAGCGCCAAGACTCACACTGGTGGAAGCTGCCTCAATTTATGGTGTGGCCTCTTGAGGCAACTATAAGCACAGCATCTGTGGATTGCTTGCTGAATCTTCACAGGTAGCTCCAGAGAGGTACAGGCTGAGGCTAAACATGGCCTGCAGCTGAACCCCTCTCAGGACTGTGTCACTGGACACCTACTTCACAAATCCACACTAATAACACTGGGAGACTTAGGAGCTTTGCTTTGGACATAGAAACAGACACAGAGAGGCAGCCAAAATGGGAAGACAAATAAGCAGAAACCATATGAGAGAACAGAACAGAGATCCAGGAATAATGGAGTCAAGCAATCTAACAGATGCAAAGTTCAAAACACTGGTTACAAAGATGCTCAATGAACTTAGGGAAATTGTAGATGAACTCAGTGAGAACTTTAACAAAGAAATAAAAACCATAAAAATGGAAATGAAATTATAAAAGGGAACCAGTCAGAAATGAAGAACACATTATCTGAGATGAGGAGTATATTAGAATTAACAGAGTGGGTAAAGAAGAAGATCAAACCACTGATATAGAGGATGGGGAAGCCAAGGACACCCAATCAGAATGGCAAGAAAAAAGAAGCCAAGACTATAATAATAACTTAAAGAGCCTATGGGACAAAATTAAATGTAAAAACATCCATGTCACAGGGATACTGGAGAGAGAGCAAGAAGTTGAATATATACAACCCCAGGAAGCTAAGAGATCCACAAAAAGATGAATCCACAGAGGTCCACACCAAGACACATTATAATTAAAATGCCAAAAGTTAAATACAAAGAGAGAATCTTAAGAGCAGCAAGAGAAAAGCAGTTAGTTACCTATAAGGGAACACCCATAAGACTGGCAGCTGATTCCTCAAAAGAAACTATGCAGGACAGAAGGGCTTGGCACAAATATTCAACTTGATGAAAACCCAGGATCTACAACCAAGACTACTTTACCCAGCAAAGCTATCATTTAGAGTCAAAGGACAGATAACAAGCTTCCCAAACAAAAATAAGCTAAAGGAATTTATCAACACCAACCCAGTATTACAGGAAATATTGGAGGGACTTCTTTAAGTAGAAAAAACATGTATCAAAAACAGGAATAAAGGATGGTAATAACTACATTTCTGTCAACAAGTACCACAAATGGAAAAGAATTAAGTACTCCAACCAAAAGATATAGTGGCTGAATGGATAAGAAAACAAGACCGCTACATATGCTGCCTACAAGAGACTCAATTCAGATTAAAAGACACAAACAGACTAAACGGAAGGGGATAGAAAAAAATATTGCCTTAGTGGACCTAGAGAGTATTGCACTGAATGAAGTAAGTCAGATAAAGAAAGACAAATACCACATGATTTCACAGATATGCGGAACCTAAGAATGAAATAAACAGCAGCAACAACAGAAACGAAAACAAACTCATTCAGAGAATATTTTTAGTGATACTAGATGGGAGGTGGTGGGGGGAATGGTGAAAAAAGGCAAAGAGATTAAGAAGTACAAATGGATAGTTAGAAAATAGACATGGAGATATAAAGTGTAGCATAGGAAAAATAGTTAACAATGTGTTAATAAATACGTAAGAGGGAAGAGGGTTACTAGATTTAGTGGGATGATCGCTTTGTGAGTTATATAGATATCTAATCACTATGCTGTACAGCTGAAACTAATATATTATTGTATGCTAACTATAATTTTAAAAAACCTCTCATTGAATTGTATAATGTAAATACGAGCAACTAATTTTCTATTATATTTCAATAAAGCCAGGGAAGAAAAAGTAAAATAAACAAATGGGACTACATCAAACTAAAAAGCTTCTGTACAGCAAAGAAAACCACAAACAAATGAAAGGCAACCTACTTAATGGAGGAAAAATAATGTTATATGTCTTTTATACCTCAGTTAAAAAAAATCAAAAACCTATAAAAAAAGAAAGAATCTTCAAATCTTTGCATTTCTTTTTCCTGTGATGTTAGCCTCCTACAGAGCCAGGTCACGTGTCCTGTAGAATGAGAGACTGTGTTTTTGTCACCTATGTTCTCATACCCAGGGCAGGAGCAAGACTGAGCAGCAAAGAGGCTCTGAGCAGGTGAGCAGTCCTGTGGGGAAGGGGTTTCCACTGAGCTGGGGCCTTAGGTGGGCTGTTCAGTTGGACATGGGCCTGAATTCTCGGTTCTGCCCACCTTGCCTTTGTGCCCCACATGCGACGAGAGTTGATGGTCCACGTTTATTCTTTGAGAGGTTTATTATGTTTCATTGAATTTTCACATTCTCAGCTTAATACCCATAATAATGCCCAGCAGAAATAAAAGTTCATTCCAGGTATTCTGCCAAACAGAGTTGTTATTTACACTTAGGCTTCAAATAAATAACTCATCGAATTGCACCAAAGGCAGTGCATCAGCTGTAGTTAACCAGTGTTGACCAGGAAGCCACAAGCCACCTCTTCTGGGGGCCTCATTCCAGGGGGAGGCCAGGGTGGGAGCACTGGCACAGGCTTGGGTCTTGGGAAGCCACTTTCAGTGGGCCCTTGTGCAGGTTAGTAAACCTCTTTCTCTACAGAGTCCTCTTTGTAAAATGAGGGAATAATAATAATAGGTCTTTTCTGCATTAGATAGGAGAGTTATGTGCCAGCCTGGTCCTTAGTACCCCACTAGACCAACTGCCTGGCCATAGTGTAGACTAAAGAGAATCAACCAGATTAAGGCGACAGGACCACTGAAGTGTGGGGACTTGAGATAGAGAAGCTCAGTTGGGCCTGTGCAGGGGACACAAGTGGACTGATGAGCAGGCAGGTGACAAGGGCTAAAGAGAAGCAGGAAGGCAAACTGACCAGCTGAAGAGTCCCATGGGTTCCAGGCTTCTCTAGGTGCAGCTGCTTGTCTGCCTGTCTTTGGGGAGCTTTCTATTCCTTAAGAGGACCCGCTTATTACTCAGCTGGTGGGGGTAGGTGAGTATCCCTCTGAATCAAAGGGTGTTGGCTGAAGCCATGCCTATACAGTGTCTAGCATGGAATTTCGCAAGTGACAGGGGCAAAAGAGTGCTGATCCCTTCCCACCTCCTACCTTGTGTGGCCTGCCAGGAAAGTGGGGATGAGCAACAGTTTACAAGCCTGGAAAGGACATCTAGCCATTTTCTGGCTCTCTCACTGTTTGGCTGCAGTCACCTCATGGAGGGTTGACTATGCTTCCCTTGCATTCTGCTCTCATTCAGCAGCCTTGTCAGATTGTGCTGTTGGAGTCGACTACGGTCAGAACAGAGCTGGAAGCCAAGCACCAACTAAGATGCGCCTGAGGGTGACTTAGTGCTGGACAAGGACCCTGAAACCCAGCATGACTTGTAGAATCAGGATGGCTGGGCCTCAGGTGCCCAAGTTGTAGAAAAGGGTGACGTCAGGCAAGTGTCTGGGAGAAGGAGGGAGGGAGCTGGGCCTTAACAAACAAGGAAGACATGTGGCCTAGCTGAAGGCCCTGGGGTCCTGAGAATGGCTTCTGGAAGGCCAGGAGGGTGCCCTACCTTCATCTTATCTCCTCTACAGTGCTCAGTGAAGCCTCTTCAGGACCAAGGTCAGGCAATGGGAGGGGCCCCCTCTGGGTGCAGGCAGCACAGAGGTGCATGATCTATGGAAGGTATAAAAACAATAATGAAACAGAGTAAGAGCTGGCCTACTTTTTACTGTTACCTTTCATCAGCAATTCTGAATAATGTCAGTGATAGCATTTCCTCTGCAAAAGACCTTTTGTTGGTTTAACTTCAAAATAATTACTCTGGTTGAGTTTTCACACTATATGCGTAAGCTTCAAATGAACACACTTTCATTACCTATTCGTTCATAAACATTAGCTTCTACATGGAAGATAATATGAGAACTGCCCTTTGCACAGTCAGCCTCTGACGTGCACAGACTCAGCTACTGGTGTTGCAAGAGTAAATTCATATGATTCAGAATCATTCATGCTCCTTTCAGGCACAAGACACGTTTCCAGCTCCTTTTGGAATAACCTGCTCAATCACAGTGATTGAAAAAAAATCTCAGAATTTGAAATGCTGATTAGAATTCAAAATTGAAAACAGTGAAACAGTGTCAACTGTAAGGTGTAATGTTTTTGTTTGGTAAGTGCAGCTTTTAGTTCATACATGAAATATTTTGGCAGGGTTTGAATAGTACCTTTAAAATCTAAATTTATATTATTTAACATTTATTGATTATTTTAGAATAAAATAATAAATCAAGAAAAAACATTGCATCACTATATGATTCAGTAATTGCCTGAGTTGTACCCTTCAAAGAATGTTTTTGTTTTATTAAAAGTCACTTATTAGTTACAAGACAATTATTTATATAAAATATTATTACCTAAGCCTGTAACTAAAAGATCAAAGTTCAAACTGCTAGGTAGACATAAAAAGGATTGGATAAACAGTTAAATCTTTCCTTCAAAGTGCTGTAATATTTGATTTCTTTTCCTTTCAAGTTTTTCTTAAATTTCTTTACCTGAATGATCGTGTGTGTGTTGTGCATGTGACGTTCAATATGAGAAAAATTTCACTGCCAGTGTTTTTTTCTGGTCATTAATATTTTTCTGTCAGGTGATTGTTACTGAAAACATTTCGTTGTGTGGAGGAGGCATGGTTAGAGATGGCCTCCTGTTATCTCGCTCTGTGCACCACACGGAAGCATTCAGCAGCCAGCACTCAGCAGCCCTCCTTTTGCCAGTCAGGCTGTGCTGACTGTTTGAACTTGGCCATGCCAGGGGACCTGTCTCTTGGTCTCTCTGTCTGGGAATGGAGAGAGAATGACTCTCACGAGGCTACTTGGGAGCCCTTGGCAATCAGTCTCCAAACCCAAGCTGGGTGAGGTGTGAGAGAAGCAGAAACCCAGGCCTTGATGGAAGACCTGTGGCAGCCAGGGCTTCAGCTTTGGCGTAAGGCAGACCTGGTTTTTCCACACTACCCATGTGACCTTGGATAAATATTTGTCCTTTTTGAGCCTCAGTTTTCTCACCTATAAGAAGAGATCATAGTAGCTCTATTTGAAGTTTGTGGTGAAGGGTAAATAATACACAACAAGAGCCTAACTCACCTCAGGCCTGTGATGGGCGCACTGTCTATAGAAGTTGATTTCTGTGGAATCACACACTTTTGGAAGAGAAGCAGATTCTTGAAGGGCAATGAGAGACTTTGGGGGGACTGGAGGAGTTCCAAGGAGGAGGAGGAGGAGGATCTGACTCCTGAAGGAAGGAAAGACAAAGGTGAGGCTGAAGGAAGAGGACAATGCAGTTCCTTCCACATGCTGGCTGCAGTGGCCTTCCCAAATTTACCTCCAGTTCTTCCCACCATGCTCCAGGCTCCAGCTGGCCCTCCAGGGAAGCACATCCATCAGACTCACCTGGACAGCTTTCAAGTAATTTAGATTCCTGGGGTCCACCCCTAAATATTCCAATTCCATAGTTGGGAAATAGAAGTCGTAATTTTTTAAATTGAGGTAAAATTCAGATAAAATAAAATGAACTACTTTAAAGCATACCATTCGGTGGCATTTAGTACATTGACAATGTTGTTCAACCATCATCTCTATGTAGTTCCAAAATATTTTTATCACTTAAAAACGAAACCATACTCATTAAGCAGTCACTCTTTACCAACCACTAATATGCTTCCTGTCTTTATGGACTTACCTACTCTGAATATTTCATATAAATAGAACTATACAATACTGTCTGGCTTCTTTCATTTAGCATAATGATTTCAAAGTTCATCTATGTTGTAGCATGAATCAGTACCTTATTCCATTTTAAGGCTTAATAATATTCTATTGTATGGATATAACCATTTTTTATACATTAATCAGTAGATAGACATTCGGGTTATTTCTACTCTTTGACTCTTGGGCTGCTATGAACATTCATGTATAAGTCTTGTTCAAGTATCTGTCTTCAATTTTTGTGTGTATATGTACCTAGAAGTGGAATTGCTGGGTCATATGAAAATTCTATGTTCAACTTTTTAAGAAACAACCAAACTGTTTTCCACGGTGGCCATACCATTTTACATTTGCACTAGCAATGCACAGGAGTTCCAGTCTCTCCACAACCTCACCAACACTTATTATCATCCATCTTTTTTATTCTTTTTGTGCTAGGGGGTATGAAGTGGTATCTCATTGTGGTTTTAATTTACATTTTCCTAATGACTGCTGATACTGAACTTATTTTCATAGACTTGTTACCCATTTGAATATTTTCTTTGGGGAAATGTCTATTCAAGTCATTTGCCCTATTTAAAAAATTAAATTCTTGCCTTTTTGTTTTTGATTTGTAAGAGTTCTTCATATATTTTTCATAATAGACTCTTAGGTATATAATTTGCAAATAATTTTTCCCATTCTGAGAGCGGTCTTTTCACTTTTTTAAATAGTGTCCTTCGAAGCATTAAAGTTTCTAATTTTAATAACGTTCGATTTACCTACTTTTTCTTTGGTTGTGTGTGCTTTGAGTATCATACCTAAGAATCCATTGATGGATCAAAGATTGCGAAGATTCTCCCTGTTTTCTTCTAAGAGTTCTAATAGTTTTAACTCTCACATTTAGGTCTTTGATTCATCCTGAATCAAGTTTGTGTATGGTATGAGATAGGGGTCCAATTTTATCTTTTGCATATGGATATCCAGGTGTCCCACCATTATTTGTTAAAGAGACTGTATTCTTTCACTCACTGAATGGCACTGGCACTCTTGGCAAAAATCAATTTACCAGAGCTATATGGGTGGTTTCTAGACTGTCAATTCTATTTCATTGGTCTATATGTCTATCCCTCTATCCATTAGTATACTGTTTTGATGACTGTAGCTTTGTGATTAGTTCCGATACTGAGAAATATGAGTTCTCCAACTTTGTTTTTCTTTTTCAAGATTGTTTTGACTATTTGAGGACCCTTGAACTTCCATATAAATTTGAGAATCAGCTTTTTCATTTTTTCCCACTTTCATTTTGTTAAGTAATTTGAGTTTTCTCTCTTTTTTTCATAGTCAGTATAATTAAAAGTTTTTCAATTTGAACCAACTTTTGGTTTTCTTAATTCTCTTCATTGTTTTACTATTCTTTATTTCATTTATCTGTACTCTAATCTTTATTATTTCTTTTATTCTGGTAGTATTGAGTTTAGCTTGTCTTTTTTTTATAGTTCCTTAAGGTGTAAAGTTAGGTGATTGATTTGGGATTTTTTTCTTTTTAAATATATGCATTTACAGTTATAAATTTCCCTCACAGTTTTCTGCATCCAGTAGGTTTTGGTATGTGCTTTTTTTTTAACTTTATTTTTATTTATCTCAGTGTTTTCTGATTTCACTTATAATTTCTTCTTTGACTCATTTGTTTTTTAAGAGTACATTACTTAATTTCTACAGATATGTGAATTTCTCATTTTCCTTTCTTTATTGGTTTCTAGTTTCATTTCATTGTAGTCGGAGAAGATTCTGTGGACAATTTCAATCTTTTAAACTTTATTGAGACTTGTTTTGTGGCCTTACATATGGTCTACCCTGGAGAATGTTCTAAGTGCATTTAAGAAGAATGTATATTCTGCTTTTGTTGGATGAAATATTCTATCTTTGCCTATTGGGTCTAGTTGATTTATTGTGTTTGTTGCTCAAGTCTTCTATTTTCTTATTTATCTCCTGTCATTTCCTAATTGATCTGTCTATTTCTTTATCAGTCTTCTGTCTTCTATTCATTATTGAAAGTGGGTCATTGAAGTCTGCAATTATTGTTGTTAAGTGTCCATTTCTCCACTCAATTTTGTAAATTGTTGCTTCATATATTTTGAAGCTCTGTTGCTAGTGTGTATATATTGATATTTGTTTTGTCTTCTTAATGGATTGACTATTTTATCAATACATAATGTCCTTTATTGTATCATAATACTTTTTGTCTTAAAGTCTTTTTTTGTCTAATATTAGTATAGCCGCCCAGCTCTCTTTTGGCCATTGTTTGTATAAAATATCTTTTTCCATTCTTTCATTTTTAATTTATTTATGTCTTTAGATCTAAAGTGAGTCTCTTGTAGGTAGCATATACGTGGATCATATATTTTTTTAATCTATTCTGCCAGCTTTTGCCTTTTGATTGAAAAGTTTAATTCATTTATATTTATTTATTATTAAGAGAAGACTTACTTCTGTTATTTTGCTACTTGTTTTCTACCATTTTTGTTTCTCATTTCCTCTATTATTGCCTTCTGCTGTAATTGATTTTTTCTAATGTAATATTTTGATTCCCTTTTCATTTCTTTTTCTGTATATATTTTTAGTTTTTGTCCTTATTAGTTACCCTGGAGAATACAATTAATATATTAATTGTATAACAATTCAGTTTGAATTAACACCAGTTTGGTTTCAATAGTATACAAAAACTTTGATACTTCACAGCTCTGTCCTTCTCTTGTTATTGTCACAATTTCATCCTTATATATTGTGTGCCTATTAACATAGGTTTATAATTATTTGTTTGTTAATTTGCCTTTTAAATCATATAGAGAAAAGGAGTTAAAACCCATAATTTTAATGTGATTAGCTTTTATACATATCTATGTAGCTATTTTACTGGTGTTTCTTGTCCTTTCATATGGCTTTGTGTTACTGTCTAGTAGTCCTTTTATTTTTGCTTAGAGGACTCCCATTAGCATTTATTGTAGGGAAGATATGTTAGTAACATATTTCCTCAGTTTTTGTTTATCTGGGACTGTCTTAATTCTCACCTTCATTCTTTAAGGATTGTATGCTGGATATACAATTCTGGGTTGATGTTTTTCTCTCTCTCAGCACTTTAAATATGACATATTCTGGCCTACACAGTTTCCTATGAGAAAAACTGCTATTAATCTTATTATGGATCCCTCGTCTATGGTAAGCCGCTTCATTCTTACTGCTCTCAAAGTTCTCCCTTTGTCTTTATCTTTCCATAATTTGAGTATAATGTGTTTCAATGTGGGTCTCTGAGTTTAAGTTGCTTGGAATTTGTTGAGCTTCTTGGATGTGTAGATTTATTCTTTATAAAATTTTGGAAGTTTTTGGCCATAATTTATTCAAATATTTTTTCTTCTCCATTCTCTCTTTCCTCTCCCTTTGGAACTCCCATTATGCATATGTTTGTATGACATGGTGTCCCGCATGTCTCCTAGGTCTATTCACTTTTCTTTTTAATTCTTTTTTTCTTTCTGTTTCTCAGACTGGATTATCTCAATTGAACTATCTTTAAGTCTAGTGATTCTTTCTTCTGCCTACTCAGATCTGTTGTTGAATCCCTCTAGTGAAATTTTCATTTCAGTTATTGTACATTTTTAGCTCCTGTATTTTTATTTGATTCCTGTTGTAATTTCTCTCTCTTTATTTATATTCTCTATTTGATAAGATATTATTCTCCTGATTTCCTTTAGTTCTGTGTTTATGGTTTCTTTTAATTCTTTGAGCATGTTAAAGACAATTGATTTAAAATCTTTGTCTAGTAAGTCCAATGCCTGGGCCTTCTGATAAACAGTTTCTATTAATTTATTTTTTCCTGTGAATGCATTGCAATTATTTTTTTTTATGTCTTATAATTTTTTTGTTGAAAATTGTACCTTTGTTGGCAATTCTGGAAATCCGGTCTCCCCCACTCCAAAGTTTTTTTTTGTTGCTTGTTAGGTTGTTGTGTGTTTGTTTCGTGTTCTAAATTATTTTTGTAAAGTCAGTATTCTTTGTCATATGTGACCACTGAGGTCTGTGTTCATTAGCTTAGTGGACAACTAGTATTTTGACAGTTTTTAAAAAATCGTCTGGAGCCCCCCGCCCCTCAAAAAAGAAGAAAAGTAAAGAAAAAATAAAGAAGAAATACTACTCCCCCAATCTTTGAAGCCTGGCTCTGTGTAGGGACCATTTACCAGTCTGTCTTAGCCTCCACATTCTGCTTGTATGGAGGAAAGCTTAGGGTCTTCTTGGACATTTTCTGAGAATGTATCCAATGTAAACTTGTTGATACTCTAGATATGTGGGAGATTTTAAGAGCTCTTTTTTCTCATTTACCTCATTTCCCAACTTCTTCCTTCTCAGGTTTTTTTTTTTTTTATTGTCGTCTATCTATTGCTTATCTCTACTGGCTATTACTTGCCCCCGGCTATTGTGCTAATACTATGCCTTCAATCGCTATTGGCAAACACTACCCTGAAAGCCACCTCAGTCCTGGGAATGCTTTGAATTGGTAAAAACAAAGTCAGATCCTTGCCCCAGTAGTTCGAGGAGCCAGCAGACAGGTCAAAATTCAACCAAAACTCTTTGAGAATAAGTGTCATATTGCTCTCTATGGCACTAGCATCCTGCACCTACGATGATTGCTGTCGTCATGGCCGCTACCTATCTGGGGAATGAGGGATAGTAGGTGGGCAATTTTAAATGCCACAGTGCTCACTTACTGAAAATCAGCAGTTTACCGAACTCCAAATCTTTTCCCAGTTGTTGTAAGTCTTTTAGTTAGATGCTAAAATTCTGCAAAAGTTTATTCCAACAGTTTGCCAAATGATTAGTTGCTTTTGTGGAGGGATAGTGCTCTGGCGTTTCACTTATTATAATTTTAAGTGCTGTCACTCTTAGGTCAGAGTATTTTAAAATGGTCCTCAGGTCATTCTTACCATCAGAAAGGCCTGGGAAACATATTCCATGGTTCCCACCACAGGTACCCTCACTTGCCTAGCATGTCATGATTTCTCTTCCTTAAGTACCCATTCAGTGATGTAGTTTCTGGTTCTCTGCTTTTCATGGTCAAAGTCTTCTGAGTCTTTTAAAATTTTTAATATCCTTTTTATTTTACATAGCCCTGGGGACTTCCCATCACATTCTACTATGTCCTGGCCACAAGGCAGCTGTGCTTCCTTTGCCCCTTGTCAGGAAGCTCAAGGTAGCTTTAGTTCTCAGATGATGATCCCCTTGACTGGTGATCTTTTCATATGGATTTCTGTCAAGGCAAATCCTCCCACCCCATGGAACTGGCTTTTTAAAGCCCAACATTTGGAATAGTTTGCTTTTTCTGTCTTTCATCTGAAAGGTTAAAAATGCTAACCAGGGAAGGACCAAGGTTCAAGCTCTGCAAAACATGATGAGAGGATCCTTACCAAGTGACTATTCTTTTAGTACGGATCTTGTCTTAGGTTTGAGAAAGGGCAGAAAGAAGGGTGAAATGGGAACAGGATATCACATATTGAGGGGAATATGTCAGACACTTCCCTAAGTACATCTTTTTAATTAGCTTTGACTCTCAGAATCATAGTAATGTTTTATATACCTTTCACATACTCCAAAACAAACAAATAATTGAAACCATCTAGGATAAGAAGTTAATCTGAGATAAAATGCAAACGGAAATAATTTAGTTGTAATAAATCAATAGCATAACCACACTGTAGGTTGTGGTGAAAAAATCATCTAAGTAACTATGGAAAAGAGTATCTTGACTGAATATTGTAAAGCTAAAGACAAAAAAAAGTGCACATAAATATTGTAACTTAGTTATTAAATTGATTTCTTTAAAGGGTATGATTAGCAATTCTGAAGTGTTTTATGTGCACACTAGAATTGAACAAATAAATAAATAAATTACAGATCATAAAAGCTGGGTTTCTCATTATTGAAGAAGTTACAAATAGGGAAAGGGGGAAGGCTAAAATAAACCCTGTAATATTGGATTAAAATCTGAGAATCATTATGAACTCATGATATTTAAAAAAAAATACAGAGATAAATACAGAGATGTGTGTGTGCATGGGTGAGTATGCACACGTGCATTTCTTAGCTCTGTCTGTTGAAAGATCTAGAAGCAATGGCATCTGGTAGCAATGAGCACACCTAATGCCCAGATCTTGATTTCTAAACACTATTCTCCAGTGAAAGGACCCAGGGATCCATGGAGAAATGGTTGATTCCAGGGCTCAGGCAGGAAAAATACAAGATGAGTTTAGTGGTGCCAGAAAGTAAAGAAATCCTCAAAACAAATAAAAACAAACAAACAAAAACAATTAGGAGGGCATATGAAAAGAACTTAGGAACCTACCTCAGGAGCTTCCAACAGTCAAAGCTAGAATAATTTGAGCAACAAAATAAATAATGGTATTAGATTTTAAGCCAAAGAATAAAATAAATATTCACATGCTCATACCGATGTAAATAAATAGGAGAGAAGAGGCAGCTCTCCCTTACAATGTAATTCATTATTAAATGTAGGAGAAAAGAGAGAGAGAGAGAGATCTGAGAGTCACAAAATCTATAGTTGGCAGGCTGGAGACCCAGTGGAGCCGATGGTGTAGTTATAGTCCAAGTCCAAGTCTAAAGGCAGGAAATGACCAACACTCCAGCTTGAAGACAGTCAGAGAGCAAATTCTCCCTTGTTCTGCTTTTTTTGTTTTATTCAACCTTCAATTGGATAAGGCTCAATCTTTGGGGAGGGAAATCTGCTCTTCTCAGTCTCCTGATTCCAATGTTAATATCCTCCAGAAACACCCTCACAGACACACCTAGAATAATGTTTGACCAAATATCTGGGCAACCTGTGGCCCAGTCCAGCTGACACACAAAATGAACCACTTCAGATGGCTCTTGGGTTCTCATTTAGTCAACTGGTGGTCCATTTACTGAGATGAGGAAGACTGGAGGAGAAGAAAGTTTGGTGATGAAAATCAGATTGGAGATGCCTATGAGACCTTTAAGTGAATGCCAAATAGGCAATTGACTATAAGAGTCTGGAGTTCATGGATGAGGTATACATTTGAGAATCCTCCATATGTAAATGGTATTTAAAGCCTTGAGCTGTGATGAACACACCTAGAGAGAGAAAGTAAAAGAAAGGGCTGAGGACTGAGCCTGGAATCCCCCACCATTCAGAGGTCAGCGGGATGAGGAAGGGTCAGCAACAAGTCCAAGAAGGAATGGTCCTGAGGCCACTCACCTGTTCTTGTTTTCAACACTGTCTGAGTTGGGGTCTCTTAGTTGCAAAGCCCTTTAACTGGACAGCCATCTGACCAAGATTCTCTGGCTTGTTCAGTCCATCTCAGTTCAATAAACATTTCTGAGTGCCTCCTATGTGTCAGAGTCTGTGCTGAAAAAGATAGGGCATCTGCCAGCAAAAGACTGTCTAAAGGGGGACGACTCCTGGCAGATCCTTTCAATGCCCAGGTAGATGACTCTTACTTATTTAAGCAGTAATTCAATGACCACTGATTGAACCCCTACTATGGTGCCAGGTACAATTAAAATAACTAAGAATGCAAAGTCAAATGAGACATAGCCCTACTTTCTAGGAGCTAATAGTCTAGTGCAGCAGTCCCTAACCATTTTGACACCAGGTACCGGTGCTCCTATGAGAATCTAACACCTGACGATCTGAGGTGGAGCTGAGGCTGTGATTCTAGCTCTGGGGAGCATCTGCAAATACAGATGAAGCTTTGCTTGTTCACCTGCCGCTCACCTCCTGCTGTGTGGCCCACTTCCTAGCAGGCCACAGACCGGTATTGTTTCGCAGCACGGGAGTTGGGGACAGCTGGTCTAGTAAGAAGATAGACCTAAAACAGATATTTCAATAAAATATGGCGAACTCTCTCCTGGGAGACTGTCAAGATCTGGGGAGAAAGGGATCTAGGTTGATTTGGCAGAAACCAACCACCCTCTGGTCACCCACCTCTCTCCCCATAACCTCATTGTCAGTGTGTGATGCAAAGGCCATATCTAGAAGGAAATGAGTCATTTACTTCATTTCATTTTTATAACCAACGTATGTAACAGAGCCGTTCCTATTTCAATACTTGGTAGGTCAGGCAGATAAAGTTGAGAGGAAACAGACATAGCTACATGCACACACACATGCACACACACATACATGCACACACACACATGCACGCTGTTCTCTGGCTTCCAAATTTCTTAAGTGTTAGGTCATTTTCCTCCCTGGCCAAATGGCTGTCTGCCGAGTGCTGGGGCGGCCCATAAATCGTCCTGCCCGTAATATAAAACACAGCCTTTATTGACAGCAGGTCTGCTCGTAGAAGCGGTGCTGCCAGCTCGTAAAGAAGGGCCTGGTGTCACTCCCACTGAGCAGAGGCAATAAAGGGCACGGGGGAATTACCTCGTGTTCCAGCAGCTGGCTGCACTGCAGGGACCATGGCAGCAAGCCTAATGGGTTCCTCCTGCCCCCCGCCGCCTTATAAAGCATTACAGTTAAACATAATTCCTCCCCAGCCCCAGAGCAATTTCTTTCAGGGAGAGAGGCAGCTCCTTGAAAGAGGCACTGTCCCAAATCCTAACCTGGCACCAGAATCCAAAATGTCAAATAAGAGGGAATTGACAGCTTTGGGTAATCTTTGACATCTTTGCCTCTCCCCATAATGTATAGCTGGGGCTCATTTCCATAAGGCTTGCTGCTGCCCTTAGCCCCATCATCAGACCTTCTCAGCCAGTGTGCATGTGGATCACCTCAGCTTAGCTTTCATTCTCCAGACTTCTGAGTAGCACAGCCCTGCTGGAATCAGATCCTCAGAAGCATACGGTTCCCTCCTCAGGGACAATTCACTCCCAATGACTATCTCAAACTTTCTCCACTTTTCTTGAGCCTCTGATCGCCCTTCTCCCAGCAGACCACATTGACTATGCCAGGGGAAAGATAGAAGCTCCTTTTTTTTTCCTGATGCCAAACCTACAAGCATATCTCCATTTACTGCTCTCCTGTATCCTTCCCTCTTGTTCCAACAGGCTCATCACTCATCTTGCTGTCTAAGGCCAGGCCTCCCCCATTTTGGCCTCACCATGCTCTCTGGTTAGTCCCACTCCCCCTTGTCTATTTGGCCTCTCCCTCTCAACTGGATCACTCTCAGCAACTCTCCAACACACTTAAGTTTTTCTCATTTAAAAAGATAAAAAAAAACCTCTCTCCAGTTATTGTTCTCTCTTTCCCGTTCTCCTTCACTGGCGAAGTTCTTCAAAGAGTTGTCTTTAATTGCTTCCTTCATTTCCCACCTCCTACTCTCTGTGCTCATATCAACCCAGCTTCTGCTCCCAACATGCCAGCACAGCTCCTGTGCCTTTCGCCAAGAGTGAAGGTAACATTCAGTGAGTGTAAATTACACAGTGATTTGAAAGTTCATTTGTGTTGTAGGGAAAAAATACAGCAGGTAAGGACATGGGGAGAATGAGGGGGTTATAAATTCAAATAGAGTGGTCAGGACATCAAAGACATGAAGGAGGCAAGACATGACTCATATGTACACCTGGGGGAGAACTTTCCAGGCAGTGGGAACAGCCAGTGCAAAGGCTCTGAGGCAGAGTGGGCTGGGAGTATATATGGGATAACAAGGAGGCCAGGGTGGCTGAAAGGAGGAAAAACAAGGTCTGAAAGAACTTTGTGGGCCATCCAAAGGACTTGGGCTGTGGGATGGGGGCAGAGGGTCAGTGCTAAGCAGAGAAGTGATATCATATGAATAAAACTCTGTGGAGAATGAGAAAAAGCTAGAAGAGGCAAGGGTGGGAGCAGGTGGACCAGTAAGGAAGCTTGGGATAAGATGCAGATACAACATTGGAGCAGAGGGCTGGTAAACCAGCTCTCTCAGAGGGAGTAAAGAAAGTCCTGATCTAATTACCATGGTGAAACACTCCCACCACGGCAGACTCACAAGGCCAGAGGTCTAACAACTGGAAAGCAAATTTCTTGTGATCTGGTACTAGTGGATTCCAGCACACCACAGGGGCCCCAGGAATTATGGTAAAAAGTAAAGAGACTCTGGATAGTCTCTGAAGTTAGAACCAAAAGGATTTCCTGAGAAGTAAGATGTGGGATATGAAAGACAGGCAAGGGCCAAGGGTGACTAAAAGGCTGCCCAGTCTAATGGTGATTAGGAGAGTTCGTCATTGTTGCCACCCCTCCTGGAAGCGCTCCTTGCCTGGATTCTGGGGCACTCTGCTGCTTCTCCTCCATCCCTTCTAGACTCCTCATCTCCCAGTTCTGGCCCTCGATTGCTGGGACTTCTCAAGACCCCTTTCTAGGCCCACTCCTCTCTGAGGCTTCACCGTATCCAGATGATCTCATCCACAGCTCCTATGACCTCCCACGTGTAGCTGACTCACAAGCTGGCATCAGGGCCCCAGTTCTCCTCTGAGCTCCAGACCTATAACTAGCCGTAAACCTCTCAGGCTTCTCTTCTTGGACGTCTTAAAACACTTCAGACTCAACATGTGCAAATCTGAACTCCTAATGCCCCCTACCCTTCCCTACCCCACACTGTTTCCACCTAGTCCCAATGGCCCTCACTCATTTCTCAGAGTCAGGTGAGTCCCTAACGCCTCCCGTTCTTACCCCTCACGTGAGGCCCTTTGCCAAGTCCTGTGGATTTCACCTCCTAAGAGCTATTGAATCCATACATTGCTGCCCATTTCTACCACCAGCCCTCCCTAGTCTCTTCTCATGGCCTCAAGCCTGGGCTTCTGGCATTCCCTTGTATATCCTGTAGCTAGACAGAGGTTTCTAATATGAAGTCTTATTGTGTCATTCCCTCGCAAAACTTCTTTGATGCTTTCTGATGTTCTTAGAAAGGTCAAGTTTTACTCTGGCTACAAGGCCTTGCACTACTGGCTTTCTTCCTTTAGGCCTCTGACAGTGTGTCCCTGATCTCTGCCAGCCATACCAGCTTGCTTTCAGTTACCCTCTGTACCCTGCTACCTCCCTCCCACCTCAGGCCCTCCCTTGCTCACCCCTTTGCCTAGAACACCTGCCACTGCCTTTTTAATGGGTCATACTTCAAACTGAGGCTGTCACCACTTTCTCAGAGAAGTCTTCCCCAACTTCTTCGGCTTGGTCAAATCTGCCTATTATGTTGTCTCATAGCACCATGTACCTCTCCTTCATGACCCTGAGACTTGCAGTCATCCTTTCGTTTGTGCAAGTATTTGATTAATGCCAGTTCCCCCACATGTCTGTAAGCCTCATTTTGCTCACCACTGTCTCATCACAGTGAAGTGAGGGTGCTGGAGCTAGACCGCCTGAGTTTGAATCCCAATCTACCACTTAGTGGCAGTGTACTCTGGGATGAGTTATTTAACTTAACTAGGGATAATGGTAGAACCATCTTATAGGGCTATTGTGAGGATTATAAGACTTGAATAATGTAAACTCCTATCACAGAGTAAAAACTATGTGTGATAGATAGACTCATTGGCCCCAATTCATGCCCTGGCCTTGGCCTCCCTATGAGTGAAGTGAACTTCCTTGCCCCTTTGACTTTGGGTTAGGCAATGTGACTTGCTTTGGTCCATGGAAGGGGTTGAAAATGACAGAATGCCAGTTCTGAGTCCAGGACTTAAGAGACCTTGCACATTCCCATTTATCCTCTTGAGCTTCTGCCATGGCCACGAGAAAAGTCTGCCATGACCACAAGAAAAGTCTCCCCTGGATAACTGATGGCCTTTCAGCCTGGATGACCCACACCTAGCCGAGCTTGGCGTAGACCAGCCAATCCCCTGCTTACCTGTATATCAGTGAGAATAAATGACCACTGTTTTAATTCTACGAATTTTGGGATGATTTGTTCCCAGAGTTTTGTGGCACCAGGTAACCTGCCCCAATAAATACAATGTGCTTGGCACAGTGCCCATGTATGATAGTTCCCTGTCCACAGTAGCTGTGGCACATCCCCAGGCAGGCCCTTGAAAGTCTTGCCAGTCCTTCAGAGCTGTCTGCTCTTCATATGTCAAGTATCGGCGAGGTCTCAACCAGAGATGCAGAGCCATTGTGATAGATAGGTGATGATAGATAGATGATAGATAAATGATAAACAGACACAGACAGACAGATAAAAACAAATTTGTTACAGGCATCTGGCCTTAGCCAAATTTGAGGGCTGATCAGGCAGGCTCTTGCATTGCATCTGACACTGGAGTTTGAAGCCCATAGGATAGGCTGTCAGCAAGGGAAGATGGATTTAAAGTGGAGAAAGCAAGCACAAGCTGGAGCCCATGAGCACGAAACTTATGTAGGTTCTTTTTATCTCTACCTTGGAGGTGTAAGTGTTTTTCAGAAGCCAGAGCCCTTTACTATGGGACTAAACACATATGTTTGGCCCTGGAGTGGGGAGGGCTGGGGAAGATTTGGGGGAAGGTGAGAAGTTGCAGCCTAGTTCGCTGCCCCAGGAAACCTGGATGAGCCAGCAGTTCGATGACAACATATCTGTGCTACCAAGTGCTTGCTTCTTTCTCCTTCTACCCGACCCCAGTCTCCCACACAAATCTCTCTGTGTTTTCTTCTAAAAGTTTTGTAGTTTTATATTTTATATTAGATCTATGGTCTGTTTTGAGGTAATTTTCGTGTGAGGCATGAGGTTTAGGATAAGGTTCATTCCCCGCTCCACATCCTCCGGCCCCCGCCCCCAACCGCATGGATATCCAGTGTTCTAACACCATTGATTGAAGACTAGCCTTTCTCCATTGAACTGCCTTTACACCTTTGTAAAAAATCAATTGGTCCTATTTCTGTGGGTCTTTTTCTGGACTCTCTATTCAGTGAGTTGGCAAACATTTTCCCAGTGGGCCAAATAGTAAATATTTTAGGATTTGTGGGTCATATAGTCTCTGTCTCATTTTTTTTTTTAACAATTCTTTAAAAAATGTAAAAATTATTCTTAGTTCATAGGTGATACATGTTCCAAATTTGGTCTTTAACTCTAGTTTGATGATCCTGTTCTGTCCTGTTCCATTGATCTGTGTCTTTGCCGTCACCAATACCACGCTGTTTTGATTGTGGCAGCTTCATAGTAAGTCTTAAATCAGGTACAGTGAGTGCTCCATCTCTTATCTCTGTCTTTCAATTGGTACTTTTAAACCATTTTCATTTTACATAATTATTGATACGTTCAGATCAGATTTAGGTTTACCATTTTATTCTTCTTTTTTTTTTTTTAGTTTCTGTTTTCTCTTTCTTTCCTTCCTTCGGGTTATCTGAACATTTTTTTAGTGTTCCATTTCAACTTATCCATACTGTTTTTGCATATGTCCCTGTGTACAGTTTGTTTCCTGATTGCACTAGGGATTACAATAGACATGCTGAACTTTTCTCAGTCTACTTAGAATCAATACTTTGTCACTTCAAATGGAGTGTTGTTATCTAGCTCCATTTAGATCCCTTAACTCTTGCCCTCTATGTCACACTTGTCTTATGACATCTAAATACACTGAAAACCCTGTCAGGCAATGTTATATTTTCTGTTTTCAAATGTTAAACATATTTTAAGGAACTCAAGAGGATAGAATAGTCTACTATATTTACTCAGATACTTGTTCTTTCCTCATTTTTGATGCTCCAAGTTTCCTTCTGGTATCATTTCCTTTCTGCCTTTAGAGCAGATCTGCTGGCAATGAATTCTCTTTGTTTTCCTTTATCTGAGAGTGTCTGAGAGATATTTTCATGGATACAAAGTTGACAGTTCTTTCCCTTTAGAATTAAAAAAAAAAAATTGCACTTACTTCTGGCCTCCATGATTTCTCATGAGAAATCTCCAATCCTCTGGGACAACCTCTTATTCAATTTAAAAACCTGGGTCACGTCTTATTTACTATTTCAACTATGCTGATCTTACATGCCTCCTTCCTCTCACCTTGAGCTGATCACTCTTTCCTATGTACGACATCACTGTACACATCCCTCCATGTTGTAGTGATTCAGTCACATGCTGTACTCACCTACTTGTTCTTTGTCATGTTTAGCAGGTGTGTGTATGTGTGTGAGAGAGAGAGAGAGAGAAAGAGAGAGAGAGAGAGAGAGAGAGAGAGAGAGAGAGAGAGAGAGAGAGAGAGAGAGAGAGAGAGAGAGAGGAGAAGGAGGGAGAAGAAAAGGAAGAAGAAGCAAGGGGCAGGGTTAAAAAGAAACAGCCCAATACTGATCACTTTTCAGGAAACTCAGAGTTCAGAGAATGTTTTGGGAACTGCACATATTAATAAATGAGGGTCCCATGTATGTGAGAAAGACCCACATAGGTGGGTCTTCCATGCCCACCTAGTTGCAGGAAATTTCCAGGTGGTTCAGGAAACAGTTGATTAAGGTTTATAATGTTACCGTGAGCTCATTCATTCATTCATTCTTTAAGTTTGAAGGTCTTGGGTAACATTAGCATCTTTTTCTGTGGACTTCAACATTTGCATGTTTTAATGATAAATTTTCTGGTACTACAGCAGGCCAACGAACTGCACTTTGCAGTTGGAAGGGCTCCTCAGAGACCCTCAGCTTAGTGACAAGATAGCTATTCGTTCTACCATAAGACTCTGCCTGAAAGCCTTTGATCTCTGCTCCACTCCAGCCTGCCTTCCTCCTCTTCTTCTTCCTCCTCACCCTTCCCTCTCTCCATCCAGTAAAAGCAAAACAAAACAAAACCCAGTACCTCTCAGGGGAAGCCTCAAAGCTTCTGTAGCGTCATCTCTGTGTACCGAATTCTTTGTAGATATGGTTTCCTATTCAAATATATTCTGAAAGGGCCACTCACAAGATCCAGTTTCTTCCCATCTCTCAAAGTTTTGTTCACTTCCCCTCCTCCCTGAAGCCTTCTATAACCACCCAATTTGGAAACAAATTGAGCAAAATTAGTGAAAACTACCAATAGATTCCTAAGTGGTGGACACAGGAGACCAGGTAAATTAGGCACAGCTCCTGCCCTCGAAGAACTCACAGCCTACCTGGGACAGAGAGAAGGTACAGAATTGAATAGCACGCATGGGCTGTACCCTCTGTTTATGAGTGCTGGAGGAGCCACCTTACTTCTGGGATTCTATAAAAAGGGATTCTAATTCTTTCACAATGTGCTCACAATTTTTCTGGGCCTCAATTCATTTGGTGTTGAACCAAATTTTTCATTTTAAAATTCCACTCTGTGGACCTGTGTTTGTGTTGCTTCTGTACGGGTGATCAGGTGAGAGGGAATATAAAATGTATGGGGGTTCCGGGTCTCCTGCTTCCAATTTCAGCCAGATCAGCTCCACTTTTTCCCCTACGATTTGTTATTAATTAATTAATTAATTAACATTTTATTTATTTTTTTCCCCCTCTCCCTACCCCCTCCCCTCTGGCAACCACTAGTCCATTGTCCATGTCCATGAGTCTCTGTTTGTCATGTTCATTTGTTGCTTTTAGGTTTATATCCCATATATAAATGATATCATGTGATTTTCAACCTTTTCTGTCTGGCTTATTTTGCTTAGTATGATTATCTCGAGGTCCACCCATGTTATTGCAAATGGCAGTATTTCATCTCTTCTTATGGCTGAGTAATATTCCATTGTATATATGTATCACAGCTTCCTTAGTCAATTGTCTGTTGTAGGACACTTCAGTTGCTTCCATGTCCTGGCCACTGTGAATAATGCTGCTATGAACAGTGGTGTGCAAATATCTTTTCAGATATGAGTTTTCAAGTCTTTGGTGTAAATACCCAGTAGAAGGATTGCTGGATCATATGGTAAATCAATTCTTAATTTTTTGAGGAAACTCCATACTGTTTTCCACAGCGGCTGTACAAATGTGCAGTCCCTCCGGCAGTGTATAAGGGTTCTTATTTCTCCACATTCTTTCCAGCATCTATTATTACTTGTCCTGGTGATTATAGCTATTCTAATAGGTGTGAGATGGTATCTCATAGTGGTTTTGATCTGCATTTCCCTAATAGGTAGAGATATTGAGCATCCTCTCATGTATTTGTTGGCCATTTATATGCCCTCTAGGGAGAAGGGACTATTCAGGTCCTCTGCCCATTTTTTGACTGAATCATTTGGTTTTTTGTTGTTATTGAGTTGTATGATTTTTTTGTGCATTTTGGATAATAGGCCCTTATTGAAGGTGTTGCTTGCAAATATATTTTCCCATTTGGATGGTTGTCTCTTTCCCTTGTTTATGGTTTCTTTTGCCAAGCAAAAGCTTTTTAGTTTGATGTAGTCCCATTCATTTATTTTTGCTTTTACTTCCCATGACTTTCAGGTCAAATTCATAAAATCCTCTTTAAGTCCAAAGTATTTGAGTTTAGTTCCTATGTTTTCTTCTATGCATTTTATTGTTCCAGGTCTTATATTCAGGCCCTTAATCCATTTTGAGTTAATTTTGGTGTGTGGTGATAGGCAACAGTCTAATTTCATTCTTTTGCAGGTGGCTTTCTAGTTTTCCCAGCACCATTTATTGAAGAGGCTTTCCTTTCTCCACTGTATGTTTTGGCTTCTTTGTCGAAAATTATTTGCCCATATAAATATGGGTTTACTTCTGGATTCTCGATTCTGTTCCACCGGTCCATGTGTGTGTTTTGCTGCCAATATCATGCTGTTTTAACTACTGTCTCTTTGTAGTATAACTTGAAGTTGAGCAGAGTGGTGCCTCCAGCTTCCTTCTTTTTTCTCGGAATGGCTTTGGAAATTTGGGGTCTTTTGTGCTTTCACACAAATCTGATGATATTATGTTCTATTTCTTTAAAAAATGCCAATGGGATTTTGATGGGGTTTGCATTAAATCTGTATAATGCTTTAAATAATATGGTCATTTTAACTATGTTGATTCTTCCAATCCAAGAACACGTAATATCTTTCCATTTCTTTGTATCTTCTTTGATTTCTTTTAACAGGGTCTTATAGGTTTCATCATATAGGTCCTTCACATGTTTCATTAGATTTATTCCTAGGTATTTTATTCTTTTTGTTGCAATTGCGAAATAAATTATTTTTTCCACTTCTTTTTCTGACGCTTCATTATTAGAGTATAGGAACGCTATGGATTTTTGAACATTGATTTTGTATCCAGAAACTTTACTGTATTTGCTTATTGCTTCTAGTAGTGTTCTTATGGAGTGTTTAGAATTTTCTGTATAGAAAATCATGTCATCTGTAAATAGTGACAGTTTCCATTTTTCATTTCCTATTTGGATGTCTTTTATATCTTTCTCTTGTCTGATTGCACTTGCTAGGACTNGATATTGACCTCATAAAATAAGTTGAGAAGTATTGCTTCCTCTTCAATTTTTTGTAAGAGTTTGAGGAGAATAGGTACTATTCTTTGAATGTTTGGTAGAATTCACTGGTGGAGCCATCTGGTCCTGGACTTTTACTTTTTGGTAGGTTTTGGTGATTGTTTCAATTTCCATACTGCTGATTGGTCTATTTAGATTTTCCAGTTCTAGATTCAGTCTAGAAAGGCTGTATTTTTTTAAGTACGGGTCTGTTTCTTCTAGGTTATTCAATTTGGTGTTATATACTTTTTCATAATATTCTTTGTATTTCTGATTTTGTTTGTGTCCTTTCTCTTTTTTCTTTAGGGAGGCTAGCCAGGAGTTTGTCAATTTTATTAACCTTCTCAAAGAACCAGCTCTCTGTTGCATTTATTTTTTTCTATTGGTTGTTGTTGTTGTTGTTGTTGTTGTTGTTGTTGTTTTCAATTTCATTTATTTCTGTGCTAATTTTGATGATTTCTTTCCTTCTGCTGACTTTAGGCTTCATTTGTTCTTCTTTTTCTAGTTTTTTAAGATGAAGCATTAGGTTGTTTATTTGGTCTCATTCTTGTTTTTGGAGATAGGCTTGTAATGATATGAACTTTCCTCTTGACCACTTTTGCCGTGTCCCAAAAGTTTTGATATGTTGTATTATCATTATCATTTGTTTCTATGTATTTCTTGATCTCTCCCTTTATATCTTCTCTGACCCAGTTATTCTTCAGTAGCATATTGTTTAATCTCCATGTATTTGTAGTTCTTCCTGATTTCTTTTTGCAGTTCCTCTCTAGTTTCAAAGCATTATGATCAGAGAATATGGTTGGTATGATTTCAACTCTCTTATATTTGTTG
>NW_024346772.1:0-639 GCF_902729225.1 Pteropus medius
CGTTTAACTTTAGGATTAGGGTTAAAATTAGGATTAGAGTAAGTGGTTGGGGTTAGGGTTAGGGTTATGGTTAGGGTTAGATTTAGGGTTAGCGATAGCGATAGGGTTAGGTTTTGGTTAGGGATTGAGTTACCTTTAGTGTTAGAGTTAGGGTTCCTTTATATTTAGGGTTAGAGTTATTGTTATGGTTAGGTTTTGGTTAGGGTTAGGATAGCAGTTAGGGATAGGTTTAGGTTAGGGTAGGGTTAGCGATAGGGTAAGCATTAGGTTTCTGTTAGGGTTAGAGGTTAGAGTTAGGGTTAGGGTTAGGTTTAGCCTTACAATTAGAATTAGAGTTAGGGTTGATGTTAAGGTTAAGATAAGAATTTAAATTTAGTGTTAGGATTAAGATTAGTTTCAGCTTAGGGTTATGGTTATGGTTATGGTCAGGATTAACTTAAGTGTTAGAGTTAGGGTTAGGGTTAGGGTTAAGGTAGTATTAGGATAAGATTAAGGGTTAATATTATTGTTAGGGTTAGGGTTAGGGTTAGGGTTAGCTTTAGAGGTAGGTTACAGTTAGGCTTAAGGTGAGGGTTAGTGTTAGGGTTAGAGTGTGGGTCAGTGTGAGGTTTAGGGTTAGGTTAACTATATGGTTAGGGT
>NW_024346773.1:0-645 GCF_902729225.1 Pteropus medius
GCCCTGAATTTTGGGTTCTCATAGGACCATTGGGAAGAGACATGTGACAACAACCCCAGTGTATCACAGGGCATGTGATGGGGGACAGAGGAAGAAAAATGTGTTCAGGGTAGGTGTTATCAAAACATCTGTACTGAATTTTAGGAAGTGAGTAGTATTTTTTTGTAAATGGCTAGGAGAGAAAACATGGAAGTACCATATTCTAAGGAGAGAAAAAGTGAGGGAGACAATGACAAGTGCTCCGTCTATGCTAAGAGATTTCTTATTTTCATTTAGTATATGCAGATTTCACTCCACACACCATTTGGACAACCACCAGAATGTCAACTGAGAACAGAGAAATCAGAAGTCAATTTAAATGATAAAAGTGAATTGGGCAAGATCGCACAGCTGTTGCCATGCTCCTTTGTGACTTTAGACAGAGCAAATGGACTTCTGGCTCTCTTGCTGTTTGCTTCCCAGGCAGCCTGTTATACCTCTGTGAAAATTCATTAAAAAAAAAAGAAGTGTTATTGTTGCCATTTTCCTACACATATTACATTGTGCTATTTCCACAACCTTTGGTAATATGCTGGTATCACTCTACGATTAAACATAATTTTTATTATTGTGACTATATATCTACTGGCAGGCAGTATGGCTAAT
>NW_024346774.1:0-1786 GCF_902729225.1 Pteropus medius
GGCCTCGCCTCGCGTTTGGAGCAGGGCGGGCTGGCTCACTTTCCCTGGGTACTCGTTTTAGTCACGAACAGGACAAGGGCATGTGACCCAAATGACGGAGATTGTCGAAGTAGAACCGTCCCGCCTGAGCATGTCTCCCGTCCTGGCCGAGCGCTCGGCCGGGTGCTCGAGGGTGCGGGCAGAGAGGCGGATGTCCACCCGCAGGACCTCGTGAGCCCGCTGGCGCGTGGGGCCCGGCCAGCGCCCCGCTGCCGTCACCGCCTCCGACGTGACAGTTCAAGCACAGCTTTGGGGAAAACGCAAAGATATCCACAGCGTCGTTACGCCCGCCGTATACGATGGTGCGAAGCACGTGGCAAGCAAGAGGAAGCCCGGCATGCGTAGTCAGTACGGGAGAAACTTCTAGAAAGACAACGGAGGTTGAGGCTGGCCTTGAAGGAAGAGCCGAGGAGACAAAGGGCCAGCGCTTACGTGGACGAAGAAGCTTCGTGGACGCTCAGGAATTGGCTGTTTTGTGAAGACGGACAAATGAGGCAAATCTGAACAGCGTTCGGGCAGCGACGGCGTCCGGCTCTATTTACGATAAAACCCATTCCTGCAGATTTTCGAAAGCACAAGAAAGTATTTGTATCGGTCCATTTGTTTCACTTTGGGGTAATTTAATTTGAGGTTGGAAGAGGCCGTGAGCATAGTATCGTGCCACAGTCTGGAGGCTGCAAGTCCAAGGTCACGGTGTGGGCGGGTTGGCTTTCTCCGAGGCCGTAGGGAAGAATGTGCTCCAAGCCTCTCCCCGGCTTCTGGCAATCTTCCTGGCAAATCTGCCCGGTTTGCTGGCGGTCTTCGGGGTCCCTTCGTTTGCAGAAGCGTCGCCCCAGCCTCTGCTTCACGTTCACGTGGCACCCTCTTCGTGTTCCAAATCTCTGCGTTGAAAGTTCCCCTTTGGGTAAGGACACCAGTCACACTGGATCAGCGTCTCATCCCGATGACTCACTGTCACTGACTGCCCTGTAAAGGCCTTGCCCAGATGAAGTCCCATTCCGAGGTCCTGGGGTTAAAGCTCCAACATATCTTTTTTGGGGAGAGGGACACAATTTAACCCACGGCTAAGAGTTAAGAAAAAATTAACGAATTGCTTTCTGTTTAGACTTCTATTAAAACAGCGAGATGTTCGTTTCCCAAAATCAGGATAGATTGTCACCTGTCGTTGTCTACTAAGCTATGAAATTGTGCTCGCATTTCCCAAGACCACTTTCACGTCAAGTCCTGAATTTTACACCAAGGAACGAAGCTTAGTCAACGCCTCGTCATGGGGTAAAAACCACTTTATGAGGTAAAGAAGAAATGTGCCGGCCGGACCAACCTCACACCGGACTTCCAGACGCGAATTGTGCAGAGCAAACGTTTTTTTCGGCCGATGTTATGTATCGAGTGACATAGGCACCCAAATCGTCACCCAGTTTCCAGCTGGCCACCCAAGGGCGTCGGTGTCACCGATTCCAACAGCAAAACACCTGTGCGTGAAATCGGCAATGTCGTGAGTAGATTGCAGCAGCTCTGACGGCCACGAGGCTGCAGTTGTCCCTGGAAACAACCGGATGTCTCCCCAGCCCTCTCTTGCCAAACCCCTGTCACTCGGGAAGGGAGCGGAGCCGCGGGGTCAGCTGTCCTGTTTCCTTTCACGTCCTGGAACCGACCCCCGCTGTGCTGTAGCCAGGAGCGGACTGGCGCCGGCTCTGCATCTCTGAGGGAGCGAGGACGCCCAGAGAATTCTGTGGGGTCTCTACTT
>NW_024346775.1:0-414 GCF_902729225.1 Pteropus medius
TGTGCTATGTACTATTTTTTAGACAAACTAATCAATTTTTTTTCCTTGAAAGCCCAGTAATGTATCATAGATCCTGCTATTAGCAAGGGCACATTTGAATGCCCAGGGTGTTCTTTTACTATTCAAGTTTAAAGCATTTTCCCAAGTCTCGACATCTAAAGATCATTCGTGGTCATTTTTTTCCTCACTGAGTTCCTTGTTGATAGGCATGTAGGCTCTTTCCCCACCTCATGGCTCAAGATCTGGAGCATTGATACTAGATCTTGGATCACCCAGGTCAGTGTATCTTCAGGAAACCCTCCTAGGTATGAAATCGCTGGGCCCATGGGGGTGTGCATGTTCACTGCTGACACACGCGGACCGTGGCACTTCAGAGGTGGCTCTGATGCTCATTCAGGCAGGGCATTTGTCACC
>NW_024346776.1:0-9064 GCF_902729225.1 Pteropus medius
CGTGGGATATAAAACTAAAAGTGAGAAAAGAAAAAGACAAACAAAAACTCATAGACACAGACACGAGTATAGTGGTTACCAGAGGGGAAGGACGGAGGAGAGAGATAGATCAGAGTAATGGAAGCCAACTATATGGTGATGAAAGATTTGACTTTAGGTGGTGAACACAAAATGCAATATACAGATGATGTATTATTGAATTGTACACTTGAAACCTATATAATTTTATTAACCAGTGTCACCCCAATCAATTTAATTCAAAATGTAAAATAAAAAAATAGAACTACCATATGTCCAGCAATTCCATTTCTGGGTATATATATATATGAAGAAAATAAAATTTCTATCCTAAAGAGGTTTCTGCTCTTCCATGTTCATTGCAGTATTATTCACAAGAGCAAAGATATGGAAAGAACTAAAGTATCTGTTAAAAGAAGAAGAGATAAAAGAAATGTTATGTATATATGTATGTATGTATGTATCTATCTATCTATCGATCATCTATCTACCTAAGTATATATCTATGATCTATGTATCTATTATCTATTTCTACCATCTATCTTCAAACACAAAATGAATAAGTATTCAGCCATAAAATGAATGAAACATTGCCATTTGTGACAATATAGATAAACCTGGAGGATATTATGTTTACAGAAATAAGTCAGGCACAATAAGACAAACACAGTATGATCTCATATGTGGAATCTAAGAAAATCTAACTCATAGAATCAGAGAGCTGAACTATGGTTGTAGGTGGCTGGGATAGAGGGAATGGGAAGATGTTGGTCAGAGTACTAACTTTCAGTTATAAGATGAATAATTCTGGAGATCTAAGGTACAGCATGGAAACTATAGTTAATAACACTGTATTGTATACTTGAAATCTGTTAAGAGAGTAGATCATCTTAGGTGTTCTCACCACACAGTCATACACACCACACACACATACAGTAACTATATAAAATGGTGAATTTATTAATTAACTTGATAGTGGTAATCTTTCACAGTGTATATATGTATTAAATCATCATGTTGTATAATAAAAAACCCTTCATGTTTTACCATATATGTACATATATATAATTTTTGTTTATCAATCATACTTCAATAAAGCTTAGAAAAAGAAAAACAATGAATTAGTTTTATCATGCCGTTACAGAATACAGTCTCAAAAAAGCAAAGAACAGTCTCAAACACCAGATATTTTACTAATATTGTATAGGATTGATAAATATAACCCAGAATGACATAACACATTTCAAGTGTTTCTTAAATTTCATTACTGTTTAATCGTGGTCAGATTCTCGGTACACTAATGCCATCTTTGTAGTCATTGATGCTGTATAATTATGTGCATTTAACTAAACCACAGATAACAAAATGTGAAGTACACTAAAGCCAAAAGTAGGAATTATATAATAAATGATTTTAAAGGACAGCCCTCATATGGGAGCACTTATTTCTATGAAGGAGAAAAGAGAAAACCTAAGAGTGATAAAACTCGTGAAAATAACTATCACATAAGAATATTTTCTGATTATAAACATTACACTGAATTTAGAATCTAGATTACACAGTCTTGCCTTCTACAGTGTATTTAAGATATTTTAAATAAAGGAATTATCTAGCATTTGTATAAAATAAGATATATTTGGCCACTTCTTAATTTCTTAAAATCAGAATTATTTTCCTTAAAGAGAGAAAGTAATCCTTATTCTATATTTTTTTCTTAACGAAGTACACTATATTTTCCTATGAGCATGGATTTGTTCTCTCGAATCTTTTTGTTCCTCTGATACTCTTCAGTCAAGTTTCCATAAGTAAGTGTGTATAGAAAGAGGTAAATAACACAAAAACAAATAAGAGAATAGTTCTAAGAAGAAAGTATTTGTCATACTGAGAAATTCTGCTGAAGTTACTGGGGTGTATGATCTCACAAGTCTATATGCTGTGTGGCATTTACTTATTTCCTTTTTCCAACCCTCTTTTCCTTTTCAAAAGGTATCCAAGCTAGATAGAACCATAAATCTAACACATGTTTCAGAATTCTTCCTCGTGGAACTCTCAGATGATCTGGAACTTCAGCTCTGCTCTTGGGCTCTTTCTGTCCATGTACCTGGGAATCTGCTCATCAGCCTGACCATCAGTTTGGACTCCCACCTCCACACCTCCATGTACTTCTCTCTCCAACCTTTCCATGGCTGACATCTGTTTTATTTCTACCACCATCTGAAAGATGATTGTGGACATCCAAACTCACAGCAGAGTCATCTCCTATGGGGGCTGCTGGGCTCAGATGTCTTTTTTGATCCTTCTTGGATGTATGGATGGTATGCTTCTGACTGCGATGGCCTCTGACCAGTTTGTGGCCATCTGCCACCCTCTGCACTACTCAGTCATCATGAACCCATGCCTGTGCTGCTTCTTAGTTCTGGTGTCATTTTCATCAATTTTTTGATGAAAAACTGCACAAATTAATAGTGTTAAAACTTACCTGCTTGAAAAATGTAAAAATTTCTAATTTCTTCTGCGACCCTTCTCAATTCTTTCATCTTGTCCACTTTGACACCTTCACCAATAACATAGACATGAATTTTGTTGGCTTTATCTCAAGTTTTCTCCATATCTCAGGAATTTTTGTCTCTTACTATAAAATTATTTCCTCCATTTTGAATGTTCCATCAAAAGGTAAAAAGTACAGAGCCTTCTCCAACTGCGGCTCTCATCTGTCAGTTGTTTGCTTATTCTGTAAACAGGCATCAGAGTTTTCTTTGGATCGGCATTGTTGCCTTCCCCCAGGAATGATGTGGTGGCCTCAGTCATGTACACTGTAGTTGCCCCCATGCTGAACCACTTCATTTAAAGCCTGAAAAACAGAGACATTAAGAGTGCCCTAGGGAGGCTCCACAGCAAAACAGTTGAGTCTTAACATCCGTGTAACAGTTTTTGAAGTGTGGTTGGAAAACCCAGCGAATCCAAACATATAAATTGAATTCTGTGCGCTTGGTCACATTCTTTTTTAGTCTCATGGTTTTCATTCCTCTCCAGGCTTCACATATGAATGTCACTTCCTTTGATTTATCTTTCACTGAAGTGGGAGAACATGCTGGGATCCTTTGTACATCATAATGAATGCATGAGAGATTCTCCTCAACCACTCTGGTATGCAGGTGAAATGCACGACTCTCTTGTTATTTACTTAAACACTACATCCTTTTCCACAATTTGTGCATATGTTCCATATAAACTTTGCATCCATCAAAATTATTTATTCAGGTAATTTTTGAGGATGCAGGTAATTTCTGTGGATTTTATTGAAATCTTTGGGAGAGTTTTATAAATACTGATGACTGGTTCTATTGGAAGAGGTGATGATGAAGGTGTGACTTCCAGTTAACCCAAGAGCTGGACCTGGGGAATCAGAGTCTGTTTGTTCCCCTGTCCTTAGAAAGTTCATTTCACTTGCCTACCCTCAGCTAGATGCTGGGCCAAAGATAGAGCGTGGAGCTTGTAATGTATTGTTGAGACCATCTGGAGGTCATACATGACTGAACTCAGTTAAAGCCTTTTTTATACATAAATTTTTAAGATTTGGTGGGCAGATGTGTAGATCTTGTGTTGTGGCCGCCCAAGACAAGCCTTATATGTACATTCATTAGTTTATCAAAACTGCCCACCTACCAATCTGGAGTGATGTGTTTCTCTCTTTGGTCTCTCTGTGGCCCTCTGTGCATGGAGACTAGTTTCAAATGTCACTCTGGAAGCTCCAGAGATTGCAAACCAACATGGTCTCCCTTGTTAAATATTGACCATATATGCAGGGGTTTATTTCTAGTCTTTTGATTCTGTACCATTGATCTCTGTGTCTACATTGAATCCAGTCCTATGTCCTATTGTGGCTGATACTGGTGGTCCCTGCTACTCTTCCTTGTGTTTAGCTGTGTGTTTAAGTCTAAGCTTTGCCGTCGTCGGAGTTGAGTGAGGCAGAAACAGGTCCATCCTATGTCCCACTAAAAGCCTGGGGAAGCTGCTTGCAAACTCTATTCTCTCTTTTACCATGAGGCAACAACTTTCTCTAGCTGGGAAGTTCCCTCCTGGTGCTACGTAGTGCTGCCCTGGGTGGTGGGACAATGTGTGAAGCTGTTCTTCCTTTCCTTTGTGTCGTCATTCTCAGGTGTTTTCTTCCACTGCATTGCTGAAGCTTCCTAAGTGCAGTGCTGAGTTCTCCCAAGGCTGTTTTTATTCATGAGTAGCAGACTAATCATTGATCTTCGAGGGGGAAACAGAGGTTTGTGTGCTACTTCACCAACTTGTCACACTTTTTGCATATCAATTAATGACAAACCAGTTGCTAAATTTCTCATTCAGGGTCCTCTGGGCCAGGACAACTTCGTGGATAGAATGTAGCAGGTTGCAAAGTATTGTTATTCCCATACAAATTCACTTTATCAACTGAAAAAAAACAGAAACACTAAAAGGGCCTCAAGCACAATTATTTAAACTTTAGAATTGGTGAACACAAAGTGAGCTAAAGAAAATATATCGTGCGATAGGATGAGCTCTTCTTAATGAGCAGAAATCAGAAGCCACTGGGGACATTTGTTGAATTTGGGCACAGAATGGTTGCAGATAGGTGTGATATCAATGGAAGGACTCTGGTGATGGAAGAGAAACCATGCTAGCTTTTTCTGACTGTGTGTCCTGAAGGAACATGCATGGGTCTGCAGAAACACCAAATCAGATGCAATTTCTATTCATATACTGGTTTATCTGCAGGGAAGTTTAGCTGATAAAATCGTGGTGTGATGGGTTGTGGATATGTTGGGAAGCAGAGAGACATCTTTCTAGTCCTGTGGTGCTTAGAGGCAATGTCCTGATAGAGGCAGAGGCCTGTGTTGGGCAAATTCCCAGTAGTGGCCAATACTTCTGCCTCCCGTATTTGGACCCATTTCTTAAGTGTGCCCTGGGTCTACTGACTCGCTTCCAACCAACACATGGCAAAACTGATGAGACATCACTTCTGAGATTAAGGTGTAAAAAGTCTCTGGCTTACATAATCTTGGCACTTGTATTTCTCTCACCTACCTGTTTGTCCTAATGGGAGCCAACAGCCATGTGTGAGCTTCCCTGTGACAGAGAACTGAGGAAGGCCTCTGGTCAACAGCCCACAGGAACCCATCTTTCCAAAATGAGTGGACTTGGAAACAGGTCTCTTCCCAGTCCAACTCTGAGAGGAATGCAGCCCTAGCTGACACCTTGAGTGTACTCGTTAGATGCTCTGGCTTATTTCAGAGAAGTAGGAAGTTATAAATAAGTGTATAAAAGTCCATAGTTTTCTAATATACCAACATATATCAATGAGAGGGAAAAATCAGAACTCGGGCTGTCATTTAAAGACATAACAAACAAACGAACTACAAAATACCCTTTAAAAGGGACACAAAAAGTTCCTTTAGAGACAGAAATATTTTATTAACTGAGAAAATGGAAATAGTTTCAGACTCTTGTTAAAGAAGACCTAATTCTCCCTAATTTACATAATAATAAATGGATTTTCAGATGTCTAAGTCAAAAAATCATAAATTGAAGAGAAAAATATCTGCATTTTATGTTAAGATCCTTGAAACTAGATGTCAGAAGCGAAGTGTACAACTGAGCTTTTTCCTGAGAAAAATGATCCAGATCCTTCTATGCACATTTACTTTTCACCTTTTCCTTTTCTTTTAAAGTTAGGTGGTCCTCAGAGATTGGGAGAACATGGGTCAGTTTTGCTAATTATGAGCTCTGTGCATTGATCTCTCAAGGCCACTTGGGAGTAAAGAATTGGCCAGTACCTCCAGCCCTTCAGGCTGCCAGTCTCATTTAAGCTTCATACCTGTCTTTTCCTCCCAGAGTTCTTGCCGGCATCAGGAGATTCATGCCTGAGTGTCTCCCTCCAGTCCTGAGGACAGGGCTCCCAAAGCCCTCATCATTCACCAGGCAGGAGAAGGAATTGGTCTTAAACTCCTAGTTCATGGTCAAGCAGAGACACAGCACAGAGAAGTAAGTGCCAATGCAGATGGTGGGTAAAGGAGGTATTATGGAGAAACTTGTTTCCTTGTTAGCAAAGGAGTGAAACAGATGAGATGTCCAAACAGGAGAGCATCAGTATGCAAAGTTTCAGCTCGGAGGACTATAAAGTTTATGTTATTTATTTCTGTTGCGGATTTCAGAATTCTCGTTTAGAATTCTGCTCTTTGCCACTTTCATTCCTAGATTCCGAAGTCATCGACCATACCTGAGCAGGAGATGGATCCCCAAATGATCACAAATGCTATGATTGTGATCATGATGGGGATAAGAAGAGTAACCATAATATCACAAACTTTATTGAGGTTTTACTTGTCTCAGGCTCAGAAGTATGTGTTATGTAGCTTTAATTTCAAATTTGCGTGACACCCCAAAATTGGGGTGCACACATTATTGTTACTTTACAATTGAGAAAAGAGGCACAGTATTCTTATTTAATTTAAACCAGGTCCTTGGGAAAAAAGGGTGAATCTGTGAGTGCATCTGAGCAATGAGATCTATTCCCAGGGTGTAGGGTGCAGGACAATGTCTTTCCATACATTTTAGGATCGTGTGGCTATTGAGCCCTTGATATGCAGCTACTTCAAATTGAGATGTGGTGTCAGCATAAATTATTAGATTTTTGATGTACAAGAAAAAAATTTTAAAAAATCTCAATTTTGTGAGAAATTATAATATTCTTGGTATAATGGGATAAGGAAATGTTAAAATTGAAAGGAATCAATAAACTACAAACCTACTCTACCTTCCCTTCCTAGGTCACTGTAGGCAGAATGCCTGCAGGAAAGTGACGCGGTCTCGTTTCTTTCTTTCTTCCTTTATTTTCCATAGCAGCTGTTATTTGCATAGCCAAAAATGGAAAATAAACCAAATGTCTTTCAACAGGTGAAGAGTTAAACACAATTTGTTACATCCATGCCATGGAATACTAGTCAGCAATAAGAAGGAACAAACCACTGATACACCCAATAACTTGGCTGGATCTTAAGAACATTATTCTGACTGAAAAAAGCCAATTTCTACATATTACTTACTATATGATTGCATTTACATAACATTCTCAAAATGATAAAATTAAAGAGATAAAAAATGCATAAGTAGTTGCCAGGGGGTAAGTGTGGGGAGAGAGGCAGTAACAATAAAGGGGCAGCATGAGGAACTTCCATGTTTTGATTGAACAGTTCTGTCTCTTGACTGTGATGATAGCGATTACACAAATCTATATAAGTAATTAAATGCCATATCATCCCAAAGACGTACCTCAAACAAATGAACAAACAACCAAAAAAACAAGCGCATGTAAACTGGTGCAAGATCTGTTGCTAGTCAGTTGTATCATGCCAGTTAGTTTTCTGGTTATGACAATGCTGATTCTCATTGAATCCCCAGCACCTACACTACCCCTGGTGCAGAGCAGGCAGTCAAAACAAAGTAAAACAAACAAAGAATACACATATAAACTCTGTTAAACATTGATTACTGTTCGTTAGTTTACAGGGACACAACATACTCCATATGGGTGCCACACACTGGGAGCTTTCCTGACTGGTCTTTCACCCCTTCCAGGGATGTCAGTGTGACTAAAGAAATAAATGAGACTCTGTCATTGTTTTCCATGCGCTCTTCCCAGAGTGACTACTTGAACCTGACGAAGGGGTCATGGAAACCTCTGATTTGTAGCCAAGCTGGACCAAAGTTGTAGGTAATCTGGGTTCCTTACAGTTGGTATCTGAAATGAGGGAGAAAGTAGATTCTTGGCACTGAGCCCTTATCCTGTGCAATCTGACAGTCTAGACAGTTAGTTTCAGAACTGAGTTAAATCATAGGACACTCAGCTTGTATCATAGTGAATGAATGGCTTGATGTGGGGGATTCTAGCCCCCACATTTGGTGACCAGAAGAGTCAGAAGTGAAATGTTGTATGTAAAATAAATGAGACACAAAGGTGGTAAAAATCTGGGCAGGTTTTTCCATACAGGGCCAAGGATTTTTTAATTTTTTTTATTCATGATTTTTAAAATTTTATTTATGTATGCAGTACATCGGTTAGACATTTATATAGTTTATAAAATGATCCCCCCAATTGCTCCTTCTCTCATCTGGCTCTCCATCTAGCCAATATATTAATGCTAACTGCATTCCCTATGCTGTGCTCCCCATGCCCCTGACCATCTATTAACTACTAATTTGTATTTCTTCAACCCTTTACCCCATTCTCCCAGCCATACAATCCTCCTTCCCTCTGTCACCAGATTGTCCTCTATATTTGTGAGTCTGTTTGATTAATTTGTTCTTTTTGTTCTTTAGATTCCGCATATAAGTGAAATATATGGTATTTATCTTTCTCTGTCTGTCTTATTTCACTCAGCATAATACCCTCCAGGTCCATCCATGTCATTGCAAATGATAGGATTTCATTCTTTTTAATGGCGGAGTGATTTTCCATTGTACACATGAACCATAATTTTTTTATCTAATCATCTGTGGATGGGCATTTAGGTCGCTTCCGTATGTTGGCTATTGTAAATTGTGCTGTGGGGCCAAAGACTCAATTTAATTATAATTTAGTCAAAGTGTCCATGGCCATTAGTGGATTTTTGAGGACAATGGATGTTATTGCAAAAGAAAATTTAGACAAAGCAATAGTCCCCAATGATAAAGGTGAGGCATAGATGTCTTTTGTTTTTATGTTTGAGAACTTCCTCAGTTTTTAGAGGCTATCGTCTTAAAATTTAGTGGGATCCCCAGTTATTACTGTAATTTGAGACATGGTATTGGTTGAGGACATGAAATTTTGCCAATTAGTGCATTTCAGCTGATGTTAAAGTTAATTCAGAACCTATGTTGAAGAAATGCAAAAGCCAGTTGATATCCATTAGTTTTTCTTTCTATAAATCTTTTTATTACATTCTGTGGTTCTAACTGGGTCAAATTGTACACCTGTTTCTGTTTTTTGTTTTCTTTCCATACCTAGTTTTCTCTCTCTCTCTCT
>NW_024346777.1:0-603 GCF_902729225.1 Pteropus medius
AACGGGCATCATTTGCGAAGCACATGTGGGAAGCAGGGAACTTCAGGGGAGGGGCAGCTGCTCAAATAGCTGAGAAGCTTCAAGCCCAGAGGAACTGGTCCACAGACCACACCTGCTCCTCACTCTTCTGCATCCTACTTTCCTGGATCTTCACACTCATCCTGGACCGTCAGCCCCAGGCTCTGGCAGGACCGAGGACCTGCCATCCTCCTTGTACATCAGCCACTGCTTTCAACACCATTGAATGATTACTTCGAATAACTGTTACTTTACACACATTGTCTTATTTAACTTTTACAAACCTGTAGGGTAGATGTGTTTATTATTCTCATTTTAGGGATGAGAAAACCAAGACTCAAAAAACTCTAGTAACTTGGCCGATGTCACAGGCCTGTTTCATGTCAGAGCAAAGACTGGACCTGGGCCTAAAGTTACCATGTTTTTAACCAATACCCTACACTGCTTCTCCCGGGTCTTGTCCACTTGGTAGCCAAGGGAAAAAGCCCTGATAGACCTGAGAAGAACCCACTGGGTGTGTCTTCAACACAGGTGTTACTCTTTCAATTCAATTCAACAAGTTTCCATAGCCAGGCTCTGGGTTAC
>NW_024346778.1:0-517 GCF_902729225.1 Pteropus medius
ATTCAGTGACCTCTGGCCTGGTGGAAAATGACTTGGCTAGACTGTCTCCCTACGTAACTTGATCTTCTAAGCGATGAAGTCAGTTCATGGCAGAGGCAGAAGCCAAAAGCATGTGTCTAGAGGGACCAGGATGTAGGGTTGGGGCCAAAGTGGGGACAAACCACAGTTATGGGGGAGCACAACTCTTAAGAAACTGAAGTCCCTGAGGAGGGAAGAAGAGCCAGAGAAGACATTGGGGAGCAGCTCCTGATGAGGCCCCTGTTGCATCTGTGACTGGAGATCTGTCTGTGCCCACGATGCCCAGAGAGATGGGATTCCTGTCCATTTACATGCAGGAAAGGTAAGGTCTTTCCCAGAGAAGATATAAGAGCTTTCTCTGCTATCCAGGGCCCAGTGGGGTTCTTTCTCCTGAAGAAATGAGAAGCAGGGGCTCCAAGGCCAGACTGCTAAAGAGGTGTGGAGAGGAGGAGATAGATCTGGACATAAGGAGGCTCCTGTGGCCCTGAGCTGGAGCCCA
>NW_024346779.1:0-5310 GCF_902729225.1 Pteropus medius
GCCTGGGATGGTCGTAATGGTCCCCGTGGACGCATTCAAAATGAAGAAATGAAAGGCTCAAAGAGCTGATCGCAAAGCTCCTAAGGCACGGAGGCCGAATTCAGACCCACAGCTGTCTGCAGTGTCTCCCAACTGAACTCTTTCCAGCGGGTGACGGCCACCATGGACGCAGGGGCCAAAGCATCCCTGGGTACGCTGTCTGTGGGTGGCCCTGAACCCTGCAAGAGCATACAGAGACGAATGGGACGTAGTTTGTACCTCTAGGAGCTCAACGTGTCAGTGAGTGCTCCTCCAACTTCGGTACCCCAGTCACCGCAGATGACCGAGCATAGCCCACAGAGCCCCAAGGCCCCGGGAGGGCTGTGCATTTACCGCAAGTGAGCCTTTTCTCGGAAGTCTGCGATTCTGGCTCAAAATGGACGTCACCAGAGAGCTTTTTGCCAAAGCCACCATATACATATATATGCATATATATGTTCATCTATATGCATATATATGTATATGGTGGATTTTCGAAGGAAACCTGCGTGGACCCCGGTCTACCACAGAAGACAGGCCGCTCCTAGCACCTCCACCTCCCCGCAGTGTGGACACCGGGCGTTCCAGAGCCACAATTCAGCATGATCTCTTTTCATCCCAGAGGCCCCGGGGCTCCTTCCTAAGGCCTCGGCTCCTTCCCGCTTTCCGCAGTGAAAATCAGACTTCAGGACGGAAGCAGACACCTCCCTCTCCCTCACCTTTCTGCCTGGGATGGTCGTAATGGTCCCCGTGGACGCAGTCAAAATGAAGAAATGAAAGGCTCAAAGAGCTGTTCGCAAAGCTCCTAAGGCACGGAGGCCGCATTCAGACCCACAGCTGTCTGCAGTGTCTCCCAACTGAATTCTTTCCAGCGGGTGACGGCCGCCATGGACGCAGGGGCCAAAGCATCCCTGGGTACGCTGTCTGTGGGTGGCCCTGAACCCTGCAAGAGCATACAGAGACAAATGGGACGTAGTTTGTACCTCTAGGAGCTCAAAGTGTCAGTGAGTGCTCCTCCAACTACGGTACCCCAGTACCCGCAGATGACCGAGCATCGCCCACAGAGCCCGAAGGCCCCGGGAGGGCTGTGCATTTGCCGCAAGTGAGCCTTTTCTCGGAAGTCTGCGATTCTGGCTCGAAATGGACGACACCAGAGAGCTTTTTGCCAAAGCTACCATATACATATATATGCATATATATGTTCATCTATATGCATATATATGTATAAGGTGGATTTTCGAAGGAAACCTGCGTGGACCCCTGGTCTACCACAGAAGGCAGGCCGCTCCTAGCACCTCCACCTCCCCGCAGTGGGGACACCGGGCGTTCCAGAGCCACAATTCCGCATGATCTCTTTTCATCCAGAGGCCCCGGGGCTCCTTCCTAAGGCCTCGGCTCCTTCCCGCTTTCCGCAGTGGAAATCAGACTTCAGGACGGAAGCAGACACCTCCCTCTCCCTCACCTTTCAGCCTGGGATGGTCGTAATGGTCCCCGTGGACGCATTCAAAATGAAGAAATGAAAGTCTCAAAGAGCTGATCGCAAAGCTCCTAAGGCACGGAGTCCGAATTCAGACCCACAGCTGTCTGCAGTGTCTCCCAACTGAACTCTTCCCAGCGGGTGACGGCCGCCATGGACGCAGGGGCCAAAGCATCCCTGGGTACGCTGTCTGTGGGTGGCCCTGAACCCTGCAAGAGCATACAGAGACGAAAAGGACGTAGTTTGTACCTCTAGGAGCTCAAAGTGTCAGTGAGTGCTCCTCAACCCAGGGGCCTTTGGTATCATGGGAGAAGTGACCAGAGCATAAGCCCCACAGAGCCCCAAGGAGGCCCAGGAGGGCTGTGCATTTGCCGCAAGTGAGCCTTTTCTCGGAAGTCTGCGATTCTGGCTCGAAATGGACGTCACCAGAGAGCTTTTTGCCAAAGCTACCATACATATATATGCATATATATGTTCATCTATATGCATATATATGTATATGGTGGATTTTCGAAGGAAACCTGCGTGGACCCCTGCTCTACCACAGAAGACAGGCCGCTCCTCGCACCTCCACCTCCCGCAGTGTGGACACCGGGCGTTCCAGAGCCACAATTCAGCATGATCTCTTTTCATCCCAGAGGCCCCGGGGCTCCTTCCTAAGGCCTCGGCTCCTTCCCGCTTTCCGCAGTGGAAATCAGACTTCAGGATGGAAGCAGACACCTCCCTCTCCCTCACCTTTCAGCCTGGGATGGTCGTAATGGTCCCCGGGGACACATTCAAAATGAAGAAATGAAAGGCTCAAAGAGCTGATCGCAAAGCTCCTAAGGCAGGCCAATTCACGACCCCAAGCTGTCTGCAGTGTCTCCCAACTGAACTCTTTCCAGCGGGCAGCTGACACGCCATGGCCGGAAGAAGCAAAGCATCCCGGATGCAGCTGTCTGTGCAGTGGCCCTGACCCCTGCAAGAGGATGCAGAGACCCAATGACACGTGGTTTTCTACCTCCCCAGGGCTCAAAGTGTCACTGAGTGCTCCTCCAACTTCGCTACCCCAGTACCCGCAGATGACCGAGCATCGCCCACAGAGCCCCAGGCCCCGGGAGGGCTGTGCATTTGCCGCAAGTGAGCCTTTTCTCGGAAGTCTGCGATTCTGGCTCAAAATGGACGTCACCAGAGAGCTTTTTACCAAAGCTACCATATACATATATATGCATATATATGTTCATCTATATGCATATATATGTATATGGTGGATTTTCGAAGGAAACCTGCGTGGACCCCTGGTCTACCACAGAAGACAGGCAGCTCCTAGCACCTCCACCTCCCCGCAGTGGGGACACCGGGCGTTCCAGAGCCACAATTCAGCATGATCTCTTTTCATCCCAAGGCCCCGGGGCTCCTTCCTAAGGCCTCGGCTCCTTCCCGCTTTCCGCAGTGGAAATCAGACTTCAGGACGGAAGCAGACACCTCCCTCCCGCACCTGCCTTTCTGCAGGATCGTGTAAAGTAGTAATGGTGGTCCCGTGGACATATTCAAAATGTGAAAGGAAATGGGAGAGGCTCAAAAAGAAATGATCGTCTGCAAGCTCCTAGGCACAGGCCAATTCAGACCCAGCTGTCTGCAGTGTCTCCCCCAACTATGGAGAGACTCTCTCAGCCCGAATTGTGGCCCGGCCATAGCCATGTAAGGGGGCCAAAGCATCCCTGGGTACGCTGTCTGTGGGTGGCCCTGAACCCTGCAAGAGCATACGGAGACGAATGAGACGTAGTTTGTACTCTAGGAGCTCAAAGTGTCAGTGAGTGCTCCTCCAACGTCGGTACCCCAGTCCCCGCAGATGACCGAGCATCGCCCACAAAGCCCCAAGGCCCCGGGAGGGCTGTGCATTTGCCACAAGTGAGCCTTTTCTCGGAAGTCTGCGATTCTGGCTCAAAATGGACGTCACCAGAGAGCTTTTTGCCAAAGCTACCATATACATATATATGCATATATATGTTCATCTATATAGATGAACATATATATGTTCATCTATATAGTTCATCTATATATGCATATATATGTTCATCTATATGCATATATATGTATATGGTGGATTTTCGAAGGAAACCTGTGTGGACCCCTGGTCTAACACAGAAGACAGGCCGCTCCTAGCACCTCCACCTCCCCGCAGTGTGGACACCGGGCGTTCCAGAGCCACAATTCAGCATGATCTCTTTTCATCCCAGAGGCCGGGGCTCCTTCCTAAGGCCTCGGCTCCTTCCCGCTTTCCGCAGTGGAAATCAGACTTCAGGACGGAAGCAGACACCTCCCTCGCCCTCACCTTTCTGCCTGGGATGGTCGTGATGGTCCCCGTGGACGCATTCAAAATGAAGAAATGAAAGGCTCAGAGAGCTGATCGCAAAGCTCCTAAGGCACGGAGGCCGAATTCGGACCCACAGCTGTCTGCAGTGTCTCCCAACTGAACTCTTTCCAGCGGGTGACGGCCGCCATGGACGCAGGGGCCAAAGCATCCCTGTGTACGCTGTCTGTGGGTGGCCCTGAACCCTGCAAGAGCATACAGAGACGAATGAGACGTAGTTTGTACCTCTAGGAGCTCAAAGTGTCAGTGAGTGCTCCTCCAACTTCGGTACCCCATTCGCCGCAGAAGACCGAGCATCGCCCACAGAGCCCCAAGGCAACGGGAGGGCTGTGTATTTGCCGCAAGTGAGCCTTTTCTCGGAAGTCTGCGATTCTGGCTCAAAATGGACGTCACCAGAGAGCTTTTTGCCAAAGCTACCATATACATATATATGCATATATATGTTCATCTATATGCATATATGTATATGGTGGATTTTCGAAGGAAACCTGCCTGGACCCCTGCTCTACCACAGGAGACAGGCCGCTCCTCGCACCTCCACCTCCCCGCAGTGTGGACACTGGGAGTTCCAGAACCACAATTCAGCATGATCTCTTTTCATCCCAGAGGCCCCGGGGCTCCTTCCTAAGGCCTCGGCTCCTTCCCGCTTTCCGCAGTGGAAATCAGACTTCAGGACGGAAGCAGACACCTCCCTCTCCCTCACCTTTCTGCCTGGGATGGTCGTAATGGTCCCCGTGGACGCATTCAAATGAAGAAATGAAAGGCTCAAAGAGCTGATCGCAAAGCTCCTAAGGCACGGAGGCCGAATTCAGACCCACAGCTGTCTGCAGTGTCTCCCAACTGAACTCTTTCCAGCGGGTGACGGCCGCCATGGACGAGGGGCCAAAGCATCCCTGGGTACGCTGTCTGTGGGTGGCCCTGAACCTGCAAGAGCATACAGAGACGAATGAGACGTAGTTTGTACCTCTAGGAGCTCAAAGTGTAAGTGAGTGCTCCTCCAACTTCGGTACCCCAGTACCCGCAGATGACCGAGCATCGCCCACAGAGCCCCAAGGCCCCGGGAGGGCTGTGCATTTGCTGCAAGTGAGCCTTTTCTCGGAAGTCTGCGATTCTGGGTCGAAATGGACGTCACCAGAGAGCTTTTTGCCAAAGCTACCATATACATATATATGCATATATATGTTCATCTATATGCATATATATGTATATGGTGATTTTCGAAGGAAACCTGCCTGGACCCCTGTTCTACCACAGAAGACAGGCCGCTCCTCGCACCTCCACCTCCCCGCAGTGTGGACACCGGGCGTTCCAGAGCCACAATTCAGCATGATCTCTTTTCATCCCAGAGGACCCGGGGCTCCTTCCTAAGGCCTCGGCTCCTTCCCGCTTTCCGCAGTGGAAATCAGACTTCAGACGGAAGCAGACACCTCCCTCGCCCTCACCTTTCTGCCTGGGATGGTCG
>NW_024346780.1:0-1099 GCF_902729225.1 Pteropus medius
CACAGGACGAGCCCATTGGTGGCATGTTTTGTGGTGTCAGTTTTCTCCACCGTGACACGTAGCGGGTCCCCTCCTAAAAGGTCCTCTTCAAAAAGTATCTACGGCCTGATTGTGGTTGGATAGAAAAATCGATGTATTTTTTAAATTTACTTTTCAGTTCCTGTGATAAGTGTTATATCAGTTTCCGGTGTACACATTTATGTAACTTACGAAGTAAATCACCCCTATGAGTCAGGCACCCATCTGACACCATATGTAATTTAGTAATTTCGTTTTAAGTCAAGGTAATGGTGTGACTTCCTCAACATCCTGTCTCAACGTATAAGAAATGTTTTACAACATAATGTTTCACAAGGAACTTCATTTTTTATTATTTTTTTCTTATGAGAATTCATTTGAGCCAAACTGATGACATGTGCTGGGGAACATCTCAAATGCTCTTACAAAGGACTTTAATATTTTCTATTTCATTTAAAAATGCTGATTGTAACCCACCATTGATTTCATGTCCAACTTATGGTTCAAGGCCCCAAATGTCAAGGTATTGTGACTTTAAAAGAGTGTTTTGCCATAGTGCATGTTCAGTAATGCTATTAAATAATGCTTTTCTCCCCCAAATTAAAAAATAATAATAATAAAGCATATTCGTAATAACACAACTATTTTTGTATTTAGGAAATTTATCAGCAAACTAATGTAAAGAAATTCAGCTTTGTGCCATATCTTGACTCCCCAACTAAGTAAGATGAGGAAAGTAGTGACCTTTTACCCACTTTGTCATTATGCTTAAATTGTCAGATTTTATAATATTTGCACTCTGTTCTATATGATTGTTGAGCATTTCATGTGGCTGATTTCCAAATTTGAAATTTGTGTAAATAGTACTTACTGTATTTTAGTTATATAGATAGTATTCATTGTAGAACCAAGTTGTGTGATTGAATATCTAAGAAAAACCTTTAGTTCTATGCTAGGAAGGAAATGTTTCAAGTGTCAGTACCAAATATTTTCCCTTATGCTCTGCAATTGCTCGAACTTGCACCTTGTTTTAGTTCGTTCCTATTTGGAGTATAAACTTTTAACTTTCGGCCAGGAGTTT
>NW_024346781.1:0-588 GCF_902729225.1 Pteropus medius
ATCATTATTTTTATTATTTTCTCTGCTTGGAATTCTCCCCCTCCTTTTAAATTAAATCAATTATACCCACTTCATAATTTAAGTCAAGATTTTATTACTTTGGAAAAGCTTTTCTATTATCAAATCATATTATTCTCTTTTCTGTACTATTAAAATGATTATTATAAGTAGTGCTTATCTATCATTTATCAATTACAATAAAATCTTGTGATATTTTGTTATTTTTCTGGGGCCATTACTGGTAAAATTCCATTAGTAAATGTTTCATGATGAGATAAAGTTTTGGTTTTCTTTTTTGTTTTATTTTCCAATATTGTCTTGACAGTTGTGAAGCTCTGGCTGGAGGCTGGTTGATTCCCCTTTTTGAGCGGTTAAATCCAAACTACAATCACTTCCTTCATTGGGTTCTCACCTCTGGGGCTTTTCTAACTCATTGTAATAGGCCCTGAGCAAGTACCAGATCTCTAGAAACAGACCCTGTGCCCTAGAGCCAGCAGAAATTATTCAAATTTGCTAAATTATACAGAGAGCTCACAAAATCTAGCTAACCTCACCTCATTAGCCATACATAAGCTTTCCTCTATTGCT
>NW_024346782.1:0-337 GCF_902729225.1 Pteropus medius
GGTTAGGGTTAGGGTAAGAGATTAGAGTTAGGATTAGTTTCAGGGTTAGGGTGAGGTGTAGGGTTTGGTTAGGGTTAGAGTTAGGGTTAGAGTATAGGTTAAGGTTTAGGGTTAAGGTATGGAGATAGTGTTAGTGTTATTCCTAGTGTAAAATTTAGGATTAGGGTTAGAATTAGGGTTAGGATTAGCTTTAGATTTAGGGTTCCGTTCTGGGTAGGGTTAGTGTTACGTTTAATGTTAGGGTTAGATTTAGGGTTATGGTTAGCGTTAGAGTGAGTTTTAGAGTTAAATTAAGGTTAGGGTTAGGTTTAGGATCAGGGGTTAAATTTATGGGTAT
>NW_024346783.1:0-546 GCF_902729225.1 Pteropus medius
GTAGATAACGGGATATTATTCTGGCAGGGCCCACAGTGAGGCTTGAGAGTGGAGAGGCCGAAGGCCAAGTTCAACCAGAAGGCACCTGTCACCATCTGGGCCAAACATAAGTGGAAAAAGGTGCATGGATATCGCACAGGATGCTCACGTTGCTCCTGATCGAACGAGGATCTCTGCCCCCTTCGTCCCGCCCCTAATAGTTGGGGGGAGGGGTGTTCTCGCCCTCACGGATTTATTCTTTAGCTTATTTTATCTCACTCTCAGAGTTTCTTTTCTTCCCTTAAAACTTCTTCTGACCATAAAAGTAATACCCATTCTTTCTTTGTTAAACTTTTGGTAAGTTCAGGAAAATCGTTCTCCATATTAAAAATGCTTTCCCTTGACCCGCACGGCCTCTCGTTCTCTGCTCAGTAAAACGTGCTGACTTTTCAAAGTTTGCAAGTCTCTTTGTTTTCCCATTTCCCTCATCTGGAAACCCTCTCCACCCCTGCTGTAAAGGTTCCTTTCAGATGTCAGCCCCTCAGGAAGCCCAGCCCCACCCCTCCC
>NW_024346784.1:0-342 GCF_902729225.1 Pteropus medius
CCTTAGGAAGGAGCCCCGGGGCCTCTGGGATGAAAAGAGATCATGCTGAATTGTGGCTCTGGAACGCCCGGTGTCCACAATGCGGGGAGGTGGAGGTGCGAGCAGCGGCCTGTCTTCTGTGGTAGAGCAGGGGTCCACGCAGGTTTCCTTCGAAAATCCACCATATACATATATATGCATATAGATGAACATATATATGTATATGGTAGCTTTGGGAAAAAGCTCTCAGGTGACGTCCCTTTCGAGCCAGAATCGCAGACTTCCGAGAAAAGGCTCACTTGCGGCAAATGCACAGCCCTCCCGGGGCCTTGGGGCTCTGTGGGCGATGCTCGGTCATCTGCG
>NW_024346785.1:0-532 GCF_902729225.1 Pteropus medius
ACGAAACATTATTCAGCCATAATACTGACACATGAAGAAATACTGATATGTGCTACAACTTGGATGTACCCCAAAAACAGTGAAACAAGTGAAAGAAGCCAGACAGAAAAGGTCACGCAGATTCCTTTTATATGATATATCCGGGACAGGCCAGTCCACAGAGACGGAAAGCGAAGCCGTTAGAGGTTACCAGAGGGTGGGAAGAAGGGGGATGGGAAGTGATTCACGTGTACAGGGTTTTTTATGGGGTGATGAAAAAGTTTTGAAACCAGAGAGAACTGGTGGTTGCACAACATTGTGAATACACTACATATCATTGAACTACACACTTTAAAACGGTTAATTGTATATTATATGAATTTTGCCTCAACAAAGGAAAATGTGGTAAATATATAGTTTACTGACTCGTTTATACGAATTCTTGAGTTCCTACCATACACCATATACCATACACGGACACTCTCCTTGTACATGGGTTAAGGTGATGGACAAAAGTTTTCTGCTAGGAATTTAAAAAAAAGGCAAGGTCAGA
>NW_024346786.1:0-1103 GCF_902729225.1 Pteropus medius
TGAGGGGCTCTGCTTCTGGCCTGGTCCACCAGCAGACGGGGACCTGGGAACGGGAGGGCACGTGGGCTGCGAGGCCCGCAAGCACTGGTCCCCAGAGAGAGCCGGACGCTGGGTAAGGACCGAGCTGGCGGCCGGAGCGGGCGGCGGGCACCGCGCCACGTTCTCGCTGCCCCAGAGAGCAAGGTGCTTTTGGTCTGTTTTGGGATGGGACCCCAGGTCCCCTTCACCCTCAGGAGGGGGCTTGAGGACGGCCCGAAGCTGGGAGCGAGGGGGGGCAGGTTCCTCTGAACGCCCTGCACACGCACACCTGGGTGCACGTCGGCACGCGTACACACACACCTATGCGCCCCACACGTGTGCACACGTGCACGATCACACACACGCATGCACACGCACACGCACACGCAGCCCGGGGGCGGCTGTGGCTACGGGGGTCTCCTTTCTGATTGGGCTTCCTCGCCCGGCTGCTGACACTCTGGAACCCACACTGGGGACCTGTGGGGGGCTGGGCGCCTGGCGCCTTTGGTGGCCCGGTGGCCCGGTGGCCTGGCTGCCTCCGGGATTATGAGGGGAGACTCACAGGGGCGACGCCAGGGAGCTGTGGCAGCCGGAGACGGCGCTGCCTTAGCCGGTGGGAGGAATGCCCTGGCCACGCTTCACGCCCTCCTTTAACCGTTCATTCAAGGGGCTTTATCAGGTGCCCGTAAAGATTGGTTACAGGTGCCGGGCACCACCGTCCAGGGCCTGGCGACCAGCAAAACAGACGAGCCGCTGCCTCATGGGCTCATGTTCCGGCAGGCGAATCGGGCGCGTGGCCGGGCACGGCACAGCGCGGGGAGCGGAGGCCACGATGCAGGAGGGAGGGGAGAGGCTGCGGAGGGGCCGCGCTGGGCGGGGCGCACGGGGAGGCGGGCCCGGGGAGGGGTCACCGCGCGGCGAGGGAGGAGGCGTCGGGGCGCGCAGGGGGCGGGGCTCCCGGGGATTCCCTTCAGACGGCTCCGCGTTTCACCGTGACGAGGGTTGTGGCGGTTGGAGGAGAGGACGTGAGGGGACACAGTGTGCCACGGCCGCTCAGGAGCCAGCGCAGGTGGCCTGTGGAACTG